>NC_082693.1:65908771-66217200 GCF_949987515.2 Delphinus delphis
ACCATTTTTTTCTTTGTGAGTTTTGAATAGCTTCTACTAAATCATTGATATTGTTCCCACAGTTAGTCAAAATATCTGAAGAAGTCACAAATCCTTTAGGTTTCATGACATTTCAAAATCATGAGCAATTCTAAAAGCATATCTTTTGTCTTTTGCCACAATAAAGGCTTCAGTCAGAGCTATTAATTCTGCTACCTGGGAAGATCAAATATTATGAAATGGAGCCCCTTAATGGCTGCATTTTCAGCAGATACAAAAAAAGAGGAGGCCTTTGTAATTTCTAAAATAAAATCCATCTATAAACCATATTAAATCAAGATGAACTAAAAGGGGTTCTGTAAGATCAGTCCTGGGCATGCTTTCCTCAGTTATTGCTAGAGTCACATGTTTCCCCTTCATCCTGAAAAGAAATCAAATTACAAGAGTAAGGTTTGAACTATGTTAAACAGTGATGTGTAAGAGAGATAAAAAGGGCTTCATAAATGGAAAAGTTGCTGATAGAGGAATCTTGAGTGTTGTCTAAAAGTAACAATGATTGTTCAGCAGGTGCAAACCACAGAGTCAGTGAGAAGCAAACAACATATTAGCAGAGGCTTCAACCAGTCTGACAGCTGCTGCCGAGTTCTGCAAGCATAAAAAGTATGCCTCAGTTACTAAACTAAGGACTAGGTTAAGAGAGGCAACCTACAGGCTCCGGCGAGCTAATACTCCTAATATATCATCCTGTCTCTCGTGAACAAAAGGAGAAGGGTTCGACATGGTTAGGGGTACCCAAAGTGGGGGATTGTTGAAGAGAAGCAGTGAAAGCAGAGAAAGCTGCTTTCACTTCTGCTTTGCATGGAAGAGACTCAGGAATTGTTGCTTTAATAAGTTCATGAGAGGACTGAGCTACTTTTTTTTTTTAATTGGGCATTTATTGCTCGCAATAACCAGTTAATACCCCCAAAATTCTTTTCATTGTTTTTTAGTTTAGAAAGTTGGTCAAATGGAATCATCTCTGTTCTGGTGAATGGAAAACATCCATGGCTGACAGATTCTGACCCAAATAATTTATACAATTTCTTAACAAAATTATAGCTTTTTTTCTACATGGTTTGCAAAGCTTTTCAGCTGATATTGAAAAGAGCTATATGAAGTCTTCTTGTGAACTACTTAGATTAAGAGGGCACAGTAATCTACATATTGTACAAGGATGAACTCTCAAAGAAAAATTAAATCCTTTGTTTAGACTGACTTGTTTAGATGGAAGGAAATATGAGAATTCTGTAAATCCCTGAGGTATAACCATCTAGATATACTGTTAATTTTCCCACAAAAATAACAAATATTAACCATCTTTATCTATGTGTCTAGTAAGGAAAGCTGCATATAAACTGACCACTGTGAAATATTTACTTTTTCAGGGACGAAGGACAGGGCATATTTGTGTTGGGAACTACTAGGAATCTAGGGATCACAATTCTATTGCTCACCTTGAGATCCTGAACAAATAGGGGTAGCCTTTTCTGATCGGTTTCTTAACTGGCTGTGTGGGAGTACTGCAAGCACTAAGATGTGGCCATCCTTATTCTAATAGACTCAGAGGAATGAATTTTATTCCTGAGATTTCTTCAAGTTTGAATGGATACTGGGATGACCTCAGTGGGGGTTATAAGGATTCATTTGAATCTTAGTAGGTCATTTTCCAATATTCTACTCACGTCAGTAGAGTCAATATTCTATTCACGACTAATCCAAAAAGTAGAAGGATGCTCACATTGCACCGGAGAGGACGGTACATGTGAATGAACTGCTATAACTTGGGTTGTTCTCATGTGGTGCCACCTGGCAAACCTTTAATTTCATGATGTTGTTACAGAGCAAGTCTCAAGTAAGCTTGCTGGAGCAGAGGCACACAATGGAAATTCGTAAAACTTGCAAGACTAGTAAGATCATAGATTTCAATGTCTTTTGGACGCAACCTCCCCAGTTATTTTATTAGTACTCCAAGGAACAGGTTGAGATAAGTGGTGAGATTTAAAACAGAAAACGAAGCATCCTCATTGAAAGGCCTGCATACAAATAGATATAACGCAGACAGTGCTATATCTTGAATGTCACTGTTGGGTCCCTAATTTGACTTCACAAGCCCCTTTCTCAGTTTCAGCAGGCAGCCACTTTTCTAGTGCCTTAATCTCTTTAGAGATGTCACATTTCCTAGAATGTTTTATACCTACCATGTGACTGAACCATTCCCTCCTAGGCATTTACCCAAGAGAAATGAAAGCATATGTCCACACAAAGACCTATACACAATGTTCACAGTAGCTTTATTTGTGGGAGCCCCAAACTAGAAACAACCCAAATGTCAATCAACAGGCAAATGAATAAACAAATGCTGATGCATCCATACCATAGAGTATTTAGCAATAAAAAGGAACTATTGATAAATGCAGCAACACGGATGAATCTCAAATTTGTCTGACTGAAAGAAGCCAGACAGAAAAGAGTACCCAGTAGATAATTCCAATTTTATAACATTTCTGAAAATGCAGATTATCTATAGTAACAGAAAGCAGATCAGTGGCTGCTAGGGACCCATCTGGGGAGCCCCTGATAGGATTGATGACAAAGGGCCATGAAGAAACTTTTGGAGATACTGGTGATGGATTTGTGATTGTGGTGTTGGTTTCATGAGTGATTACATGTGCCCAAACTCACCAAATTATACATTTTAAATATGTTCAATTGATTATACCTCAATATATCTATGTATGAAACCCAGGGTCACTAGGCCCATGAAGTGTGCATCTCTGATGTAAGGCTCTCAGCTCCGTGGGTGACTCGATCAAGTGTTCTCAATGGCAATTATCCAAATACTTAAAGAGAGCCCGGTGTTAAACTGCCAGTAAAATGCAGATGTCCCACATTTTACTATAAATATTTCCCTTTCAAACTCCTAGGGAGAAAATAAAGTCTATATATTAAATTACCTTTCAAGTTAATGTCCAAAGGCAAAAAACTCAAAACCCCAAATCCAATTCTCTTGCCCTTATAAGGTAAAAGTCCAACAAGTCCCTTCCAGTTTCTTATTTTGTTCACTCACAGCCAGAAATGTTAATGCCTAGATGGATTCCTACAGCAGCTGCAGCCTGTGTGTTTTACTTGGAAATGGATGTAGCTCATTCAGCTCCTCAAAAGTTAATATTAATTCAACATCAAGTCTATGGTGTGTCTCAATTTTTAAAAGGTCCAAAGAATAGAACATCCAAAGTAATTATAACACTTGCCTCACACTCACCAGATTTACACAGCAGTTATCCTGGACACAACTATGTTCCCAGAACCCAAGATTTGTTATTGTCAAAGACAATTCATAGTACAAACTCTATAGTAGAAACTCATGGGTCTGTAGGAAGGAGAACTGGGGATGGCTTCAGCCTCATCATAATGCCAACCAGTTTATGCCAATTGTCAGGGGTCCATGCCCTGCACACTTCAAATAAACAGGAAGAAATTTTTCAGCAAGAAGTTAGATTTATCACCATGCATTTAGCATGGCACACTGTATCTTCTCTCTGGCATTTCAAACACTGATAGTATCTTGTATAGATTTGCTGTGGTGCAGTCCCAATCACAGGGTGTCATTTGTGGTCCTGATCTTTCCTATCTAGTATTATCAAAATCTCTTTATATTCAGAATTTGCTCTTTTACACTGCATTTTATGACTGGCATGATTTATTTATTTACTTATTTATTTTAACATCTTTATTGGAGTAGAACTGCTTTACAATGCTGTGTTAGTTCCTGCTTTATAACAAAGTGAATCAGCTATATATACATATATATCCCCATATCCTCTCCCTCTTGAGTCTCCCTCCTTGTACTTTTTAAATGCAGAATGCTCAGTACAGTGGGAGGACTTACCAAAACCCTAATGCAATATTGGGCTGCATCTGTTACCACTTATAAAGGATTGCACGTTACTATGCAATGTTTTACAAATATTATTGCAGTTCTTTTGTTTTAATGATGATAACCAAGCCTTTCTCATTTTACAGTGATTGCAAGGAGGCAGGAGAAGCAGTATTCCAGTTCTTTCCCTTGGCTCACAAACCTACCAACAGAGACAACACTGGTAAGGTCCAGTAACAATGTTCTTACATGATAGGGTCCCGCGGGATCTGGAAAGCTTAATTCCTGCTGTGACACTGCTGGGTTACCATCATCATTCAAAAAATATTACACTAGCAAGCTATGTACATCCACTTAAGGAAAAGATTATAAATATCAAACTCTGCTTTATAAAGACCTCACTATAATATGGTGGGGGCCAAAGGTAGAAACCTGCTTACAGGTTTCTGGAAAGACCATCCCCCTATAAAATGTACTTAATTTAAAATAAATTAAAAAGTCGAAGGGGAGTCTCTGCCTCCTTCACCATTCCATTACTATGGAATTTCAAAACTGTAATAGTTGATTGCTAAATTTAAACATTTGATTGAAATGATTCGTTGAAAGCTCTGCTCCCTTATTTTCAAAACACTTTATTTCATCTGAATTTCATATGGTATAAAAGTTATTACATGCTTGAACCTGTTGCTCAAATAGCAGGTTCTTTCAGTTCCTTTTTTTTTTTTGGCCATACCAAGCAGCATTCGGGATCTTAGTCCCCCGACCATGGATGGAACCTGTGGCCCCTGCAGTGGAAGCGTGGAGTCTTAACCACTGGACTGCCAGGGAAGTTCCCTCTTTCAGTTTTGAAGGCCAACCTTCATTCAGCAGCAAGAAACAAATCATATATAATGCAGAGCATATATAGAAAATTTTCTTTCAGAAAAACAAAAAATATTTGGACATTTTATATTTAGTATAGCTTAGCAATCCAGTCTGTGTTGACAAATTTAGTTAACTGTTAGGAGGGACAGTACATATACAAGAGAACTCATTAGCCAGCATATATTTTAACCCTTGATTAATCAGGCAACATGTCTGACCTAATTTTTTTCTTGTATTTTTTTTAGAAGATACTCCATTTGTAAATTCAAGTTTGGTTGCCCCTTTTTAGTCTTTTTGCTCAATATTTTGAACACTTCCATTTTCTTCTTTTTGTAGAGCCTTTGAGCTTCTTCTCTCTCTTGTTTTCTCCTCTCAAATTCCTGAAATTATTAACATATATAATTTTCATTAGTAACAAACAATAGATATTGTTCAATAATTTTGTTGAAATAGCTATCACCATGCAAACACTTCAGGTTTGTCTTATATTTTGCAAAATGTGAGGTGTTACTTGTAAGTGCAGCAGTGTACCCTCTTTGCCGCTATGATACATGCTATGCCATAGAATAATGTAAAGTTAGTAAACAATTTTAATTATTTGTATACAAATAAAATTAAAGCACAAAGAAGGCACATTTATTTAATGGTTTCACATTTAATTAGATCCACTGAAGAGTCAGAAGTGACGTTAGAGGTTATCTAGTCCATGTAACACAAATCATTTCCAGAATATCTGGTATTCTTTTAAATTTGCCATCTGATCCAGATTTAATTCAAGAAGCATTTATTGACTATAAGCTATATATATGTAAAATATTGTGCTAGGTATTATGGTTTTGATTATTTAAGAATTAATCATGCTCATTTGACTTGCTAAGATAAAGACTCAAATTCATTGGAGTTTAAAGAAAAATAATTTGAAGTTATATAAACCTGAAAATCACTACTTGAAATACAATATTCTTAAATATATAAGTTAAAAATTCTTAAATAATGCAATATGTGAACTGTTTTTCAGTTTCCCCTGTAATGCATATAGCCCCCAAATGACACAGCCTTACATTTGTATGGTGACATAATTAACAAAGTGCTTTCATATACGTCACAGCATATTCCATCCTTTTAAAACTTTTTATGCTAGGATTTATCTTCACCTTACAAATAAAGGGCTGATGCTCAATTTTCACGGTTACAAAGATGTAACATTTATATATACATAAAGGAAGTTTTTTTTGAAACAGTAAATGTTTTTCAGTATAATGGTCCATATTCCATCTGGTATACTATTTCCAAAGGTGGCAGGTATCAGAAGGTTGGTTAAAAAAATGCATAATCTTAACAAACTGTGAAACAAAGGTCCAGTTTTTCCATGGAGAAATGTTTCTGCTTTACCCTAGTCTGCCATCAGTTTAAGAATAATCATACGAATTTTAGATGTTAAACTTCCAGATTTCTTAATTACACGATTTGTAAAGCTAAGACATAAAAGAAATTATATGTCAGCACCATCTTTGGGGTATTTTTGATCGATGTGCTCTCCTTTTTAAAGTGATAGATTAATATAGCTTCAATATAAGAAACAAGAAACCACAAATAAAATAATTTTGTTGAAGCTGTGGATACTTTTGTTCTGCTCATTTGAAAAAGGCTGTTATAATTTTGGGTTTCTGAATGATAACAAAGTGTGGTAACTTTTTGCTAAGTTAATCTAGTAAGGTTTTTAATAAGCAAAACCAACTCATTTATGTAAATTTATGAAAATCATCTACATTTTTAAAAAATTAGTAGTTCTCAAATTTTATTACGCATAACCTCTTGAGGCACTTGTTAAAAAAAATGCAACTATCTGGACCTTACTCTTGAGAAACACTGTCCCAGATGCTCATATTATTAACCTATGAGCAGTACCTTAAAATCCTATTCTTGACTACTACGATCACCTCTCCAGGGTAATATAAACAGTCAAGGAATCTGAATGTTGAAATTCTCCAGCTCTTCTCAGATTATTCATTTACTCAGCAAATACTTACAGAGGGCATACTATGTGCCCCATATTAAGAAGAAAAGCTTACATTTACCCTTAGAATAAAGGAACATGAATCTAAATATTTTAAAAGTAGATCTTACTTGTCTCTTAGCAGCACGCTTAGCTTGTATCTGCTCATACTCTTCCTGTGCTTTTTGGTTTGATGTTTTCTTTTTATTTTTCTTTGGAATAGTAATGGAACTTTGCAAGATAAATGAAAACAAATCACAAGTATTAAAAATAATATAACCAAAATTATGACACAATTATGTCAGACAGTATTTGTATAGTCAAATCTCACTAATGCAACTTAAGGGGTGGGGGTGAAGAGAATTTGAAAGAAAGAAGACATTAATTTTATTAGTAAAATGTCCAAATAACATATTAGAAATTTTGTTACAGCTGTCAAGATATAGAAAATAGTAAATGGAAAGTCTTGGAGAAATATTTCACCCAGGGAAAATACAGAAAGCTCTGAAAGATCTGAAAATGTTTAAAAACAGGAAACCAGCATATGAATGGTAGAAATGACAGACTGAAAAAGGCATTAATTTGAAGGACGTTATGAAGGACCTTGGGGGTGTACATGAACTTTAATCCCAAAGTTCTTTGACCAACTTGTCTCTATTCCGTTTCATTTATTTTTTTAATTGCAACCAAGTCTATGTCCTCTTGGAAAAAAAAAAATCCAGGTTAATAATAACAGTAGTAGTAGCAGTTAAAACTCATGTAGCACTTCCCATGTATCACATGCCTTTTTAAATACCTATATAAATGAATTCATTTAATCTTCACAACATCTGAGATAGGTCTAAGATACCATAGCGTGTAAATAATCCATTCTGGGGTTGTACAACATGGCAGCTATAAATTACATACTTACTATTATTATTTGCATTTTAGAGGACATTGGGCACCAACATATTAAAGCCAGCTCCAAAGTCCACGATGTTAAGCACTACACTATAATACCTCTCAAAAATTAAATTATTTTTAAAAACATACATTAATAACAGGAGTTAATCATGGTCCAAGTAAGTTAAATGTACTTGAGAGGCTGAAACCTAAAACCCAGGTCTCTTAATTCCCATTCCATTACTTCTTCTATTAAGCCTACCTGACAATTTATAGTCATTTAAGCTAACATGAAAGCCTCCATGAAAATATTTTCACATAATTACCTGTGGCTTCTAATATGCCTTAAGAAAAATCCCAATTAATACAGAAATTTTTCTATAATCTCTTTCCTAAAACCCTACTTACATCTACAATGAAGAATTTCAGAAGATGGTAATACATACTTTATTCTTATGCTACATTGTTCTTCTGGATGAGGCTGCTCAATGCTACAATGTTCTTCAGACAAAGCCTGGTCAGTGCTACACTGCTCTTCTGGCAAAGGCTGATCAACTTGTTCTTCTGACAGAGGCTGGTCAACTTGTTCTAACAAAGACTGGTCAGATTTTCTAAGCTGCTTCCTGAGTCTTTCCTCTTCAGCTAAATAGAGATGTTTCAGATGATCAGGGTACCGATCCGTGAACTGGGATTCCCGTGAGGTTTTAGCCTTCTTTTCCTTCCATATCAATTTCTTGTAATTTTGCTGAATTTTTAGTTTTCTTCGAAATGCAAAGCCTTGTCCTGTTGAAGAATATATCAGTCATGAATTACTTTCTGAGAAAATAATTTGCATGAAAAATGTAGTTGCTAAATTGAAATTAAAAACTTTTTATATCATCACGTTTAGGTGCTAGAATTACATTATGTTTTGCTGTAAAACGTTATTTCAAGAAAACAAGTTTAAGCTAATGGAATGAACAGTATACTGGTCCTTTGCAAAAAGACCAGGCTAACGGTAATTGTGCAGAACTAAAGAATCTCAAAGAAGGAAAAAAGAGTAGAGTGTTGCACAACTCCAACTTATTGTACTCACAAACAGATTTCTTAATTCATCTAAAACACTTAACCTAGGTCTTCACTAAATACCTCCGGGGAAAAACCCTCGCATCTATTACCTTACGTTAGAGAAAATACGACTGATTTTCTAAAGTAATTCAACGCAAACGAGAAAAGACGGTGTATGACTTTCTCAACAGCAATTATCAGAAAACTACCTATTTAAGATTTATACATTCCAAATGGGTTTTTTAAGTACTTACAAACAGCAAGACAAAATGAAAAACACAAACTAAAACGAAGCAAACACAGTAAGAGAAGACTGGAAGGCTCTGGGGTATTTGTAATCAGCAAGAGTGTGGGGCAGTACATTTCCGGCCTCGCCTTCTATCCTTTACCGTAATACATGCACAAATGGACTCATAGATTCTCTCTGCTTACGGTTTCACGGAGAAAATGTAGACGAAAAGAGTTCTCATTAAAAAATGGGATTAAGTCGAGGAAAATGTTGAAAGATTTAGAGCAACACTGCCTCGCCTTCCCATCCAGAACTCTGAGATGCCCACGGCTTCAGCAGATTTAAGAATAGATTTCTCTGCCCCAAGTACGGCTCGGTCTGGTTACTAAATCCTTCCCAGCTTGGGCGGATCGCGTATCCTAAAGTTTCGCAGGCCCGAGGACTTGTAAAAGGCTGCCTTCTTACATACATACCCTCGCGAACGCTCCCCGCGAAGGCCTGCGGATAATTAGGTCGCCACGTCCTCCGTTTCATATTCTTATTTCTGAATCCGACCAGTGAAACGCCTTCGCCACGCGACCCAAAGCTCCCTGTCTGCCCCCTTGCTGCATGCCTTACCGGCGCCATGGCACACCAACCGCGGCGCCAGAAAACCACAACTGGCGCGGTAAAAAATACGTCATCAGGCAGAAGCAATCAGCCGCCCACCCACAGTCCAGATCGGAATTCTACTTATGCGGCCTATACTTTCCACTGAGCCCTTGCCTTGCGGCCACGTTTGCGCCACCTACAGCCCGGGAGGGTGGGCGTCATGGCGGCTTCTGGGCCGCTCCCGGTGACCCAGGACCTGTCCACGTTGCATGCCAAGTTGCAGGGGCTGCTGCGGTTCCTGAGGGAAGCCCTGTCCATTTCCAGTGCACATACGGTGGACTTCTACACAGAGTCCGTGTGGGAGCAAGTGGTCGACTTGCCCCCGGAGACAGTGCTGGCGGTGCTGAGATCGGCGGCGGAGGCGGAGGCCCAGCCCTCGGAGGCGCGCCTCCAGGTGGAAGCCGAGAGTGGATCAGGTGAATGGAGGATGGGCGGGGCGTTCAGGAAGGCGGAGAGACATCCCGCCCAGTGAAGGGTGGTGTATCGTAGCGGAAGTCGAGCGGAAACAGGTACGCGGCGGGACTGGCAGTGGCGGGGCAGGGATGCGCTGCCTGGTAGCGAGCGGAGCCCCTTCTCCGCTTCTTGGAGGCGTGGGGCTGGACACTCCTCCCGAATCCCCTGTCTTCCATGGGTGCTTGTGTATTTCCACAGTTTAAAGAGAGCAAGAAACATTGCTAGGACCTTTCTTCATTTAGTAATTAAACAATCATTTTCTTAACTGGCGGGGAACAGTGCTTATAGATTGCATGTGGAGCACAGCAGAAGATAAATCAACACCTAACAATCAAGATCATTTCAAATGGTGATTATAGCCGAGAAGAAAATAAAACCAGTCAACTGTGATAGCGACTGTGTGAGGAGGCTGCTTTCACCTGGTTGGTCATGAGCATGAGAAGGCGCCGGCTGCAGTGAGCCGCAGGAAGGGATTTCAGGCCCACGGAATCGCGGAGGCCCAGGGCAGGAAAGAGCGGGGTGGGTTGAGGTTCAGATGCCTGAGTGGCTAAAGCCAGGTGCCGGGCAGTGGCAGGTGCGGCCAGGGAAGTAGGCAGAGCCGGATCGCGCGGGGCTCTCTGGGCCTCGGAAGGATGATGGGTTTGAAGTAGGATGAGAAAGCTTTGGGCAATTTAGTCAATATAGTGCCTTAATATACTTTACATTTGAAAAGATAACTGTGATAGTTATTTGAAGAACAGACTAGTGGGGCAAATCTGAGAGGCCAGTTAGAAGGCCATTTCAGTAATACAAGGAAGAGATGAGATGATGGTGGGCTAGGATGGTAGTACTGAAGACCGGGAATATTTGCTATCTCTTTTGAAAACTGTTTATAAAATATCTACTACTGAAACTTAGATTCTACTAAGGCAAGTACATTTTGGAAGTAGTATGATGAGAAGACACCAGCAGGATCCTGGGATTTCTTCTACTTTGTTTCCAGGCGGTCCCAACCTTGCCCTTGCTGGTGAACTTTATTCACTTGAGCATTCTCTGAAGGCAAAGCACCACTGGGGGGCCTTCCTATGATAGAACTTGGTAAATACTGGTTTCTTTAAAGTCACTGTTTATTGTTGGAAAGTTAGGCACTTTTTTTTTTTGGTCGTTAACACAGTTTATTATTGGCACACTTAACAGTAAAGCATACATAAAATCCAGCTGTTTTATAATACACGGAGCCACTGTCTTTACATGTATAGAGAAACGCATTAATATGCAAATGGGAAAATTAGTTTTTTTATAAAGTTTCACATAAATACACTGGAATTGCTCCCAAAGAAAAGTCCCCATAAAAGAACCAGGTTAGGGCTTTACAAAATATTATACAGGAAATATACTATGAAAAGAAACAACAGTCAACTCAGATACAACAAGAAAAACACAAAAGAGTTTCAGATTTATTAAACTGCCCACAAAATTAATGGATTACATGGCTTGAAAATATTTGGATCAACAGAAATTTTACAAATGCCTACATTCTCAATGGGCCAAGTGCCTTTCTTGACATAAAAATCTGCCTTGGTGCCTTTGATGACAAAAAGACATTTCTTGTTTCAGCACTCGGGCTCGATTGAACCAACTCAGGATGGAGGACCAATTGACATTAGCTCGGCCATAAATTACCCTGCTGGGCCCTCTTAGCTGTTACCCTATGAAAGAAAAGGTGAAGGGGGAAAAGAAGATAAAGGTACATTTAAATTACTTTCCAAAAGTGGATTTTTTTTCTTTTTCTTTTTTTACTGAAACAAGTAACTCTCAGATGCAAGTCAAAAAGCAGAAAATATTTTACAATATTAAAAAGTCTATCTGTAGTTGGGTTCGGATAGAATGAGATCCTGAGCACTGAGGGTTTGTTAACAATATGGCGTTTGTTGGATGGTTGGGTGGGGCGGGGGGAATGAAATTAACAAATGTGGTTAAAACCGAGCCAGGAGAAGCCTAGCTTTTGCTCTTATTTTAATTACGATTACTGCCAGTATCTGTGTTACCTGTGAAGGCCTCCAGGGAGGGGTCATGGAAGTTTATTTGGAATGATCCTCTCAATTAAAAAAAGAAAGAAAGAAACTCAGATCCCTGTGGTTTAGAAATAGTTATTTGCATGGAAAAGTTTTAATGTCTCTTCCTTTCTCTGCTGTGAGTAAGGATCTGAAATAGTGATTGTAACTCACAGGGGCTATTGACAGTGGATTCCGGAGCTGGTCAATCTTACTGGGAAGCTTGGGGTGGGGGGTTTTCTGATTTGGTCTCTTGAGTGGTGGGAGGTTTGCTGCTCCATGGGCTACTGTTCCCCAGGGCTGGTGAACTGGTGAAGTCTTCCTCGTCGTCCATGCCGTTGGCTGCATCATACTGCGTGTTTTCTAATCTATTGATTAGCCTTTTGTCCTCATCCCCAAACTCCCCTCCCATCAGAGTTGGCTCTCCTACCACCATCAAATCCTCTGAGGAGGACTGTAAGTGACTCCTTCAGGGCCCCTCAATGCTTCCCTTAAATTGGCCAGAAGGGGTCACTGCTGTTGAATGACACAGGTCTCCATCCCTCCCAGGGTTGAGGCTGCAGTTCGGGATCGCTCCTAGCCCAGGTACCTGACTGGACAGACTCAGGTTGGCAGCTGGCGTCTTCTTGCCGCCCGTGCTGTTGGCAGTGTTCCCAGTGCTGCTGCTGGAGGTGCTGCTGGTGGAATTTTTTTCTTTTTGTCTGTTTCGTTGTCGGTTGCCTTGTGGGTTCTGGCGGCGCCACCATCCGCCGCCACTTCTGAAACAAGCAGGTCTTCAGGCAGTCTTGTGGACTGAGGTTGTAAGTTTTATGTCTGGACATCAGTTCCTGCATTGGCTCCAGTATTACACACAACCTGAGGTAGTTGACGGTGAAATTTGTTAGCCCCATCCTGGTGTTTTTGGACAGCTGATCCAGGACTTGAGGATCTTGTGCATTTATGGCAAGAATGCTTCTTGGGACTAACTCTCTGTATTGTCTAATGGTAAAGTGCCATGTTTTTATTCTCATGAGATCATCAAAGGTGAACTCCAAGGTCAGTCTGCCTTCTGTACACATCTTGGTAAACATGGGCTTCCCGTGCTGGGTGACCATCGCACGCTGTCTCAGTCCACCGTGATGGATGAGCTGTGGTAAGATTCTTTTGAGTGTTTGAGAATGTAATACAGGTCAGTATTACAAACACAGTGCTAAAGTAACGGGGGATGAGGGTCCTGCCGATAGCTGCTAGTGTTGGAGGGTCTCCTGCGGAGGCAGGGGGTTGCTGTGGCACACTGTGGGGACAAGGAACCTGGCGGCAGAAGTTCTGGGAAGTACTCCTTGGCGTGAGCCGTCCCAGAGTCTGCCATTAGCTCCACCAAAGAGTCGGGTCGGCTCCAGTGCTGGGTCGCCTCAGGCCAAACAACCAGGCACTTCTTCAGTTCACTCTCATAATGCCTAATACCTATGATAACGTGGCAACTTAAACTCCAAAAGAGTTTAAGATCATGTCTGTCGTGCTGTATTCCAGCACCTAGTAAAATACCTAGCTTGCATAATTAAATACTCAATGAATATTTGTTGAATGAGTTAATGAATGACTCATTCTGGCTTCCAAAAGAGTAAAAGAAACTAATTAAATATGAAGCCCAAGACTTTCATATGGGTTTAGCCTAGGCTTCATACAGTGGAAGAATTAGATTGTTTACATATCCTAATAATAACAATAATAGGATTAATTGATATTTACTATTTTCCCTGCAGTGTGTTGTTTGTTTGCATATTTTCCCTTTTAATATTTACATTAGTCTGGCAAGATGGGTTCTGTTTTCCCCATTTGTGAAATTGCCAGTTGAGGAGGTAGTATACTAGGGGCACAGCTTGTAATGGAGATGCAAGCCTGGGTCATTGGACGCCACAGAGTCTGAGGTCTTTACCACCGTGATAAAGGTTTTTCTGGATTATTTAAGATTGAAGTACAAAGGGCATTTATTATCAAAACTGATATTTTGATGACATGGATACATTTCTTATGTTTTGTTTTGTTTTTATTGTTTCCCCTTCAAGAATGTAAGAATTGTTTTGTTCACTGTTGTATCTTTAGTGCCTAGAATGGTGCCCGGTCAGAGTAGGTGGTTGATAAATATTTGACGAACAAATAAATGAATAATGCCACTTATTTGTTCTCTCAGCTAGGAACAAAATACATCTTTTGAGAAACACAACCAATTTTGTGTCAACTCAACAATAATGGAATCTAGACTAGATTATTCACCTTTGAAATGTCTCTGACCCTGCCGAATTTTATATACAAGATATTCAATTGTACAAATGGTCTGCCACCTCCAGTATTAAAAATAATGAATTTAAAAAAAAAAAAAAATAATAATGAATTTTTTATAATATATGCTTGTAAAGAATATTAATTTTTGTTTATGTAAAGATTATGTAAATATGGACATTTTCTCCATTACTATATGAAGTCTGATGTTTGTGTCAGAGTATTTTTTTCTCTTTGACCAGATTTGTATCTTATTAAAGAATTGTTAGTTTCTCTATAAGGATAATTTAGCACTTAATTTTTATACTGTTGAGTCAGACAGGGTACAGATTCCAATTCTACCAGCTCTGTGACCTTGGGGAAGTTTGTTCATTCATTCATTCATTCAGGGAACATTTACTTAGTGTCTGCTGTGTGCCAGTACTTTTCTAGGAGCTAGGGAAATAGTAAATAAAGCAAATAAAAATCCTTATCTTCACCTTGCTTGCATTCTAGAGGGAATAGAGATAATTTTTTAAAAGTGCCACAGAGAAGAATCAAGTAGCAAAGAGAGGAGTAAATAAGGGGATGGGCAGGAGGAACATACGTTTGCAATTGTAAATAGGTTGTCCTAGCAAAACTTCATGGAAATAACTCTGGACAAAAAATCTAAATAAGGAGAAAATGGAGTCATGAAGCTATCTGGAGGCAGAGCATTCCAGATAGTGAGAACAGGGAGTGCAGAGGCCCTGATGTGGGAGCAGGCATGGTGTGATCAAGGAGCAGCAAGGATACCTGAATGGATTTCCATTAGGGTCTCACAAGAAGTGTGGTTTTCTGCCAGCTTGATATGAGGAGTTACACATGCACAGTGTGTGAAAGTACACTAGCATATGTTTGGCATAATCATTTGGTATTTTATGAGACCAAGTTGTTTCTGAAAATCCTCAGTGTAGCCATTTCAGTAGATTTCTCTTGCCAGGTGATATTCTGGCCTGGTCAGAGTCCTGAAAGTTTCTTTTCCTCTGTTCATCTAAAAAGAACTAGAGAGAAAACAGTATTAATTCTCCACAATTAAAAAGGAAAGATGGTGAAAATAACTATTTTAAGGGCATAAATTATGGGTGTTGTGGTTTGAATTGTGTCCCCCCCAAATTCATAATTCGAAGCCAAAAACCCCAATGTGACTATATTTGGAGATAGTCTTTAAAGAGGTAATTAAGGTTAAAAGAGGTCCAAAGGGTGGTGCCCTAATCCAATAAGAAGAGGAAGAAACACCAGAAGGGTGCACACAGAGGAAAACTATGTGAGGACCCAGTGAGAAGGCAGTTGTCTGCAAGCCAGGGAGAGGGGCTTCACCGGGAACCAGCTAGCTCCGCCAGCACTTTGATTTTGCACTTCCAGTTTCCAGACTGCGACAGATTTCTGTTGTATAAGCCACCCAGCCGGTGGTATTTTGTATGGCATCTTGAGCAGACTAATGCTATGGGCTTTGCAGACTGACTGCCTGGTTCAAGTCCTGGCCTCACCACATACTCGTTTGGTTAGCTTGGGCTGCAACTCTGTGTGCCTCAGTTCCTCATCCATAAAATTGGGATAAATAATTATAGTACCTACTTGATGGGGCAGTCTGAAAGTTATGTGAGTAAATACATGGCAAGGGTTAAGCGGAATGCCTAACAAAGAGCAGCACTTAACCCACGCATTCACTTGACTCATGTTTACTGAGTGCCTTCTACCTACCAGGCCCTGTTCTAGACCCTACTGTTATGCTACTGAACACAATAAAATCCCTGCGCATGCAGAGCCTATGTTTTAGTGAAGGTTGATACCCAGAAAACTGTATGTACACGCGCACACACACCCCACTCGTTTTCCAGGAAGGGAAAGTGAAAAATGGTCTATCTGAGGGAAGAGTGTGTCGGGCCAAGTGAATAGCAGGCACCAGGTGGGAACGTGCTGTGTGTGCTGGGAGCACAGCAGAGCCATCCAGGTGAGACTGATCAGAGATGAGGTTTGAGTAGCGGCCTGAGGCAACTTCATGTGGGACTTGCAAACCATACTGAGGGCTTGGCTTTTACTGAGTGGAGTGGAATGCTCTTCAAGGACTTCATGGGGGGGTATGCTGTGTGATTTATGTCTCAGAGGGATGACTCTGGCTTCTTTGTGGAGAAGGTGAGGGTGGAGGAGGTGAGGGTGGAAGCAGGAGGACAGGATAAGGCTATTAAAATAGTCCAGGGTGGGCTTCAGGTAATGGCTGCTTGAAGAGGTCAGGCAGTTCCTCCAGCAGGTAACAATGACAAACACTGACCGGATTATTAAAAACTATTGGAAGGTTCTGGAAGGTGACCAAAGAGGGACAGAAATACGAGCAGAGTTTGCTGTTGGAAAACTGCTACTGATTGGGAAGAACTGTGAACTCATGACTTTCTTGCTGGGGGTGCTCCAAACCCCCCTAGATCTGGCAATCTGGAACGACATTCTTCCCAGCTCAAGATGGCCACAACAGAGTTCAGAGATGGGAGCAGATGGAAATTTAAGGAGCACATTCTGGAAGGAGGGCCACAGAAGGGCTGAGATCTAAGATGTGAGTATAAACTCTGGCTAAAACCCTGGATGAAGTATAGACACACACCCCCTCCCAAACACACACACACATGTGCACATGCGGGCACGGGAGACTAAGAGAATCCAGCAAAAACACTGACGAAACTAGGGGGATCGTGAACCCTTGAAAGACAGAGCTCCTGGCAAGATGTGCAGACTTGCTGCACCTTTGACAGAGTATATTCCCCAAGCTGTGTATACAGCTTGGGTGGCAAAAATCAAAAGCCTGATTGAATTTCTGTATCAATGGGCAGAATTCAGGGCTGGCAGAGTAACTGGAAATTTAGGCTGGGGAGCGTTGGAAACAAATGTAACCACAGAGAGGATGAGCCCCCCAATCTGACTATCAAATCCACCCAAATCTTCATCTGCCTGCTGAACTACACAGGCTCAGGGATACTCTCAGGGGGCAGGCTAATCAGCAACTGAGCAGAGACACCAGCTGCTGCTTGCTGAGGGAGAGATAGATTTCAGTCTGAGTCCAAGCAAGTTCACTTCTTAGTAGAATAACAACAACAAAATCCTTAGAAAAACAAAATAGATCCACTACAATAAATTATCCACAATTCTGCTTTTCAACCAAAAACTACTAGATGTGCAAAGAAACAGGAAAGTATGACTCATACTCAGGAAACTGATTCCAAGTGAGCCCTGATGCTGGATTTAAGTAGCTGTGTTCAGAGAATTAAAAGAAAGTGTGACCCAAGGCGGGAGAAAATGAGTTAATAGGAGCCGATCCTGATTGGGCTCAGATGTTGGATTTAAGTGGCTATCATAAATATGTTCAAAGAAATAGAAGAAAACAGCCTAAGCATTAAGGGGAAACACAGTATTAATATTAATTATACGACCTCCCTTATAATTGTTTTCATTGGAAGCGTACACACTCATTGACAATTATATCGTTACACACGACCTGTTGCTGATAACACGCTCTCACACAGTTTCTGTGGGGTAGGAATTCAGGAACAGATTAACGGATGGACCTGGCTTAGGGTCTCACGGTTTCACAGTCCACTTGCTGGTGGGGCTGCAGTTGCTGAAGTTGGTTGAGGTTGGGGAACTTGCCCCCACAATGTCTCACTCACATGGGGGGTAGTTGGTGCTGCCTGTTGGCACAGGGCCTCAGTTTCTCACCATGTGAGCCTCTGTGGGGCTCCTTTCATGAAGGCCGTTGTGTTTGCACGATGTTCTTGTTTTTGTCTGTGCTCAGTCATGGTTGTGGACTTCGCATGGTCACAGACTTGGTCTGATATTGGTGT
The DNA here is from genome assembly GCF_949987515.2 of Delphinus delphis. NCBI lineage: Eukaryota > Metazoa > Chordata > Mammalia > Artiodactyla > Delphinidae > Delphinus > Delphinus delphis. The sequence continues at coordinate 65,926,932 of NC_082693.1, forward strand.
ACTACTGTAAATGCTTTCATGTTTAATAGGGAAGAGTGTGGTCTGTGTGCCGGCGCCAGCTCCACCCCAGCTATAAGCTGCTATCTCTCTGTCACAGCTGATTGTTATTGTTGTTATTTTTTTCCTTTTTCACAAGTGTATTACCAATCTTACAAAGTTGTAGTAAAGCTGAAAAATGATGTAATGTGGCTCCTAACATAGAACTGGGAGTATAGCATGGATTCAATAAGTTGTGGCTAATAAATGATGAGGGTTGTGGGAATGATGATGTTGGTGGTGATGGTGTAATTAGGTCTTTCTTTCCTTGGAAAAAATAAATTGTCAGGAACTTCTGGAAATGTATGTGCTCCTATAACACCCCATATACTCTCCCATATCAACACAGGTCATCCTGTTTTCATCGTCCACTGGCTTGTCCCTATCTGCAGCTAGATTATAAACTCTCTAAAAACAAAAGTACAGTGTTTGCCTTTTTCAGTTTTGGGTTCTTAGCACATTGAACAGTTTCTGCCATATAGATGAGTAAATTATTCTTGAAGATCGAAGTGAAGCATAGATCTATAAAGAATGTTATTGAAGGTACCCATGGAAATATGGTACTGAACTAGATAGCTATGGTGTGGTTTCTGTCCATATTATGTTTGTCATCATTGTTTTTGTATGACTTGATCCAACTCATAGGTTTTTTAACTTAATTTGCTATTCTTTTCCTGTGTGAAAATGCAGTACTTCATTCAGTACATTGAAAATTACAGAAAGATACCATGAGAATCTGGAGATAAAATCAAGGCAGGCATCATTTCAGGCTAAAATTTCTGAAAGTTTATCACATATATGGGTGAGATTAACCATCTGCAGAAAAAAGCCAGTAGTGATAGCTTCTAAATACTGATAAAACGAACAGTCTCCTATATCTCCTCTCAAGGATTAAGATTTTGTTTTCCCCACTTCAAGGGACCTAGGCTGTGTCCTTAGGAAGTAATGACTACATATATAAATCTGTAACATTCTCAAGTGAATTATCTTTTGGTCTTCAGGAGTTAATTGGTCTTCATAAGTATAGAAAAATCTTCCAAAAGGCAAAACGGAAGAGATTCTGAGTTAGGATAGCCAAAATACTTTATGAAACCAACATAGATCATGACTACACAGGCCACTCAAACAGCTACCCAGCTTGATTAAAATTTTCTTTTAAGAATATCTGGCTTTATTTGTTCTAGTTGTAATTCTAAAATTAGGAGACAGTGTCTCATCAAATGAGTGATATGGGTTATCTCAATGTAAAGTAATAAGTTTATAAAGTCAGTTTCTTGTAACTTTGCTTAGAATCAGTTGTGGAAAACCTATTCAGCTCTCAGGAAATCCAGGTTTCTGTGCCTGCAAAGCCATCCTCTGTGACTTTGCCAAAGCCCAGGGCTGCTCTAAGACTCTTTCAAAGCCTCCAGGGCCTCTCTTGACTCTCTTCTTTCAGCTTCTTGAGGCCCATATGCTACTTCTCCTGTTTCTTGTTATCACAACTTACATGATCCTTACCAGGATTGGGTGCTGAATAAATGTTTAGAATTGGTTCCTTTTGGTGAGCATCTGCATAATTAATTTACTGTCATTTTAATTGAACAACACAGGAAGTTTTTGCCTATGATAGATTATTTTGTTGCGGTTTCTCTTAAAGTATTTTTATTGCACCTCAATAAATTAAATTGCTTCTTGGCCATTCTAAGTATTTTTTTCTTGGTGGTGGTGATGGTGGTGATTATGGTGCATTGAAATTGTGCTCACATTTAATTTGAAACACATGAAGCCAGAAAGCATGTTGGAAATAGAAAGTGAGAACAACAGAGAAATAATTAGTGTCGTCTGTTTTACTCTGTCGTATTTAACTTTTATCCTTTCACTTTCCATATGTATTTTCCTGAACTCTATTTTCCCTTTTTATATTTTTCTGGGTCTTTTTAGCAGACTTCAAGTGTGGAAATAATTTCATACAACAAAAAGATAGTGGCAACTGTCAGCCCAGTTCCTGGGTTGCTACTGTAATTATGGGTAAGGGTGACAAAAATGCAAACAGATCTTTGGGAACTCAGGATAATTTGTCATCATATTTTATTTATTTGATATATATAAAGTGCTTTCCGATTGTTCCTTTTAGGTAGGGCCATTTAGAACTTGAATTTATATTCTAGTTTTTAATGGTTACCCCCCCAACTTCTGATTTCCCCCATATCATTCAATTATTAAGAAGTTTAGTAAAACAAAGTTCATGAAGATTCCTCTTATCTATGGCAATTTTTTCCCTCATTCTACTTAAATTATGCTTATATTTAGCCAATCAGAATAAATGTGTCTTCTATTTGTTTAGATATTCACTTTTATGTTGCTTGGTACTTTAAATTATTTATTTATTTTTGTTAGACGGGCATTATCTAAAAAACTCAGACTAGTAACTTAGACCATCAACAATAAGAGAGGATCTGTTTAGTACTAAAAATACTGGAGAGAAAAGTGTTATCTTTTCAAAGTTAGATTAATTTTAAAACTATGAAATTTATATTAAGAATTAATAGCTATCTACCAATGAATAAAAGAATAATTTTACGTTGTTTTAAATATTTAAAATGATCTCTAGAAGCCAGAGAAAAAATACTTAGTTGAATTGTCTGTTATAATATTAACATTGGGTAAAGTAAAAGTTGAGGAAGAGTAAAAGATAGTGATTCTTAATCTCTTAGGTCACAAATCCCATTAAAAGGCTAATTCAAATAAACACTATCATACCTCTTCCTTAAAAAGAGGCATATATGCTCACACATAGATGTAAAACTTTACAGATAGCTTTCGGTGATTCATAAGCTTCTTTAGCTGTTAGACCTCAGGATAAGAACCGCTGGTTGAAAGCATTATTAGTATTACAAAGCTCTTTGCCTTCATCTTGCTTTAGACCAGCACTTGTACTCATTCTTCTTTTTCTCGTCGCTTTTTGTTCCTTATTATGATATATATTTTCAAACATTTCTTTAACTAATCTTTATGAAGTTCTGAAACTTCCCTTGTGAGGGGAACTGCATTTCCGATATAGCTGCAGAGTATTAGACTGGTATCTTTAGGCAATACCAATAACAATTACTGAAAATGAATTCTTCCCTCTTTCTTGATCATTAAAATCAGAGTGGCGAATGTAAGGTTTAGGTGGGCATTTTATTTGTTTTTTCTCTATTGCAGTCACCTTAAATAATGGTCCCTAAAGAATAAAATTGATCTGGTTTTTATGAATTATACACATCATTTACAAAAATTAAACAAGTAAAGAGCAAGATCGGAGCAAGATCTGCTGGAGGTATGGTAGGAATTAGAGAAAGTGTATATTTAATGCAAACTCGTCTTGCAGGTTCCTTTTACTTGGCACCTGATTATAACTGAATTCAGTTGAGTAGAATAGACACACATCTATTTTGTGTTAATGTTGGAATGTAAGTAATGGAGTTTAGAATAAGAATAGCAGATGAAATTAAACTCAAGTTAATGGAAAGTACAATTTTAAGAGACAGCTGTGACTTAATTTTACTCTCTCAAAATCCCTTATTAGTAATTTAATTTTACTTACAATTACTGTTTATCTGGGACAAAAAGTCTTTATTTTTCCTGCCTCAATAATAAACAAACTGTAAAGTCTTTTTTTATTCTTGAAAGCCTGGAAGTCTAGGCCCAAGTCAATGTGTGTATAGAAAGGAAATACTGGTCTTCTCAGTAAGAGATCAATGGCAGCGTTAGTTACTAAGATACTGCCATCCTTGAGGCACTGTGGGGCAGCGAAGCCTGCCGTGGTGTTCAGAAAATGGCAGCGAAAATAGGAAATGAGATCTCTGAGGTGGGAACAAGAGAAGAACAAAGAGATTGATTTCATAGCACTTACTGCTCTGAAATAGGTTCGTTTTTATTCTTTACAATTATAAAGCAATTTTTAAAGTTTTAGAATCTAAAATTTATTTTGTATTTTGCTAACAAAATCATATTTGGTTTATTAAATTGAATTTATTTTTCAGAAAATGTTTACAAATATTTAATTTATTCTTCAGTGCTTCTAATTTTAAATGGAGTTTGAAGTTGTGGAATTTCTAGTAATCTATCTCTTGGTTTTGGTTATTTTCTGAAAATAGAGACTTCTGATGTAGGAAATTAAAACACTGTAGTAAAGCAGACTTGAAACTATATTAGGTCTTTAAGGCATGGTCAGGATTATAATCTATCTACTGAATTTCACTTCAAATTTAGTAAGAAATATCATTGGTAATAAAATTTCTCCCTTGAGCTTTCAAGCTGATTCTAGGACATGGTGTCCACTGCTAACCACTGGGCTCCCAAACACTGAGAAATTCTTGCTTTCAACCTACTTACACTGTAGAACCCAGTGCTGGCTGTTGGACTTGCACGTTGTGTCTCAAGTTGCAGCTTACCTGTCCCTAGTCATGCTTTCATTCTAACAATGGAGGGCTTGCATCCAACTTCAAGAGCCCAAACTTCCTTTCTCCCAGCAGGCCCCATGTTTAGAAACTGAATGTTTGTATTGATCATTATTTCAAGTTCTTCTCTAGTAGCCTATATGGTATTCTGGGCCTAAATATTTGAGTATTTTCTGCCCCACATTCTTCCAACAAAGTCCCAAGTGCTGTGTTAGGACACTCAGTTACTTAATTCGGACTTTGTGCTTTGGGAGTTGCCTCCTATATTCTAGGCACTGTTTTAGGATGGTGTGTGTGTGTGTGCGGGTGTGTGTGTAATTAAATACTTACATGTATATATGTATACGTACATATTTAAATATATGCCTATGTGCATATATATGTGTACTCCTTAAAATACTGTAAAAGAGATATTTGCCCCCATTTAATAGATGAAGATATCAAGTCTTAGAGCAGATAAATAGATTGCTCATGGCCACAGAGGGAGAGGCAGTCTGAGAACCAGAATTCAGACCGAGTTCTTGCTCATTCATTTACCCATTCATTCATTGAGTATGTACTATGACAAGCATCAGTCTAGGTTCTCAGGATACAGCAGTAAACAAAAATATGTCCTCTTGCATGTTACTTACTATGTCAGATGGTGATAAGTGCTATAAAACATTGATACAGGATCAGTGAGGAATGAGAGTTGAGTGAGGTTGCAGTTTTAAATAGGGTTGTCAGAGAAGTTTTCACTGAAATGGTGACATTTGATTAAAGACCTAAAGGAGGTGGAGACAGAACCATGAAACTATCTGAGAGAAGATGGTATCAGACAGAGGAAAAAACAAGTGCAAAGACCTGAGTAAGCGCATCCCATGTGGCATCTCAAAAGAATTCTAACTGGGAATTGCTGAGCCCTCTGGAATCCACACTGAACATTCGTGGCCCACATGCCTTGTAAGTGATAAGACACTGTATCCCGTAGATGAATCATGAGTTGTTAACAAATTCGCTTTATCAGGTTCAGTTATTACCTTGCACATCGTAGGCATCCCAGAATTGTTTATTTTTTAACAAGTTTATTTTTTATATACCAAATCAATTTTCTAAACTTCTGTTTCTTTGTATGATATTTTTATTTTCCTTCAAATTAAACTATGAAAAGGGTTTGTTAGAGTAGTAGTACTGTGGTTAGATTTTCCTGTTTTTATGTTTAATTTGATTTCTGTAAAAACTTAGTTAATGTGAAAATGCTTTTGAAATGGTTCCGTGTAATGGAACATTCAGTGTAATGTTAATATTGGCACAATAAGGATATGCATATCAATTTTTGTTAATTATATCATTCTTTCTAAGAGCATGGTTTACATGTTGAGATAACATTCATATGCAGCCATAAATTATCTTGGAGCTTATGCAAAAAGTTTCCTAGCACATAATGGAGTAATATAAATTGACTTATTTTAAAAAGCAACAGTATATATTCTGTTTCTTCCTTAAATAGATTATAGGGTTATGGATATACTTAAACATTCATAAAATTTAATATATCCTATATATAATTTTCATAGTTCAGCAAGACAGCTTTAACTTTTGACTGAAGTCTACTAAACAAGTATAAAAGATTGAAGCCTAAAGTCAACTGTTGGTAGAAGCCAAAGCCTTAAAATGTATAATTAAACTTGCATTGAATGTAAGTAGATTTCCATTTTAGAAAACATGTTCAATTCAGCTCAACCAGCACTTACTGAGCATTCTGCTTTGGGAGTTCTATTGATAAGGAAAAAAGTCACTACTGCAGTAACACTGGTGGTACTAATAGAGTTTGAACCGCGGCGGTGATGGGGGGGGAGGGGGGTCCCAAATGAAAGACATTTTTACATTAGGTTTAATGGGTGACTGGATATGTGCATTGAGGGTACAAGGAGCATTTAAGATAATGTAGACTTTTAACTTCGGTACTGAGTGACTGATGACACTATTAAACAGGATAGTAAATAGGAAAAGGGAAAGGTTTGGTGAGCTTGAGAACTTACAGTTCAGTTTTGGGCTTTTTGAATTGGAGACATCTGTAGGACATGTAAAAGTGAGTCCATAACATTTCGGTGTCCTTGTGAAGATTGTTATTAAGAGGGCACTGTTGACTTCTTCTTGAAATTCTGGACCATAGGACATTTTTAGGGTGTGTGATAATAACAGTAGTGACCTTTGCCCTAAGCCCTGTAACACAGTTAAACGTCAGAATTTAGCACATAATTGTATTTTATATCACATTCTAAATGTTTTAAATCACTTTTATCTCACTTTGTGATTGTAAACATTAGGGCTGAGATGAGGTTTTATGCTCTTCTAACAGGCTCCGAAGTACTGTTGAAGTCCCTGTAGTGGCCTCAGTGAAAACTACTACCCCAGAATCTTAGAATTTGTTTCTCTCAGTGTATCTGGTGATGCTACAGTAGTAAATGTATTGAGGAATTGCTTTCGTTCATCCCTTCATTGATTCCCTACTTACTGAATACGTGGTATATGCAAGGTATTATTGCCTTACAACTGGGCATGAAACAGTAGGGATACTTTGTTTCTAGAAATAGATAACTACAACAACATCTTATCATAAAAACTTTTAATTTTCTTTTCAGAGACTTATCAGTTGTTTTAAATGTAGAAATTACTCTTTTTACTTCATGAAATCTTAAAATCACTTCTGGTAAAGAGGGAGGTGTTGAGGGGAGTGAGGGAAGTGAAAGAATTAAGAAGATAAATGAGTTTGAAACTGTCTTAAAGATATTACCATGTATTGATCTCTGCCAGAGGGAATTCTTGTTAGACCTGATTCTGACAGTCAGTCTGCCTAGCACTTTTTTAACTGCTGTCTTTCCTGATTTCATTTGTTACTCACTGCAGTGGCATGTTGAACGAATGTGGGAATTAAGAACAACGTCTGCCCACAGCCTTGGTTCACATGCCTTGCTACTTAGTGTTTGTGCGAACCTGGCTAAATTGCAGCCTCTCTAAGTTTTGGTTTCTTCCTCTGTAAGTGGGGATATGAGCACGATGTAACTAGCTTATAAGTTCGTTCCATTAAATGTCAACTGTTTGGCACAGTGCCTGGCCCATAGTATATGTGCAATAAATGTTAGCAATAATAGTGGTGAGATAATTGTGAATCCTAACAGTACTCTGTCTTTCTTAAAGTGCTAGATAATATTCAAGTAAAATACCAGACATTTAGTTTTGAAAATTTTTTATTTTAGATGTCAATATTATATATTCATTGATTGTTTCTATTTTATTTTTAGCTTTGAAACATTATTATTCATTTCTCTATCTTGAAATTTTCATAATCCAACATGTGTATGTATAACCTTTCTACCTTTCCTTGTATATTGATCTCTGCTGTAAAAAAAAAAAAAAAAAGGATAGGGATATACTGATATCATATTTAATAGAATTAACTTCTCCCTTGCCTCTCTGGTGCCTTTGCTCCCTCATGCCCAAATAACCTATCTTGTAAGAAACTTCTGTGGGTGTACAAAAAATAAGAGTAAATAAAGACAGAGCATGTAATAAAGCAGAACAAGTACTTCCAGTAGAGGGAGATATTGGCAAAACAATCAAACTGCAGAATATGCAGGTGCAATGGGTATCAAATTTAAAAATGAAGCTTTCCCTGGGTAAAAAATTTAACTAATTAAGAATTTAAGTAATAAGTTGGGTAACACTGTGGTTTTTATTTTGCTAGTTGCCAAACCCAAACTCAGTGTGCAAGTCTCTGGGAATGCACTATGAGTACTACGGATACTATTACCGTTACCACGGAACTTTCCTCACATACTGTTTCAGAGATAGAAGTAAAGACAAGATCATTGACACCTCTCATCTCTCTGAATCTCTAAAAATCGCAAGTAATGGAGGTTATAGGCTGGATCATTTGAAAACAAAGTTACAAAAGCTATATTTTCATAATTCAAAAAGATTTTTTTCACAGAGTTCTAGACTATCTGAATAAACTGGTGTAGCCTTAAGTGACATAAACCAATGGACTGAATCAGAACACTATCCTTTTTATAAAAGGAAACATTGTTAAAAATTTAATATCTTTGCAGTTTAGATCTCCAAATTTCTGAAATTACTAGGAGGCCTATAATTAAAAGCAAATTAACAACATTAATTTGGCTTGGATTGGAATTTTTTCAAATATTTTTAGTAGGATAGTTAAATTGATTTGAAGCTTTACTTTTCCAACAGAAACATCACATTTCTTTCTGTTGGCAGCACTGTCCAATAACTGACTACTATAATAGCCCCTCTGCACTTTGAAATTTACTACTCTTATTCTATCACATGCTAAGAAATTGCCGCCCTGGAACTTGGGGATGTTGAGACTGCCCTTAAACCTGAGAGGCTCACTTAACAGTTGACTGAGTTTTCCCCTCTGTATCATGCCTAAATATTTTGATGTGGATTTTATTACTTTTTGGCTGCATTAGTAAATTCAGTTTGTAAAATGTCGAAAGAACTTTATATAATACACAAAATGTATCTTAAATAAACGCACTATAGTAATCTTGTAGTTTAAATTTCTATTTAATAGATTCAGAAATGGAAGTTATACATCTCTGCTGATTTTCTAGTTAATTTGGTAAACATTACTACCATCAACTTAATAGATATTAGCTTTCAAAAGGTACTGTCTTAAACATGTAGTTTTTAGTTATTTAGCATTCTGCAAGCCTTCTTCAATTTTCTTTTAATTTTTGCCAGGGAGCATCATTGTTTTTTGTGTTTAAGTAGGTTTTCATAATTTCATAGGTAACTTTGGAGTTCTTTGAACTACTAATACGTATCAGAATGCCTTTCTTTAAACCTTCATAAATAAATTAATATGCATTAAAAATGGCTATAGGAAAATGAAACTGAACAAATAAAAAGCAAATCTGTACTGATGTGTATCCATTAGAGTAGTTAAGATTATGCTACAGTAATAAGCCTAAAAACTCAGTGACTAAAAACAATGAAAGTTACTATTCATGTATGCTACATGTTCATTGTAGTTTGACAGGAGTGATGCCTTTGTTGTCGTCACTTGGGGACTCAGGCTGAGGCAGGTTCTATCTTGACAATTGCAGTTCTGGGCAAAGAAAATGTAGTGACTCTTTTGATATTTTTAAAACTTCTGCCTGAAAATGGCGTAGTTCACCTTGGCGAGATGTAACCACATCTGAGTTCAACAGGGTGAATGATCCTCACGCAGGGAGGGACACTGGATGTTGCAAACAGTGTGGCAGTTTACTCTTCTAAAGTGAGCATTCAGCAACTATCAGCAGTTTCTGTATGAAGCTTAGACAATGTCTGGTTTGAAACTGACTATGGGAAGAAAGTGAACTGTTTTCACCTAATCATAACCAGATTACTTTTAGAAGTTGTATTGACAGTGCGTTGAACACATATACACACACGCCCACACAATTCTACATGGTCCATATGATGCAGGAACTGTTTTACAATAACATTTATACCATTGAGAATATTGCTGTTGTTCTACATGCAGTGTGCACAGGGAGTAACGACATTTGATGGACTGACCTCCTTTAAATTCACAGTTGTACGTCAGCCAGGGCCATTCATAAACTTAATGAGTGCATTACAGTTTAGCACGGTTTTAAATTTCTTTCTTTCTTTCTTTCTTTTTTTTGGCTTTTAAAAACACAACAAAAAGGCCAAATTTTAATTTGGAATCTAAGTGTATAATGGTATAGTGTATTAAAGAGAAAACTGGCTGCTACAAATAGCTAATAGTTTAAATAACAAATATAATGGAAGCATTAGTGACATTGCCAAAATTCACACCAAAATGAAAATATTATAGTTTGTTATAAGATCAGTGATTTTTGTTTTTTGTTTTTTAAATCTCCAACAAATTAGCTAGTGATTATTTATTTTGTTGCTAACAATTCTTTTGATCTTGATTTTTTAGATATTACTGATTTTCCGAAAATATTTTGTGAAACTTCCCAGAAGCTGGTGAGTGTGGAAGCCTTCGCTCTGGCTGCTAAATATTATTCTGTACAAAACTTGGGAATATGTACTCCTTTTGAACAGTTGCTTGTAGCCCTTCGTGGAAATCAAAAACAGAGAACTGGTAGGTGTGTTTGTGTGTGTGTATGTATGTTTTTTAGGCATTTAGAAGCAATATATTGTTCATATATGTATATATTTCCAACATTTTCTTAATTTATTGTTAGACCTTATATCATGAGCCCCGATAGACTGATTTGTTCTAAATGAGTAGGTTTTCTTATGCACCATATTAAACAGAAAACTTAGGTATACATCTCCATATTTTTTTCCTACATCATAGTCTAGTTATCAGTCTTTTCTTTTGTAGTTAATTGTTTTATATTTCAAGGAACATTTTTAAGAATGTTATATGAGTCTTTTCATTTTATTAATTCAAATTTGATTCATAGCAGCTAAACTAATAGAGATCCATCTTACAGACCACAGTAGGATCTCTATTATTTTCATATTTAATTATAGAAAACATGAGCATCAACTGATGATTCTTACTAAGTTTTGTTTCTTTAGTAGCAGTACTTTAATTTTGTTTTATTTTTGTTCAGATGGAAATGTGAAGCCAGATGAGTTTATGAATTTGAAAAAATCTCATGAAGTTCAGGCAATGTCAGAGCTCATCAGCAGTGTTGCTGATTACTGTGGAATAAAGCAGGTAAGAGTATTTCCCTATATATTCATGTGTTTAAATTATTGCCATTTTGGGGGGTATCATTCAAATTTCCTTTTCTACTATCACCGTCTAGCCTTTAAAATGTCATTAAGTAATAGCTGATGTGAGATGTCACATCACATCTGATCCTTTAAAAATGCTCTCATTTCCCAATATACTGCAATAAAAACAAATTTATACTAAAAATAAGATATGACTGTTAATGTTTTGCCACAAATTTCACTCTCTCCAGAGTAGATAGAAGCTATGGTAATTCTCTTTTTCTTATGTTGTAACTCCAGTTTGAGGCAGCATTATGAAGATGGCATTCTGCAAAATTGTTTACCACTAGGTGTTCTCAAGGACCTGGGTTACCATGCTGTGGTCTGGGGCACCTGCCTCATTATTGTAACATAAAGAAACTTGGATTCTTTCATAGTGTCAGAATTACAATGCATTCCTGTTGTAAAAAATAGCCTTTATGAAGGGTAGTAATGTCTGAAAATAGATGTTAAAATAAAATCAGTGATTGCCTCCATTGGCCTATAAAAATAGTAAGTTATTTTTCTTATCCCTGCAAGAACATCTATGGGGGTAATGGAGGATTTTTTCCCTTCTTCAGTTTTTATTAGGTGTTAGAATCTTTTCCATGTATTCTTTCAGACTTGTGGAGAGTTTGAGATTGATTAGAAAATGATCACAGCTTGGGCCAGGCATGCAGAACCACTTATGGCAACATAGATCTCTAGAGTAGGAACTAAAAGGCAAGAGCCGAGGTAATAGTTTTCAACCTTTTCTCCAGTGTATCATATCTAAGCAGTACCTATCAGGATCGGTAACGGGCTCACCATGACAGTAATACTCAACCGGAGTAAAAAGGGCAAGTACACAGTAAAATTTAACAAACTGCTGCTGTACTAACACGTGGATGAATATTAGAAACATAAAAATGGTTGGGAAAAATAAGCAATTTACAGAAGACTACGTATTTTATGGTATCATATTTAAAAAGCTCTTAAGCAAAATAATGGTATATTCTTAATGCAAAAAATATATGCAAAAAAACCATTAAAGAAGCAAGGGAATCATAAACAGTAATTTGAGAATAGTTGTTACCTCTGGTAGGGGAAGCAGGGAGATGGGATATGGAAAGACAACATAGTTACATGAAATGGAAATACTAACGTTCTAGTTCTTAGGATGGCTGGTGGGTTCATGGTTATAGCAGACGCTACTGGAGGCCTTATTCAGAAACTCTTGGGCCTCACCATTTCATGGTGTGCCGGGCTGCTTTCTACCTGGCAGTTTCTACATTTCTTTTCCTGTGGGTTTTCTCTGTCTGCTGAAGCATGGCACTGCCTGCATACAAGTTCTGGCGATTAATTCCTCCCTGTGAGCATCCTTGACTAATGACTAACACACGTTGATAAACAGATACATCAACTCCTAGACTTTCCAGGTGGGGTGACTATGAGGTATGTGTTCTACAGTAGCTCTCCAAGTTTCTCAGTGTGATTAAACCCAGGTTGTCCTAAAGTGGTATTTTGCTTAAGAACATACCATTTATTGGGCTTTCTTCCTTTCTCTTTTTTCTCTTCTCTATTTCCCTGTCAGTGTTTTCTTCACCTCCCAAACAAATCACTTATACTTAAATCTTTGAGGGGTATTTACTATTGTGCTTTATAACTTTACATTTCAACTACATTTATTCTTTTATTTATATGAAATATTACACAATAAATAACTTTAAATTAATAAAGTGGATTTATTTTATTTCTAAAGTGCAGAGAAAAAAATTTGAAATAGCATAATGTTTCATGTTAGACCTTCTCTAAGGGAACTTTTTTCATAGTGATGGAGATTGTTTCTAGTGAGTGAAAAAAACCTGTATTAAAGACTTACAGGGTCTTTCTCTTGAAATTACTTAATAGCAATATTTGATTCTCAAAATAGTTAAGTTTGAAATGTATGACGTGTATACTATTTTTACTTTTAAAAAGCAGATTTAATAAATGTAGTTTTCATGGGGATAGTTGGAAACCCAGATAGTAAAATCTTAACTTTACTAGTGACCAAAAAGAACTAGAGAAGAAAAAAAAACAATTGGTTTTTGCCTCAACCACATTGCTCCCCACATGCCAAAAACCTTTGCCTCTCTCATCCCCATTACCAAGGCTTCTTACTTCTTAATTTTTATTTCTAAAATATGTTCATTCATTCACACTTGGATGCATGCATTCATTTATTAAATATTTCTTTGGCTCCTACCATGTATCAGGTGCCGTTATAGATGCTGAGGATACAGTAGTAAACAAAACAAAACATATCTTTGCCTTTATGTCATTTATACTCTAATGAGGAGAGATAGATAATAAAATCATTATAAGTATATTTTATTGTATATGTTGATATACTTTAAGGAGAAAAAAAATAAAAAGGAAGTAGCTAATTCAGGGATGGGGTATTAAAGCTTTTGATTAGGAAGAGAGGGGCAAGTAAGACCTCATTGTAAAGATAGCATTTGAGTTAAGACCTCCTTCAAGAGGTAAGAGAGTTATCCATTAGAATATCCGGATAAAAAATTTTTTATATGGAGGGAATAACACATTCAGTGGCCCTAAAGCGGGAATATACTTGGTGTATTCTTTCTTTCTTTCTTTCTTTCTTTCTTTATGGCTGCGTTGGGTCTTCGTTGCTGCGTGTGGGCTTTCTCTAGTTGCGGCGAGAGGGGGCTACTCTTGGTTGTGGTGTGAGGGCTTCTCTTGTTGTGGAGCCCGGGCTCTAGGCACGTGGGCTTAGTTGCTCCGTGGCATGTGGGATCTACCCGGACCAGGGCTCGAACCCATGTCCCCTGCATTGACAGGTGGATTCCTAACCACTGCGCCACCAGGGAAGCCCCACTTGTTGTATTCTTGAAAGAGTCAAGAAGCCAGATTAACTCCAGTGGTGAGAGCAAGGACAGAGTAGTAGGAGCTGAGGTTGGGGTGGCAAAAGCAGGTCATGAAGTTGTAGAGTCTTAGAGGCCATTGTGATGATTTGGGCTTTTGTCCTGAATGAGATGGGAAGCCGTTGGAGCCACTGGATCACTCTGACTGCCGTGTTGAGGAGTGTTATGAAGCAAATATTGGGTTGGCCGAAATGCTTGTTCGGGTTTTTGTAACAGGTTACGAAAAACCCGAACGAACTTTTTGGCCAAGCCAATATTTCCATTACCTTTGCACTCTTCGCCATAGTCTTTATAACATTCAAGCTGGTCCTTTTCAGAAATTAGCTCATATGTAAGCATGAGCTTCCAGAGTTGAGGCAAAAAGCTTAGTAACAAAGGAGGTTAGTAGCAGGAGATAAGTTTAGGGAAGTGATGAGAGATTTTACTTAGAGGCGTGGTATGATCAGTCTTTGTTTTGCTCTCTTGAAAATAGACTCAAGGAGGGAAGGTGAGAGCAGGGAGATTATTGAGGAGGCCGTTGCAATAACCTAGACTTAGAGTGCAATTGGTATGAAATACCCTTGGTAAGACTAGGGATTTTTTCATAATTCAGGTGGAGGGTATGAGAGAAAGAAAGGAGTCTTGTTCTCCACCTGGGTATGGAGATACTATTAACTGTGATGGAGAAGATTATGGGAGGGGTAGGTTTTACAGAGACTATCAAGAACTTAGTTTTGAACATGTTAAATTTGAGATGCTTATAAGACATTCAAGTGGAAATGTTTAGGTACACTGTTGGATATGAGTATGAAGTTCATGGTAGAATTCCATACTGGAGTTATAAATTTGAAAGTCATTAGCTTATAATAGTAGTTAGATCTCCAGGTCAGTCAACAACATATAACTCTCCTATCTGAAGTATAGTACCATACTAATACTAATATTAAGAAATGTAATCACTACGTGTAGCAATATTTCTGTGAGAAAGTCTTCTAAGCAGAATTAGGAAACAAGGAAGATACCTCCCACCAGGTATTACACTGGAGACTCCTCTATCTTCAAACCTATAAGATGATCCAGGAAGGAAAAGACCGTTGAGAATAAGGGGTAAGAGATCAGGATTGTGGAGGTTTTGCTACTCAGATAAGAGAGTTTGAAGGCAAAAATATGTATGATTTATGTAACCTTTAATTGCAGAGTTTGCCATTCTCTTGCTAACACTGTATATATTACTGAAAGGCCAATTTGGAGAGGGATAAAAATCAGTTTGGGTCAGTAAGATATAAGTGAGCTGATAGATTTTTCTAGGAAATTTTGCCTATTACTGAAAAGGGTTTCAGATATTATATTGTGAAGACATGATTCTTAGATTTTCCCCAGCCATCTTGCAGCCAGAGGAATTACAAATACGTTGGCCCAAAGGCCATATGTGGTTGAGCCTCTGGTTAGTTCAACTACTCTACTGCCAGATTTCTTAAGTGAGGTGAGAGTTTTCTCAGTGATGGAAATTTGATATTCTGTTACTTGCAGCCAAAATTTTCCTCATTCACAAGTGGAATTGTTATATGCAGATCTGGGAACAAACTCAATTACCTCTTGGTAAGAAAACATCTGTATTGGGGGGAACAAATGTCCTGGTGCTTACAAGCAACCCATTGGTTGCTAGCATTAAGCTGCCATTGGCATCAGTGAATGTATTTTTGTAGAAGGAAGGGAATGGAGAGCTTTGCTTTCTCTAGAGATTCAGATATGGGGAAATTGATTAATAGAATTTCTACTCTATAGCCCTTGTATTCATGAGTATGGTATCTTCAGTTAGATTGTAGTTCCTTAGGATCAAGATATATAATGCTTCTGTATTTCCCATAATACCTAGCCTAGAGATTAACATTAAAAAGGGGGCATAGGGAATTATTTGTAAGCTAGACATCATTTATTGGAGTTTTACCTATGAATTGCAATTTTGCTTGAATTGAAATTTTTGAGGATTTCATTGATGATATGCATTATTTCAAATATAGGAAATTTTCCTTGAGTGGCTCATATTTATGTCAGGCTTTAATTGATTTTAGGAATTAAAGATTAGATATGAGATTAGATAATGATTTCCTATGATAATATTTCTGTAATCCATTTATTTCTTATGAAATGACATGACAATACAGTAAACAATCTTGGTTATTTTATATGTCTTTTATCATTTTTAGTTTTATTGAGGTATAATTTATATATTCACCAATTCTAGGTGTACACTTTGATGGATTTGGTAATTGTATGCAGTTGTTTAGCCACTGTAATAAAAAATATTTCTGTCACCATAAAAAGTTTCCTCATACCCTTTTGCAAGATATTTCCTCCTCCATTCTCAAGGAATTACTGCTCTGCTTGTAGTTTTGACTTTTCTAGAACATCGTATAAATGGAATCAAATAGTATGTAGATGTTTGTGTTCTTCCTTTAGTGCATAGTTTTTAGAGTCATCAATATTTTTATGTGCATTGACTCTTTATTCCTCATTTTTGGGTGTAGTATGCTACAGTATAGATATACCACAATTTGTTTTTCTATTCATTGGTTGATGGATATTTGAGTTGTTACCAGTTTTTTTGGCCGCTATGAATTTATTCACATACAAGACTTTGTGGACATGTTTGCATTTCTCTTGGGTAAATAGCCCAGAGTGGGATTTGTAGGTTGTATAGTATAAGTGTATGCTTTAACTCTATGGTAAACTGCTGATGCTTTCCAAAGTGACTGTACCATTTTACATTTGTGTGTATCTCATTATGATTTTAGTTTGCAATTCCCAAAAGAGTAGTGATATTGGGCATCTTTTTATAGTGGTCATTTGTATATCTTCTTCTGTGAAGTGTGTGTTCAAATGTTCTGCCCATTTTTTAATTGGTGGCTTGTCTTATTATTGAGTTGTTAGAGTTCTTTATATATTCTGGATACAAACCCTTAGTCAGATACATGTTTTGCAAATATTTCTTACCCTTTTTAACTATGTATTTTGAATAGCAAAGGTTTTAGTTTTAATGAAGTCCATTTTTCAATTATTTCTTTGTAGTTTATGCTTTTTATGTCCTACACAAGAAATCTTTTTCCCTCCCAATGTCACAAAGATATGCAGGAATTAAAGATATGCCTGCTTGGCATATGACATGCAAAAATCTTTTTTTCCCATACAGACATCCAGTTATACCCACACCATTTGTTGAAAAGACTATCTTTTCCTTTGAATTACTTTAGTTGTTTTGTCAAAAACCATTTGACTATATAACTGTGGGTCTATTTCTGGACCCTGTTTATTCCATGGATTTATATATCTATTTTTATACCAGCACTACACTATTTTGATTACTGTAGTTTTTTTCTTATATTTTTGCGGTACGCGGGCCTCTCACTGTTGTGGCCTCTCCCGTTGTGGAGCACAGGCTCCGGACGTGCAGGCTCAGCGGCCATGGCTCACAGGCCCAGCCGCTCTGCGGCACGTGGGATCTTTCCCGGACCAGGGCATGAACCCGTGTCCCCTGCATCGGCAGGCGGACTCTCAACCACTGCGCCACCAGGGAAGCCCTGATTACTGTAGTTTTATATTGATTCCTGAATCAGTGTAAATCCTCAAATTTTTTCTTTTCAAAATCGTTTTGGTTATTCTAGGTACTTTGCCTTCTCATATAAACTGTAATATCTGCTTATGAATTTCTTTTAAAAACCCTGCTTGGATTTTGATTAGGATTGGATTGAATCTATATGTCAGTGTGGCAGAATTGCCATCTTAATATTGAGTCTAACTATTTCATGAACATGGTATATCTTTATTTAGCTCTTTTAAATTTTTCCTATGC
Source organism: Delphinus delphis (assembly GCF_949987515.2). NCBI lineage: Eukaryota > Metazoa > Chordata > Mammalia > Artiodactyla > Delphinidae > Delphinus > Delphinus delphis. The sequence continues at coordinate 65,944,877 of NC_082693.1, forward strand.
AATGTTTTATAGTTTTCAGTGTATAGGTCTTGCATAAGCTTTGTTAAATTTATTCCTAGATTTCTATTTGTATGCTATTTTAATTCAATTGGTTTTAAATTATTTTCTAATTGTTTTTTTACTACTGTGATGCATATGTTCTGATGGTTCATTATTCATTTCTAATGAGCTTGTATCTTGACACATTGCTAACTTGACTTACTAGTTCTTTTAACTTTTGTATGCATTCCTTAGGATTTTCTACAGATACAGTCATGTCATCTGTGAAGAAAGACAATTTTACTTTCAATATTTATGTCTTTTACATCTTTTCCTTGACTTATTATTATACTGCTTAGAACTTCTCTTAAAATGTTGAATAAAAATAATGAGAGTTGTTGGTTTTTAATAGTAATCAAAAATTAAAATTAAAAAAAGCATAACAGATTGTATAAATTATACATTCCTTTACTTGCTTTTTAAAAAGAATATCACGAATGCTTTCTATTACCATCTGACTAAAATCCTTTTAATTCATTCTGGTTTTCTTTAGATAATTGACCTGGGTTCTGGAAAAGGCTACCTAAGCTCCTTTTTGTCCTTGAAGTATGGCTTAAAAGTTTATGGAATTGATTCCTCAAATACCAATACTCATGGAGCTGAGGAGAGAAACAGGAAACTGAAGAAACATTGGAAAGTCTATCGTAGGCGGTCAAAATTAGATGTCAATGGACTGGCATTACAAATGACAAAAGAAAGGAAAGTGCAAGATGAAATTAAATTTAAAGCCGATACTGAGGGAGTATGTAACAGCAGTACTGCAAATCAAGAAAAGATGTCGACCTCGGACTTTCTGGAAGATTTTTCAGGCTCTGTAATTTCTAACATCAGAAAACAAATGGAAAACCTACATGTTTACTCACATCGAGAAGAAAATTTGTGTTTTGAAAATACCTTTTCTCTTAGGGACCTTTTGCCTATTAATGCCATAGAACCTACTTCTTCATCCCATATACCCAAGAGAAAAACGTCTGAAGCAAATAAAGAGAGAAGAAAAATGACATCAAAGTCAAATGAATCCAATATATATTCACCTTTAACATCTTTTATCACTGCTGAGTCAGAACTACATGATATTATTAAAGATCTGGAGGTAATTTTATTTTTTTAATTCCTTAATTTCATTTATATATAAAGGCTCTAAGACATAGAATTAAGTTTTAATGGTAGCTTACTTAACCTGCGTATCTTATTTGAGTACATTAATATAAAGGACCAAGAAAATAAAATTATATTCAGGCTTTCATGATTTCCACAGCTGTCAAAATCTGACAATCTGACAATTATGATTTTCCAGAAGGGAGTACCCTCCACTCATTTGTAAGCCTAAATTAAACAGAAGTACTACTACAAAAGCTAGTCAGCTAAGTTCTCGTTATACAATTTATGAGTTGTTAAAATTCCAATCCAAGAAAGCTCTTACATTTTATTTAAATTTGAGGTAAAGATGTACCTAGGGCAATATTATGTTTAATGTTAGCCTTGGTAACCAAATTTGCGATTTTCTTGAGCAAGACCAACTTCTGCGTATTCTTAAAAAATTTGAACTTTTTCTAAAGTACAAGTATGTCAAGTTATGCAGAGATAATATATCTTAAAGGCAATATTGTATGTGAAAACAATATTGTAGAGGAGTTTTTAGAAATCATTTGGCCTGACTCATTGTTTTAAAAAAACAGGGTAGGCTTTGAAGTTATAATATTCTACTCTTGTTAAATTTTTTGAAAATTCTTCCCTAAAGAATGAATAAACAAAACATACCAGAATTCTTTATAAATTTAAATCCTTGTTTGGTAGCTAACCAGTGTTTTGTTACTTTGTCATTTTAGAATGGGGAATTTTTCTTTTTCCCTGATATTTCAGGATTTCACTAATTATGGGAAACCGGTTACTCCTCATTAATTGTTTTTCCTATATATGAAATCAGTAATTAAGTTATAGCTTAACCTTCTGTTAGGGTTAAAAAGCCCCAATTACTTTAACCTGACTTAAAAATGTATATATTTTTAGAGCTTATTATCATATATTTATGTTTTTAAAAGTCTTCTGGAAAATATATGATCAAAACTATACGCAGACTTTTATAAGAATTTGACTTATAAAAGATATGCTGGAAGATTATTTCTTGGGTCCTTAGTTAAGTAGCAATTTAATAACCAGAATTAACCAATACCTCCCATCTCCTCCCCTCTCCACCCTACAACACACACATACAATACTTAAATATTTTACTGTTAGGATAATATGCTGATTGTGTATTTTTGTTTGCCACCTGCTGGTATTTTTAACTAACCTTGTGTGATGAATACACTGAAAAATGAGGTTAAATATTTTGGTGTTATCTTTAGGGAGAACTAGCCTAAAAGAGAGAGATTTATGTCTTTGTTATCTACCCTTAATCAGCAATAAGCCCTTTCTCTCTGAATTCCTTTTTTATTTATAACATTATAATGTCTAAATAAAACCTACCCAAACTATGTAATCATTGAGAAAAGCAAAATAGTTGCACAACACTCCAGAAATTGTGCTTTGAAGAGAATGTTGGTTGAAGCGACAGAATGTTCTATCAGGTTGAAGCAACTTACAGGTACAGTTATTTTCTTTAGAAAGGTAACACTTCAGCTCTGTCTGTGTCTACATTATATGGGCTAAAATCACATTTTTGGTAAAATAACTTAAGTGAAAAAATTGTATTTGTTCTGAAGATAGTTATAAAAATATACTTGATTACAACTTAATGTCTATTATTTTGAATTTATAACATGATGATGATGATGTAAGAATAGAAGACGTTTACTGAATTTTACTGGATGCCAGAGATTGTACAAAGTCATTTACCAGTATTAACTTATTAAAGTCTTGCAATAACCCATTGAGGTGAGATACTATTATTAGCCTCATTTTACAGAAGAGGAAACTAAGGAACTGAAGAGTTAAAACAAACAAACGGTATATTGATCAAGATTCTGTGAGTCCATGCCTATGCACCCATTCTGTATGTGTATACATCTAAATTACGCTTTGGGTAATTAGGAGAACATTTCATAGAATTTTTACATAAAATTCGTGTTATAAAATTTAGAACAAAAGCTTTATATTGAATTTAATCTTGTCATATTTGATGCAGTGAATGAACTAAGTAAACTTTTGGTGTTGGAGTAAAAATGCCTACTTAGCAACACTTAATTTTTTTTTATGACAATGTTTTATAAGTTTCGATGGGTATGGGTGAAGAAGTGAATTTTAAAAATTGACTAGTAAGGTATTAATGTGTCTCAAATCATAAGTTTGTCCTAGTAATGCAGGCTACGTTGTATTGATCCAGCGTTAATTTGAGTAGTCATTAAGCAAATATTAGTTGTAAAAGAAACCAGAGAAAATTCAAATGAGTAAGTAACCAAAAACACTAGAAAATCAACTCAAAGTTATGTCAGTTTTGGAAAAAGATCGGTCGTTTTGCCTTTAAAGGCAATAGTTATTTGTTATGAAAATAAAAGACATACAATACTTTCTAGGTAAAATTTCATCATTTTAAAAAGCTCTACATCTTCTAATAAACACTTAAATGTTTTTTAACCCTCCTTTTAATTTCCAAAATTTATTTTTTCTTCTCATTTTTTAAGGATTGTTTGATGGTAGGTCTGCATACTTGTGGTGATCTTGCTCCAAATACTCTGCGAATATTTACTTCCAAGTCTGAAATCAAGGGAGTTTGCAGTGTGGGTTGTTGCTACCACCTCTTATCTGAAGAGTTTGAAAACCCACATAAAGGTACAAGTTCTTCATATCCCATAATTTTATTTATTTGAGCATAACGGCTGCTTTGTATCTCTCCTTTTTTTGTTGTTGACATTATTGTCACTTTGAATTAACATTTGAGATAATATCTGATATTCTTGCAATATTAGAAATGTTACATCAAATGAAATTTGATGAACTATCACTTGCGTTGTATTTTATTATAGATTTTTTAGTCATAGTATGGTCTTAATGAATGCCAAAAACTGCAAATATGTGAAATTTTTGTGTGGTGTATTTTTAGAGAACTTCGGTTTAAAAATATTTGTAAGATATACATTTACTAAGGTAGTAAAGCTAAGTTATTTTGTCATAAATATAGAATGGACAAGGTTTGTTTTCATTTCCAAAGCCTCAATTTTGTAAAGAATATTGATATTTGTCCCCTCAAAAAGTTTCTTACTGTAGTTTGAAGGGTCAAAATACTATGATTTTAAAAAGCTAGAAAACTGTGCAATTGTATGAAAACTGTGCTCCCTGGGCTGAGAAGGTGCCTGAGGAGCAAAGTACAGAGTACGTTGACAGGACTGAAAGCACCTACAACCCTTCATCCAGAGCAGCTCCTGAAATTCCTCTCTTTGATCCATTTTATATGTTATATCTCTTATTAGACACATGGCTTCAAAACCACAGGTTCAGGTTAGATGGTTATCTATTAATATTAGCAGTTCTCTTTTCTGTTAGTTTAGTGAAGTGTTTATCAACATCCAGTGTCCCTTGCTAAGAATTTTTAGGTCAGGAAGTTGTGTGAATATAGATGGTATTGCTTGCTCTTTTTCTCAATTTTAAAACCCAGATGACTGTAAAAATTTCATTATTTGTCATTTAGTCATTTCCAACAGGTAAAAATGATGATTGTATGATTTACTGAAAATTGCCTGGGTGAAACAGGTCATCCTTAAAACTGGCAAAGGTTTTTGGGGAAAAGAGTTTAATTGAATTTGAATTTTTTATGTCAGCGTTCTAAAAAGTATCTTTTAGGAAAAGTACACAGAAGTAAAATTGTCCATATATAGAGATACACAGAGTGAGAGAAAGAAAGCAAATTGGCAAAAAGTTAACAATAGTTTAATTTAAATGAAGAATATATGTTTGTCATGCCATTATTTCCAACTTCTCTCTGAGTAAAAAAATTTTCAAGATAAAAATTGGGGGGAAAAGTGAACCTAAAAAATTATTTATTCTAAAGTATATACCCAAATATTTACATTAGTTTTTAGCCCTTTTTGTGCATCTTTCCTAAAAGAAATGAAAAAAAAAATACTTTAATACAATCACAGTTTTACAGCTTTTAAAATATTAAATGCAAAGTGTTTTCCTGGATCAGCAAGCATAAAATTTTGGGTAGGGAAGTTTTTGTTCTTAGTTCAAGAGCTTCCTGTTCTATAGGTACAATGAAATGGGTTTTTTTAATAATTGGCTTAGTTCAGGGTAGGTGTAGCCACTTGGTGTGTCTTTCAATTCAAAGATACTGTCTTACAGTGTAAGATCTTTAATTTCAGGTGCCCGCTTCCTTCTTTCACTTTATCATCATGCCCCCCCAAATGCCTTCCCCTTCCAAAGGGCCTCCCTCTCCTCTTTAGGTGATACATCTTAAGTCTGCCATCTCTGGTTGGGCTGGACCCTTGCAGCCATTGCTCAGTATCGTCAGGTCTCAGACCTAACCTCTGTACTTTACACCATGAGTGGGGATCCTCTCTTTTGGCAGCACGCTCTGTTCTCTGTCACGCACATTTTTCTACATCTGACTCTCCTTCTGGAGTGATCTCCAGAGCTGGTTCTGCTGGCTTGAGATGTTTATTTCTTCACTTACATTTAAATCAAAATGCGTAGTGTGCATGTGGCTTATGAGTAATTTTATCTATTCTCTGTCTGGTTTTTGTTGAGTATGTAAAGAAATTCAGATTTAAGTGGCTGTCGTTATTTTATGACAACCAGGATATGTCACTGGTACATTTTTCATCTGATGTCTGGTTCTTCAGTTCTGTTCTTTAAGGGGGTTGGCAGAAGCTACTTGCCAGGGTAGGAAAAAAATTAAGAGAGTGACCAGTTGCTCCTGTGCCTGTCCATTTTCTGTCAGTCTTTAGGTACCTTTTTTTCCCCTAGTCAAATAGTTGTTTAATATTCTTAATTATACTTACTTATAATGTGTTTTAATAAAGTGTAAACAGACATAAGGGAAGATATATATTTTTAGAGCTAAGTAAAAAGATTAGAGAGAGACGTTTGGGTTATGAGACCACTTTAGTTAACTTTTCTAACACACTATTGCATTAAATTGTTTAGAAGAATTTATTGACCAGGTGTTCAGACTGAAATGAGAAATATCTTTGAATAAGGCATATTCAATAGAGAGGCCTTTGCACGATCTGAAGGAAGAAGAAGGGTTAGTGCATCCACATCTTCAGCCTCTCCCACTTCGTTTCTGCCATGGAAAGATTTGATAGATTTATGAGTAGAGTGTAGACACTAGTTTTTATTCACTTTTGTATCTTCAGAACTAAGCACATTGCCTCAAACATGGTTCATGTTGATCAATGTTTGTACAATGTGTGTTGAATAGATAATTGAGTGGCAGTTACCTTGTTCACTGCATCGATAGGATGACTTTGGGCCCAGGACTCAGGCAAGAAAAAGTGTTGGAAAGGTTTGTTAATGACAGTGACTGGCAGCCACAAACTCTCATTTTCCCTTCTTACAGGCAGAGTTAATTCATGGAAAGGCCTTCCTGTCAAAAATATCTTAACCATTGAGAAACATTGAGATTTTCAGGTAAACAATACTAAGCTTAAGTGGTTAAAGCTAATAGTAATACCTTAATGTTATTTGATTTCCTCATAAATACCTGAAAAGAACAGAGGGCTGGGAACCTTGCTTGTCAGAAAAGCAAAGAGTAAGCAGGAAGAAACAGGACTCAGTGATATGATGAATTAGGTGAAGATGTATGCAATGTGAATACCGTCAAATACTTTGGAAGGAAAGAGTTGGAAAGCCAAGAGATAGGAGAAAAATAAGTGATAGGAATAACAAAAGCAACCTTGATTCATGTTGCAGTTTTGCCTAGCTTTGGACTGCCACATTTTCTCATCTCAAAAACCAGCTGGCAAAAGTCACTCCCTTCTCTCTTTCCCACACGCCTGTTTCCATTTTTCTTGCCTTATCTTGGCTATAGTAAAAGGAGAGAAGATATGAACCATCTCCTGCAATTTTTATAACAGTGTTTCTCAACTCTGGCTGCCCAGTTGGATCGTATATGACAGTTTCGGTGTCTAGATGCCTGGAACCCACTTCTGACCTTCTAATGTATAATCTCTAAGGGTGGGATTTGAATATAAGTATTTTTAAGAGCACTATAGGTAATTCTGATGAACAGCATCGTTGAAAACAAGTGTTTGTTATGGTTCCTAAGAAGACAGAATTTTAGAAGATGTTCTATAGAAATATATTCAAGGTTATTCGTAGTTAAACTCTCCCATGCAGAGACTTAGGTGGACTCTGCTCATGTGCTCGTTTGCATATCCAAACCAAAGGCTGAACCCAGAAGGGTCCACAAGGGTATATCAGAGTCTAGAGTGCAAAGTAATTAACCACCCCCCCAAAAGTCCTTGAAGCATAGAGCTCAGAGTGAAAACCCGGGGAAACCAAACATAGAGGGCATAAATGCACAATAAAGTTAAGGTTTAGAAACTAGACAAAATCAAGGGGAGAAATGTAGAACAAGAAAAGAATGTCCAAGATAATTATTATGAGCACCACTAGAATTTTGATAGCTTAACTTTACTGATGAGCAGTGATGTCTGTGTGTGTGTGAAGGCAGACAACAGCAAACAGTTTGTTCTTGTCTATTTAGCAGTGACTGTTTGCAAAGATGGAATATGGATGTGGTCTTATTTTGTATATACGGCATATGCTATATAGTCCTAGTATTCCTTGCTAAAATAGAAATCGACCACTGTACAGATCATTATATTAAAATAACTAACTTATAGGACAAGGTGTTCGCATGGACAAGGTTAGAGTATTTCCTGTCATATGTCTAGGACTAGGTTCCATGGAGTTATATTTCTGAATAATCAAGTATGGCGTGTGTCTCTCCCTTCATATCTTACACACCTGCCTCTAACCCTCAGTTTGTTTGCACAGCTGTTTTTAAGTTTGGATTGGGGCAGTGTTGCCCTTTGGGATGTAAATTTGAGTTATTAATAGTCCAACATAGTACAGTAGAAAAGTCTGGTATGTACACTGCAACTTTTTATGATGATGTGTACTATGTAAACAATATGTGTTTTACATGAATATGTTTGCCCAGTACGCTGTGGTAGACCATAGAGGTGGTCTGTCATGAATGTTAATTTTCAAAAATACCTCAAAACTCTCTGAGCAATTATGAATACCAAAGTTCTACCATATGTTTTAAAAACTGCTTTAAATATTTATACATTATAAGCCAGTAGTTCCTAGGAGAACACGAAATACCAGAAACAGTATTATTTAATGCAGTGCTTTATAGAATATATATGTTTTCCCAAGCTTGACTTGTTTCAGTGTTTTGTCTTAATATTGATTATCATTATCATAATTAATTTGAAATATTGATATTATATCTTCCCCCTGAAGTTTGAGAGAGAACTTCTTTTGGTTGTTTTTCCCATAAAGGTAGAAACATGCTGAGCAAACACTACTGGTTACCTATCCAGATCCACATCTCTCTTCTTCCTTGCTAACTGAACTATGATTTTGTTCAAGCATCAGTTATTAGGAAGATTGAGCCCTGCTATAGCCTCAGAAATACATGACTCTCAATCTAAATTAGTTATGGTAATTCCATTTATTTAGGAAAGGCTATGAGACACCGTTCTTATCAATGAGGAGCATATCTACTAGAGAGTTCCCTGGGAAATTTTTTTTTTTTCTGTTAAAAGTGAACACAAGACAGAAGCAGCGCTTTTTTTCTTCCTCTGGACTTTATCACATGTATGTGTTTTTTCAGCCTAACGTGTCAACCTGCTATGTATTCTGTCAGAAATTGATGTTAGTGCTGTAACTGAGTCATTCAGGCCCAGTCCGAAGAATGAATGGTAATTTTCTTTTCCTGTATGTTTATATGATCATATCTGAGGCCTAGGAGTGTAGCACGAGTAGAGAAAGAGCTGGGGTCCTAGAAAGTCAGATCAGGTGGTTTCATAGAGCTTACTGAGTGGCCTTAATAGGAGCTCCTTCTAGAAGCAGCCCTTGTCTGGGCAGAGACTTGTGCTTGGTCTCTCCCTACCTCTTCCCAGCCCAATGTCAGGGAGTCTGCTAATATCATTAGTGCCTCCAAATACTGCAGATCTGCAGAGTCAAATATGAGTGGTGTAACCCTTGAAAGCCTATGGCCTACCTTCATGTTTACCCCGGCCTTAATGTTTTACCGGGGAATTAAGGTGATCCTCAAGGGGCCCTCCATCTCCTTTTGTTTTTTTAACCAAAGGAGGGCTATAGATCATCTTGTAGTGGCATCTTTCAATCTGGTCCTGCCATTTCTGTATCAAATAGAAATTTGTTAAGGGGATATGATACCTTTCTTACTGTAAATTGTTTCTCAATATGTCACCAGTAGGAATTTTAAGGGAGGAGGCTAGATTCTTATATAGTCATCTTCAATGTCTTTTAGAATTAACAATTGGTTTCATTGCTTTAAATTTAGAGGTACTTCACCTGGAAAGGTATCTGGATGTTGAAGGAAAATACTTTGAGCATGTTATTTGAAATTGTAACATACTGCTTAAAAATAAATGTATCTTATATTTTGAGATCTTTTGGATATTCAGTATATACTGTTAAAAACTCCTAAGATAGTATTAGCTAGTTATTATCAGCATTACACCATGTATTGTAGCTACAGAAAGGTATGACTAATTTCTTAGTCAAGTAAATAGCAGTGAATTAATCTCATCATTGCAGCAGTGCACACAATTGCTGTCTTTTCAGTAAAGATTTAACAGTATTTTCGATCTCATATAATATGTATTTTATTAATCAAATCTCTCTGTTTGCTTTCATCTTTTAATGCTAGAAGTTTGGAGGATGTAGAAGAATAAAGTGTGGTTTCTTTTTTCAAAAGAGCATGTGCTTTACTTCCATTTCCAGCCGTGTATGATTTTTCTGAGGAACTCTCCTGCTATAGTTCAGCTAGACCCTGCCTAAATTAGAACATGTATTTTTTTAAGCATTGCTGACTCTACAAAAATAAGGGAAATCTCCCTGGATCAAGAAAAATCAAAACTAAAAAATTAAAAGGAGAGAAGGGGAAGAGAGAGGAAGAGGAGTTGAAACTAGAGCAGGGAACTGTGAGCCATAAGATAGCAGATGGTATTGTCTTGAGGCAAATGCTGTTCCCATTGGGATCTAGAGACTAACATTGGGCCCCTACATGGTGGGGGAGCTGGACCTGAAAAGCTCATACTAAGCCATGACCTTGAATGAGACAAGGCAGTCTTCCGTCAGTCCCGTGCCGAAGCAAATTCAAATCTTTGTGGGGGAATACTTCCCAAATTCTGGCCTTTGGAATTTCTACTGATTAATATCTACCAAATGTAAGCTCAGAACTTAAAAAAAAAAAAAAAAGGTAAATCACCAAATCTGGCTGGCTAGGTATCCTGCCTGCACCTCACCCCATTCAACTAAAAATACTGAATGTAATTAAATTTCATTTCTTAAAAGCATTGAAATACTGGAAAGATACATAGTATTTATCAGGTCAATATACAGGAGAAGGTCGGAGTCCACAAAGATGATGGAAATGCTGAAGCTACTAAGGGTATTTGTATACCATGGCAAACATGAGCTTTGGTTTCAAAGCCCTGCAAGGAGTGGGTTACAGATGATAAAACTTGCACTTAGGCAAACACAGAGAGGAGTCCCATAGGACAGACTCTCGTAAGTTGAGACCACAAGGGTAAGGACTAAAGTTAGAGCAGCTGTAGTAGAAATAGAGTAGATTGAAACATTTAAGATTATGTAGAGGAGTAGAGATAAAGGAGAAGGATTGTCAAGGACTATTATCAGATTTCTGTTCCAAGCCACTGGGTAGGTGATGGTACAGCTTACATGATGGGAAAAACTAAGGAAGGACCAAGTTTCAGGGCAAAGTTTTGAACATGCTTAATAATTTGAGATAGCTTTATATATGAGTGATCATATTTTGGGGAAGTTTTATAAATACAGACATCTAAATACATGGAAATGGAACTGTTGTAGCATAATCACATAGGATTTATTTTTCTCTTATTTTCCTAGAAAATCTGTAAGGTAGTAGCTGACATTGGTTCATATGGTTCAAGGGTGTGAGGGCCAAGGTCTCTGCAGTTTTATTGGCCTTTCACTATGGTTACATAATGGCTGCTGCTGCTCCAGCCATTGTAGTTCAAATGGAAAGAAATATGAAGATGGAAGAACTTTTCCCATGTGAGACAGCATCCTTTAAAGAACTTCCCTGGAAATTCTACCCAACAAGTTCCTCTCCTCCATAGGCCGTCTCTAGAAGGCTGGGAAATGTAACCTCCTAGATGGGCACACTGCAGCTCCAAATAAAATCAAGATTCTGTGAGTAACGAAGAAGGAGAAACTGGATATTGGTAGGCATTTAGCACTGTCTGCCTGTGTGTGTGTGTGTGTGTGTGTGTGTGTGTGTGTGTACACACATGTGTAATATTAATGCATGAATAGGTCCCTGGAAGGGGGAGAGTGGTAAGGAGTGTGGGTAATATAACAGTATTTACATGTAACAGAATGTAATCATATCCATTGTCCTTTTCTTTCTTTTAATAATATAACTCCTCTTAGTTTTAGTAGAGCAAACATCACCCAGACACACAGCTAGAGTCCCTGTCTTCCATGTGAGAAAATTCAAGCCAGTAGAATGTGAGTCAGATAATGTGTGCAATTCATTTATTTGTTTATTTATTTATTTTATTTTTATTTTTTTGCGGTACGCGGGCCTCTCACTGTTGTGGCCTCTCCCGTTGCGGAGCACAGGCTCCAGATGCTCAGGCTCAGCGGCCATGGCTCACGGGCCCAGCCGCTCCATGGCATGGGGGATCTTCCCAGACAGGGGCATCGGCAGGCGGACTCTCAACCACTGTGCCACCAGGGAAGCCCTGTGTGCAATTTATTTAAAAGGGAACTGCTTGCCCCCCTATTTTTTTTTTCACTCTTCCTACTGGCTAAGGAATAACAATCACCTTGATACTAAAGTTGGTAGCTAACTCTTCAAGGATGTCAGAGCAGCCTGACCCATATGGGTCTCTGGATAACATGCTCTATACTGCCTGCCTCTCTCTGTACTATGACAAGAGAAAAAGATTTCTATCTTATTTAAAGACCTATGTTCTAAGCTCTTTTGTGGTACCCTATCTAGTACAGGTAGATCTAAGGTCTTGTTCTGAATGCTTCTCTTTTGGTGAAACTTTTACCTTGAGACTGTAACTGTTGGGCACTGTGAATATACAACAAGCCAACAATAATTGCAACAACAAAGAATAACAAATTTTATATATATGAATATATACGATTTATAAGTGATTTCTTAGAGGTAAGAGAAAAAGAGACTATAAGTGTTAAAAGAGCTATTCCAGCCAGAAGGTAAAAATTATTTCCTGTTAGGAAATCAGGAAGAGCTTTGTGAAGATAGTAACTTTTGAATTGAGCTTTGTGGGGTAGGATTTAGGTAGACAAAAATGTGGAGAGGGCTTCCCTGGTGGCACAGTGGTTGAGAGTCCGCCTGCCGATGCAGGGGACATGGGTTCGTGCCCCGGTCCGGGAAGATCCCACATGACGCGGAGCGGCTAGGCCCGTGAGCCATGGCCGCTGAGCCTGCGCATCCGGAGCCTGTGCTCCGCAACAGGAGAGGCCACAACAGTGAGAGGCCCGTGTACCGCAAAAAAAAAAAAAAAAAAAAAAATGGAGAGGAGCATTCCAAGTGTTAGGAACAAGGTGGGTTAAGGCATGGCAGGGCACTCATTGGAGATGGATGAATATTCTAGGTGATAACCTGATTCATATAAAGTACAGAAGTGTGATATGAGGTGGAAAAGAAAAGCAGGAGTCAGTTCAAAACGACCTCATATGGAAAGTCCATTTTGGAAATGAGAATTTTGAGCAGAACAATAACATGACCAAAAGCAGAAGTTGTTAAGGCCTGTGATTTTTCAACCATGAGATTCACTGGGACGCTAGCAGTGAACAGTGGGGAAACCTGAAATCGTGGGACCAAGGCTAGGAGAACTAATGCGAGAGAAGCATTCACCGCAAAGGAGGTAGCTAGCTGCTGATGCTGGTATTCAAAAGGCAAACTCCAGTCAGATATGAGCTGACATTTATCATCAAAGGGTCTTATTGGAAAATTGGAGCACATGCAGGAGGAGTTTCTGATCAGATGTAAAACTACACATGATGGTTAATAAATACTATGGCAAGGGCTTTCTCTGGCTCTCCCAGTATATTGACTGACGTTTGGACAGTGAAAATGAAAGAGTTCTACTTAAAAAAAAAAAATGATGAGCATTTACTATGAGTGAAAAACTATTTCAAATATAATACTTTACTTTTATTAATTACTTTATTCCTCATAATACGCTGCAAAGTAATACAGTCATTTCTTGGTATCCATAGGGGATTGGTTCCAGGACCCTTGTGGATACCAAAATTCATGGATGCTCAAGTTCCTTACATAAAGTGGCATAGTATTTGTATATAACCTACTCATATCCTCCTGTGTACTTTAAATCATCTCTAGATTACTTATACCTAACACAATGCATATGTTATGTATATAGTTGCCTGGTGCACAGCAAATTCAAGTTTTGCCTTTTAGAACTTTCTGGAATTTATTTTCCAAATAGTTTCAATCCATAGCTGGTTGAATTCTGTAGATGCAGAACCCATGGATATGGAAAGCTGACTGTACTGTTATCATCATGTTCATTCTCAGATGAGAAAACTAAAACACAGAGAGGTTAAGTAACCTGTCTAAGATCACACAGTTAATAAGTGAAGGAGTTAGAATTTTAGCCCAGTCATTCTGGCTTAGATTCACACTCTTAAAACTCAGAGCTGGGGTAGACGGATAGGATTTGGCCTCTGGGGAGATTCTGTTAAATTTTAAACCATCAGGGCTATAACCCAGTGTGTTAGCATTCTGAATGGTACCAGTTTTATCAGAGGAATAGAATCTAAATGAGAACCTGAGACAAAATTATAGGCAGACTGTGTGGGCATAAATAGGGGTGAGTAGGGGGAAGATGCTCTTCAGGGAGTACACAAATGCTAGTTCTTCCAGGGTACAGAATAGAGGCCAAGCACTAGTTCTAGCCCTCACCTGGCTTTAAGAACAGTGCTCCTTAAATATGGAAAAGCTTGGTTAGTTTGAGTTTAGCAGCTGGGTCGGGACATTGATTTGGCAGAGACTGAGACAGTTTGGGGATCGGTAAATGTGTACTGTGGGTTCAGACAGTTCCCGAATCCCTGCCTCCCTCTCTTCAGTTTTGTGCTCTATAACTTGTTCACAGTCGAATAAAGTGACCTGATGCTGTTTTCCTTCTCTGGGATATGGTTAGGCTGAGTTGTCTTTGAGTGTCCCAGCTCTTGTAAAGTGCTCACCTTTCGTCTGAAGGAGCAGCATTATCCTTAAAGTCCTTTATTTAGTGTTAAGGTTCAGTAAATATAGGTACTCGTAAGATAAATGTGGCATCTCCCACTTTTTCTATAAGCTGTCTTTTTATGCAGATATCAGCTATTTTGTTTATTAAGATTTTATTAAATTGATGTGACTTTAATAATTCTATCCTATTTTAATTTCTCCTTTCTTTTTTGCTTTATTCCCTGTACTACATAATTAGCTTTTGTTTTTTTACATCTTTATTGGAGTATAATTGTTTTACAGTGGTTAGTTTCTGCTTTATAACAAAGTGAATCAGTTATACATATACATATGTCCCCATATCTCTTCCCTCTTGCGTCTCCCTCCCTCCACCCTCCCTATCCCACCCCTCTAGATGGTCACAAAGCACCGAGCTGATCTCCCTGTGCTATGCGGCTGCTTCCCACTAGCTATCTATTTTTACGTTTGGTAGTGTATATATGTCCGTGCCACTCTTTCACTTTGTCACACCTTACCCTTCCCCCTCCCCATATCCTCAAGTCTGTTCTCTAGTAGGTCTGTGTCTTTATTCCCGTCTTACCCCTAGGTTCTTCATGACATTTTTTTTTCTTAGATACCATATATATGTGTTAGCATACGGTATTTGTTTTTCTGTTTCTGACTTACTTCACTCTGTATAACAGACTCTAGGTCCACCCACCTCACTACAAATAACTCAATTTCCTTTCTTTTTATGGGTGAGTAATATTCCATTGTATATATGTGCTACATCTTCTTTATCCACTCATCTGCTGATGGACACTTAGGTTGCTTCCATCTCCTGGCTATTGTAAATAGAGCTGCAATGAACATTTTGGTACATGACTCTTTTTGAATTATGGTTTTCTCAGGGTATATGCCCAGTAGTGGGATTGCTGGGTCATATGGTAGTTCTATTTGTAGTTTTTTAAGGAACCTCCATACTATTCTCCATAGTGGCTGTATCAATCTACATTCCCACCAGCAGTGCAAAAGGGTTCCCTTTTCTCCACACCTTCTCCAACATTTATTGTTTATAGATTTTTTGATGATGGCCATTCTGACCGGTGTGAGATGATATCTCATTGTAGCTTTGATTTGCATTTCTCTAATGGTTAATGATGTTGAGCGTTCTTTCATGTGTTTGTTGGCAATCTGTATATCTTCTTTGTAGAAATGTCTGTTTAGGTCTTCTGCCCATTTTTGGATTGGGTTGTTTGTTTTTCTGTTACTGAGCTGCATGAGCTGCTTGTAAATTTTGGAGAATAATCCTTTGTCAGTTGCCTCATTTGCAAATATTTTCTCCCATTCTGAGGGTTGTCTTTTGGTCTTGTTTATGGTTTCCTTTGCTGTGCAAAAGCTTTGAAGTTTCATTAGGTCCCATTTGTTTATTTTTGTTTTTATTTCCATTTCTCTAGGAGGTGGGTCAAAAAGGATCTTGCTGTGATTTATGTCATAGAGTGTTCTGCCTATGTTTTCCTCTAAGAGTTTGATAGTTTCTGGCCTTACATTTAGGTCTTTAATCTATTTTGAGCTTATTTTTGTGTATGGTGTTACCGAGTGTTCTAATCTCATACATTTACATGTACCTGTCCAGTTTTCCCAGCACCACTTAATGAAGAGGCTGTCATTTTTCCCTGTACATTTCTGCCTCCTTTATCAAAAATAAAGTGACCATATGTGCATGGGTTTATCTCTGGGCTTTCTATCCTGTTCCATTGATCTATCTTTCTGTTTTTGTGCCAGTACCATACTGTCTTGATTACTGTAGCTTTGTAGTATAGTCTGAAGTCAGGGAGCCTGATTCCTCCAGCTCCGTTTTTCGTTCTCAAGATAGCTTTGGCTAGTCGGGGTCTTTTGTGTTTCCATACAGATTGTGAAATTTTTTGTTCTAGTTCTGTGAAAACTGCCAGTGGTAATTTGATAGGGATTGCATTGAATCTGTACATTGCTTTCGGTAGAAGAGTCATTTTCACAATGTTGATTCTTCCAATCCAAGAACATGGTATATCTCTCCCCATCTATTTGTATCATCTTTAATTTCCTTCATCAGTGTCTTATAATTTTCTGCATACAGGTCTTTTGTCTCCTTAGGTAGGTTTATTCCTAGGTATTTTATTCTTTTTGTTGCAATGGTAAATGGGAGTGTTTTCTTGATTTCACTTTCAGATTTTTCATCATTAGTGTATAAGAATGCCAGAGATTTCTGTGCATTAATTTTGTATCCTGCTACTTTACCAAATTCATTGATTAGCTCTAGTAGTTTTCTGGTAGCATCTTTAGGATTCGCTATGTATTGTATCATGTCATCTGCAAAGAGTGACAGCTTTACTTCTTCTTTTCCGATTTGGATTCCTTTTATTTCCTTTTCTTCTCTGATTGCTGTGGCTAAAACTTCCAAAACTATGTTGAATAAGAGTGGTGAGAGTGGGCAACCTTGTCTTGTTCCTGATCTTAGTGGAAAAGCTTTCAGTTTTTCACCATTAAGGACGATGTTGGCTGTGGGTTTGTCATATATGGCCTTTATTATGTTGAGGAAAGTTCCCTCTATGCTTACTTTCTGCAGGGTTTTTATCATAAATGGGTGTTGAATTTTGTCAAAAGCTTTCTCTGCATCTGTTGAGATGATCATATGGTTTTTCTCCTTCAATTTGTTAATATGGTGTATCATATTGATTGATTTGCATATATTGAAGAATCCTTGCATTCCTGGGATAAACCCCACTTGATCATGGTGTATGATCCTTTTAATGTGCTGATGGATTCTCTTTGCTAGTATTTTTTTGAGGATTTTTGCATCTTTGTTCATCAGTGATATTGGCCTGTAGTTTTCTTTCTTTGTAACATCCTTGTGTGGTTTTGGTATCAGGGTCATGGTGGCCTCGTAGAATGAGTTTGGGAGTGTTCCTCCCTCTGCTATATTTCGGAAGAGTTTGAGAAGGATAGGGGTTAGCTCTTCTCTAAATGTTTGATAGAATTCACCTGTGAAGCCATCTGGTCCTGGGCTTTTGTTTGTTGGAAGATTTTTAATCACAGTTTCAATTTCAGTGCTTGTGATTGGTCTGTTCATATTTTCTATTTCTTCCTGATTCAGTCTTGGCAGGTTGTGCATTTCTAAGAATTTGTCCATTTCTTCCAGGTTGTCCACTTTATTGGCATATAGTTGCTTGTAGTAGTCTCTCATGATCCTTTATGTTTCTGCAGTGTCAGGTGTTACTTCTCCTTTTTCATTTCTAATTCTATTCATTTGAGTCTTCTCCCTTATTTTCTTGATGAGTCTGGCTAATGGTTTATCAATTTTGTTTGCCTTCTTAAAGAACCAGCTTTTAGTTTTATTGATCTTTGCTATCATTTCCTTCATTTCTTTTTCATTTCTTTCTGATTTGATCTTGATGATTTCTTTCCTTCTGCTAACTTTGGGGTTTTTTTGTTCTTCTTTCTCTAATTGCTTTAGGTGCAAGGTTAGGTGGTTTATTTGAGATGTTTCCTGTTTCTTAAGGTAGGATTGTATTGCTATAAACTTCCCTCTTAGAACTCCTTTTACTGCATCCCATAGGTTTTGGGTCATCGTGTTTTCATTGTCTTTTATTTCTAGGAATTTTTTGATTTCCTCTTTGATTTCTTCAGTGATCACTTCGTTATTAAGTAGTGTATTGTTTAGCCTCCATGTGTTTGTATTTTTTACAGATCTTTTCCTGTAATTGATATCTAGCCTTATAGCATTGTGGTTGGAAAAGATACTTGATACAATTTCAATTTTCTTAAATTTACCAAGGCTTGATTTGTGACCCAAGATATGATCTATCCTGGAGAATGTTGCATGAGCACTTGAGAAAAATGTGTATTCTGTTGTTTTTGGATGGAATGTCCTGTAAATATCAATTAAGTCCATCTTGTTTAATGTATCATTTAAAGCTTGTGTTTCCTTATTTATTTTCATTTTGGATGATCTGTCCATTGGTGAAAGTGGGGTGTTAAAGTCCCCTACTATGAATGTGTTACTGTCGATTTCCCCTTTTATGGCTGTTAGTATTTGCCTTATGTATTGAGGTGCTCCTATGTTGGGTGCATAAATATTTACAATTGTTATATTTTCTTCTTGGATCGATCCCTTGATCATTATGTAGTGTCCTTCTTTGTCTCTTCTAATAGTCTTTATTTTACAGTCTATTTTGTCTGATATGAGAATTGCTACTCCAGCTTTCTTTTGGTTTCCATTTGCATGGAATATCTTTTTCCAAACCCTCACTTTCAGTCTGTATGTGTCTCTAGGTCTGAAGTGGGTCTCTTGTAGACAGCATATATATATGGGTCTTGTTTTTGTATCCATTCAGCCAGTCTGTGTCTTTTGATGGGAGCATTTAGTCCATTTACATTTAAGGTAATTATCGATATGTATGTACCTATTCCCATTTTCTTAGTTGTTTTGGGTTTGTTATTGTCCGGCTTTTCCTTCTCTTGTCTTTCTTGCCTAGAGAAGGTCCTTTAGCATTTGTTGTAAAGGTGGTTTGGTGGTGCTGAACTCTCTCAGCTTTTGCTTGTGTGTAAAGGTTTTAATTTCTCCATCAAATCTGAATGAGATCCTTGCTGGGTACAGTAATCTTGGTTGCAGGTTTTTCTCCTTCATCACTTTAAATATGTCCTGCCAGTCCCTTCTGGCTTGCAGAGTTTCTGCTGAAAGATCAGCTCTTAACCTCATGGGGATTCCCTTGTGCGTTATTTGTTGGTTTTCCCTTGCTGCTTTTAATATGTTTTCTTTGTATTTAATTTTTGACATATTGATTAATATGTGTGTTGGTGTGTTTCTTCTTGGATTTATCCTGTATGGGACTCTCTGGGCTTCCTGGACTTGATTAACTATTTCCTTTCCCATATTAGGGAAGTTTTCAACTATAACCTCTTCAAATATTTTCTCAGTCCCTTTCTTTTTCTCTTCTTCTTCTGAGACCCCTATAATTTGAATGTTGGTGCATTTAATGTTATCCCAGAGGTCTCTGAGACTGTCCTCAGTTCTTTTCATTCTTTTTTCCTTATTCTGCTCTGCAGTAGTTATTTCCACTCTTTTATCTTCCAGGTCACTTATCCGTTCTTCTGCCTCAGTTATTCTGCTATTGATTCCTTCTAGAGTTTTTTTAATTTCATTTATTGTGTGGTTCATCATTGCTTGTTTCCTCTTTAGTTCTTCTAGGTCCTTGTTTAATGTTTCTTGCATTTTCTCTATTCTATTTCCAAGATTTTGGATCATCTTTACTATCATTATTCTGAATTCTTTTTCAGGTAAACTGCCTATTTCCTCTTCATTTGTTAGGTCTGGTGGGTTTTTATCTTGCTCCTTCATCTGCCGTGTGTTTTTCTGTCTTCTCATTTTGCCTATTTTACTGTGTTTGGGGTCTCCTTTTTGCAGGCTGCAGGTTCGTAGTTCCCATTGTTTTTGTTGTCTGTCCCTAGTGGCTAAAGTTGATTCAGTGGGTTGTGTAGGCTTCCTGGTGGAGGGGAGTAGTGCCTGTGTTCTGGTGGATGAGGCTGGATCTTTTCTTTCTGGTGGGCAGATCCACGTCTGGTGGTGTGTTTTGGGGTGTCTGTGGCCTTATTATGATTTTAGCTAGCCTCTCTGCTAATGGGTAGGGTTGCGTTCCTGTCTTGCTAGTTGTTTGGCATAGGGTATCCAGCACTGTAGCTTGCTGGTCGTTGAGTGAAGCTGGGTGTTTGTGCTGAGATGGAGAACTCTGGGAGATTTTCACCATTTGATATTATGTGGAGCTGGGAGGTCTCTTGTGGACCAGTGTCGTGAAGTTAGCCCTCCCACCTCAGAGGCACAGCACTGACTCCTGGCTGCAGAACCAAGAGCCTTTCATCCACACGGCTCAGAATAAAAGGGAGAAAAAGTAGAAAGAAAGAAAGAAAGAGGATAAAATAAAGTAAGATAAAATAAAATAAAGTTATTAAAATAAAAAGTAATTATTAAGAAATAAAATTTTTTTAAGTAAAAAACAAAACAAAACAAAAAGCGGACAGAGAGAATCCTAGGACAAATGGTGAAAGCAAAGCTATACAGACAAAATCTCACACAGAAGCATACACATACACACTCACAAAAAGCGGAAAAGTAGAAGAAATAATCAGTCTTGCTCTCAAAGTCCACCTCTTCAATTTGGGATGCTTCGTTGCCTATTCAGGTATTCCGCAGATGCAGGGTACATCAGGTTGATTGTGGAGATTTAATCCACTGCTCCTGAGGCTGCTGGGAGAGATTTCCCTTTCTTGTCTTTGGTCGCACAGCTCCCGGGCCTCAGCTTTGGATTTGGCCCCACCTCTGTGTGTAGGTCTCCGGAGGGCATCTGTTCTTCGCTCAGACAGGACGGGGTTAAAGGAGCAGCTGCTTCGGGGGCTCTGGCTCACTCAGGCTGGGGGGAGGGAGGGGTACAGAGTGCGGGCGAGCCTGTGGCGGCAGAGGCCAGCGTGACGTTGCACCAGCCTGAGGCGCCCGTGCGTTCTCCTGGGAAAGTTGTCCCCGGATCCTGGGACCCTGGCAGTGGCGGGCTGCAGAGGCACCCAGGAGAGGAGGTGTGGATAGTAACCTGTGCTCGCACACAGGCTTCTTGGTGGCGGCAGCAGCAGCCTTAGAGTCTCATGCCCGTCTGGGGTCCGTGCTGTTAGCCGCGCCCGTCTCTGGAGCTCCTTTAAGCAGCGCTCTTAATCCCCTCTCCTTGTGCACCAGGAAACAAAGAAGGAAGAAAAAGTCTCTTGCCTCTTAGGCAGCTCCAGACTTTTTCCCGAACTCCCTCCAGGCTAGCCGTGGCGCACTAACCCCCTGCAGGCTGTGTTCACGCCGCCAACCCCAGTCCTCTCCCGGCGCTCGGACCGAAGCCCGAGCCTCAGCTCCCAGCCCCTGCTCTCCCTGGCGGGTGAGCAGACAAGCGTCTCGGGCTGGTGAGTGTTAGTCGGCACCGATCCTCTGTGCGGTAATCTCTCTGCTTTGCCCTCCGCACCCCTGTTGCTGTGCTCTCCTCCGTGACTCCGAAGCTCCCCGCCTCTACCACCCGCAGTCTCCGCCCACAAAGGGGCTTCTAGTGTGTGCAAACCTTTCCTCCTTCACAGCTCCCTCCCACTGGTGCAGGTCCCGTCCCTATTCTTTTGTCTCTGTTTATTCTTTTTTCTTTTGCCCTAACCAAGTACGTGGCGAGTTTCTTGCCTTTTGGGAGGTTTGAGGTCTTCTGCCAGCGTTCAGTAGGTGTTCTGTAGGAGTTGTCCCACGTGTAGATGTATTTCTGATGTATCTGTGGGGAGGAAGGTGATCTCCACGTCTTACTCTTCCACCATCTTCCCCCTCTCCCATAATTAGCTTCTTATTTTATTTCTAATCATTTTCTGTGTGGGCTACATGGGCACTGAGAGAAAGGAGGTTGAGAAAGCTTCAGGATGAATTCTGCCTGTAATGTAGAGGTATGTGACTTCTGAAGAGCCACATCTTGGAAGGCAAGCGAGTGGTTAACCATACCTGTATCAATTTAAATACTTTCCCCTACAAATAATAGCAAGTTTACTTATCAGTGGCATAAGCAATAAAGTCATTATCTCACATAATCAGCAGTCAGGAGGTAGCAGTTCTAGGGTTGGTTCACTGGCTTCCTGACATCAGGGCACTGGGCTCACATCTAGACTTCCCTCTCCGGGCTACAGGGTGACGGCTGCAGTTGTAAGCATCATGTCTTCATGAGAAGTAGGTATGAATTAGAGCCTTTCTTCTCAAGCATCTCTCTCCTTTTGTCAAGGAGGAAAAAAATCCGTCCAGAAATTTCTTAGCAGAATTGCCTCATGTCTCATTGTCTAGACATAATTCACAGGGTACCTTCTGGCTGCAAAGGAGTCTGACAAAGTGAATATTTGACTTTTTCAGTTTGTGTTTTGGGGCAAGCAGAGTAGACAGGCGTTAAAAATGACTGTTGAATAGCTTCTAAAAGGATCTGCAGAAACATCCTTTTTCTTCTCCCCCCACCCCGGCCCACCCTACCAGCAGCTCCTTCCTTCCTTCTTCCCTGTCTCCTCTCTCTCTGTCCTGATTTTGGGGGTTGAGAGGAATAACTCTCTAAAGGAGAGGTGCAGTGATTTCTCCATATATTCTTTTGCTTTGGTACCACCACATTATTCAACCATAGGTTGTTTAGTTTTTCTCTCTCATGATGGACTCTGAGCTCCTCTAAGAGAAAAAGCTTATCTTTAAAATTTTTCTTTTAATGGGTAACACTCACCATAATATGTGGTATTATAGTAAGTGCTCAATTAAAGAAATGGCATGAAATGAAATTATAAATTAAGGGAAAACTGATTCAACACTGTTTAAAACTAAAGAAGGAACAAAAGTATTTGATAAGACATCTTGAGAAAAAATAATTATGTTGAAATAAGTAGTTTGAGAATTAAAGGTATTAGGCTGGC
This sequence comes from Delphinus delphis, assembly GCF_949987515.2. Lineage (NCBI taxonomy): Eukaryota > Metazoa > Chordata > Mammalia > Artiodactyla > Delphinidae > Delphinus > Delphinus delphis. The sequence continues at coordinate 65,967,807 of NC_082693.1, forward strand.
TTTGCCCTTCATAGCAAAGTTAAGAAACAGGTTAGGGAAGTTTTACATTCCAGAGATCACTAGAGCAAAATGATGAAAACACACTACCCTGGTGAGATAGAGGTCTTATTGAACTTTAAACCTCTATAACCTCAGATTATAAATTATAACTCCTCTCTTTATTATTCCTTGAGAAGAAACAAAAAGATTACAGATATTCACCTATTAACTACAATATTTTTTTCTCCCAAGCATGTTATCTTTCACCACAAAGCATATGATGACCACAAAGTTGTAAACCGTGTTCTTGGAAGAAAATTGTATTTGTTCTCTTGATTATAGTAGTGATTCTGCATTTGTTTTACTCAGACCCACATTAAATATATTTTATATCACTACCTAGTATGTATATAGATAGATAAATAGATAAATAATACTGGTACTAAACTTTTATTAAAAAGTACTTTTTATTCTTTTTAGTTAATATTTGTTCTTTGAAAGGTGTGTGTGCTGGTATTCTTTATTCTATTTCTTCCTATTGTGTAAAATATTGATCACAATCCACTAAATTAATTTCATGATCCAGTAGTGGGTCGTAGCCAGTGGTGTGACGCTAAATGTTTTAATGGTTTGCTCCATCCCTGAATAAAAGCCCTAATATGTAGGGTTTCCTGATTTCCATGATATAAATACACCCAGTTTGGCCAGTTTCAAGCTATCAACCTGTTGTCACTGAATGCTGAACTGGGAAGAGATGACACAATCTCTCTCTCTCTGGAGCCAACTTCACTGCACCACTGGCTTTAACACACAGTTTGAAGTAAACATAAATTTATGTTTGTTATATGTAAGTGAATTAGTTGTCTTGTTGATGCGAGGAGAATGTTGCTCTTTATGGTTGAGCAGGTATTCCTGCCAATGGGGGGAGGTTTGGTCGATGCATGATGCAGATACACAATGCACAGTGCAGGGAGAGAGGAGGCCAAAGGACAGAGAAGACTTTTTTATGTTTAACTTTTTCTTGTCTTGCCATAAAATACAAATTTTATTTCACAAGAGTATAGGTCTGATTTACATAGTTGAATTATATTTATCCTTTTAGTTTTAATATATTCAAGAAACTGGTAAGATATGAATGCTTCAGAAATCTGGGCAGTTCAGTATAAGTTCAATATGCCTGTTATCCTTAGATAATATTTTGAATACCATATACAGTTAACCTTATTTAAAGGCTAAAATGAATATCAAGAAATTTTCATAGAATTGTGCTATAGCCTTTGATGCTTATTTTAAGCTATAACATTCTAAGGTGAGAAATAAGTTTCCAAACTTTTACAACTAAAATTCAAATGTTATCTTTACTTGAGAGTGTGTCAGTCTCTACCTGGCAAGTCTTCAGATACCCTTGAAGAGTCTTTGTAAGGAAGCCTAGGGAGTCTTAGTCAATCCTTGAAAAGGATAACAAGGAACAGAGACTGAACTTCAAAACAAAAGGGTTGGTAAATGATATATATTTGACTTAAAAAACAATTTTTTTGTGTGAGAAACTATAAGCTGCCTATCAACGTAAATTTTATTTTTATTTTTATAAAGCATTATAAAAATGACACAGATGCATGTCACACACACAAAATTAAATTTTAATAAAGTACTTTGTACTGTGAATAAACTAAAAATATTAAGCATTTATTTATTTACCTTTTAATATAAGTAATACATAGATATATTATCATTAATAAAAAAATTCTGACAGTATACAAACATGTGCAATAAAAAGTTAAAGCCCTTTTTTGGCTTCACTACCCACAGTGACACTGCCTTCTCATACTTCTTTCTATGCATGTACATATACAAATACATATATGTACAAATATTTAGGATTTAAGATAAATGTAATGATTCACTAATTCATTTGCCTATTCTTCTAACAAATATTTATTGCATGTCTACAATGTGCCAGGTACTTTTTTAGGAGCTAAAGAAATGGAAGGAAAAATGTTCCTGCTGTCATGTCCTGTCATTCGATCCTAGTGGGTAGAGACAGCAGAGTAATAAGCAAATAGATAGATAGATAGATTTATATCTATCTATCTGTCTATCTATATCCTAATATATCCTAATGTACCCCCTGCCCTGCCTTTCCCCTGTGGTAACCATACATTTGTTTTCTATGCTGTGAATCAGTTTCTGTTTTGTAAATAAGTTCATTTGTATCATTTTTTTTTTAGATTCCACATATAAGTGATATCATATTATACTTGTCTTTCTCTGACTTACTTCACTTAGTATGATAATCTCTAGGTCCATCCATTTTGCTGCAAGTGGCATTTTTTCATTCTTTTTTATGACTGAGTAATATTCCATTGTATATATGTACCTCATCCTCTTTATCCATTCATCTGTCAGTGGATACTTAGGTTGCTTTTATGTCTTGGCTATTGTAAATGGTGCTGCTATGAACATTGGGGTGCATGTGTCTTTTTGAATTAGAGTTTTCTCCAAATATATGCCCAAGAGTGGGATTGCTGGATCATATGGCAACTCTCTTTTTAGTTTTTTAAGGAACCTCCATACTGTTTTTCATAGTGGCTGCACCAATTTACATTGTCACCAGCAGTACAGGAGGGTTCCCTTTCTCCACACCCTCTCCAGCATTTATTATTTGTAGAATTTTTGATAATGGCCATTCTGACTGGTGTGAGGTGATACCTCATTGTAATTTTGATTTACATTTCTCTAATAATGAGATGTTGGGCATTTTTTCATGTGCCTATTTGCCATCTGTATGTCTTCTTTGAAGAAATGTTTATTTAGGTCTTCTGCTTATTTCTTGATTGGGTTGTTTGTTTTTTTGATATTGAGCTGTTTGAGCTGTTTATATATTTTGGAAGTTAATCTGTTGTCGGTTGCATTGTTTGAAAATATTTTCTCCCATTCTGTAGGTTGTCTTTTTGTTTATGGTTTCCTTTGCTGTGCAAAAGCTTATAAGTTTGATTAGGTCCCATTTGTTTATTCTTGCTTTTATTTCTTTTGCCTTGGGAGACTGACCTGAGAAAACTTTGGTACAATTTATGTCAGAGAATGTTTTGCCTATGTTCTCTTCTTGGAGTTTTATGATGTCATGTCTTATATTTAAGTCTTTAAGCCATTTTGAGTTTATTTTTGTGTATGGTGTGAGGGAGTGTTCTAACTTCATTGATTTACATGTGGCTGTCCAGCTTTCCCAACACCACTTAATGAATAGACTGTCTTTTGTCCATGTATATTCTTGCCTCCTTTGTTGAAGATTAATTGACTGTAGCTGTGTGGGTTTATTTCTGGGCTCTCTATTCTGTTCCATTGATCCTATGTCTGTTTTTGTGCCAATACCGCACTCTTTTGATTATTGTAGCTTTGTGGTATTGTCTGAAGTCTGGGAGGTTTATGCCTTCAGCTTTGTCCTTTTTCATCAGGATTGCTTTGGCAATTCTGAGTCTTTTGTGGTTCCATATGAATTTTAGGATTATTTGTTCTAGTTCTGTGAAAAATGTCATGGATAATTTGATAGGGATCACATTAAATCTGTAGATTACTTTGGGTAGTGTGGCCATTTTAACAATATTAATTCTTCTAGTTCAAGAACATGGGATATCTTTTTATTTCTTTGAATCATTTTCAGTTACCTTTATCAATGTTTTATAGTTCTCAGCATGTAAGTCTTTCACCTCCTTGGTCAGGTTTATTCCTACTTTTTTTTTTTTTTGACACAATTTTAAAAGGGATTTTTTTTTTTTTTACTTTCCTTTCTGATATTTCATTGTTAGAATAAGGAAATTCAACAGATTTCTGTATGTTAATCTTGTAACCTGCTACCTTGCTGAATTAGTTTATCTGTTCTAATAGTCTTTAGGGTTTTCTATATAGACTATTATATCATCTGCATATAATGACAATTTTACCTCTTCCCTGCCAGTTTGGATACCTTTTATTTATTTTCTTGTCTGATTTCTGTGGCTAGGACTTCTAATACTGTGTTGAATAGAAGTGGTAAGAGTGGGCATCCTTGTCTTGTTCCAGATTTTAGCAGGAAGACTTTCAGCTTTTCCCTGTTGAGTATTATGTTGGTGTGCATTTGTCATAAATAGCTTTTATTATATTGAGATACGTTTTCTCTATACCCACTTTGGTGAGAGTTTTTATTGTGAATGGATGCTGAATTTTATCAAATGCTTTTTCTGCATCTATTAAGATGATCATGTGGTTTTTGTCTTTTCTTTTGTTGCTGTGGTGTATCACATTGATTGATTTGTGTATGTTGAACCATCCTTGTGACCCTAGGATGAATCCAACTTGATCATGGTATATAATCCTTTTTATGTGTTGTTGCATTCAGTTTGCTAATATTTTGTTGAGGATTTTCGCGTCTGTGTTCATCAAAGATACTGGCCTGTAATTTTCTTTTTTGGTAGTATCTTTGTCTGGTTTTGGTATTAGAATAATGGTGTCTTCCTAGAATGATTTTGAGAGTGTTCCCTCCTCTGCAGTCTTTTGGAAGAGTTTGAAAAGAATTGGTATAAGTTCTTCTTTGTACGTTTGGTAGAATTCCTCAATGAAACCATCTGGTCCTGGACTTTTGTTTGTAAAGTTTTTTCTTTATTACAGATTCTATTTCAAGTCTAGTGATAATTGTTCAAATTATCTGTTTCTTCTTGATTCAGTTTTCATGGGCCTTATATTTCTAGAAACTTGTCCACTACTTCTAGGTTGTCCAATTTATTGGCATATAATTGTTCATAGTATTCTCTTATGGTTTCTTTTTTGTATTCTGTGGTATTGGTTTTTATTTCTCCTCTTTCATTTCTTTTTTTGTTTATTTGGTCCTCTCTCTTTTCTTCTTGGTGAATGGCCAGAGGTTTGTCGATTTTGTTTATCCTTTCAAAATCCCAGCTCTTGGTTTTATTGATTTTTTTCTAACTTTTTTGAATCTCTATTTTATTTGTTTCCTCTCTGATCTTTATTATTTCCTTCTTTATGCTGACTTTAGGTTTCATTTGTTTTTCTTTTTCTAATTCTTTTAGGTGGCAGGTTAGGTTGTTTATTTGAGATTTTTCTTGCTTTATGAGGAAGGCCTATGTTGCTATGAACTTCCCTCTTAGGACTGCTTTTGCTGCATCCCATGTGTTTCGTATGTTTGTGTTTTCATTGTCATTTGTCTCAAGGTATTTTTAAATTTCCTCTTTGATTTCATTGTTGACCCATTGTTTTTTCAGTAGCATGTTGCTTAGTCTCCATGTAATCATTTTCTTCTCATTTCTCTTTGTGTGGTTGATCTCTAGTTTCCTGTTGTTGTGGTCAGAAAAGATGCTTGAACTAATTTCTGTCCTCTTAAATTTGTTGAGGCTTTTTTTGTGAAGGGACACTGTTTTATGTGAAGCAGTCAGGGAAGACCTTGTTGTTAACATAACATTTGAGCAGACATTTGAAGGATGAGAGAGGGACCAATGCAGTTATTCTGGAGAAATAGTGTTCCAGGCAGAGGGAATAGCAAGTAAAAAGCCCAAAGGGAGGAGCTTGCCTGCCTTTTTCAAGGAACACTGCAGACACCAGTATGGATGAAACAAAGTGTCAAGATCAGAAGCTGGGAGATCAGTTAGGAAGCTGATCTAGATGAGAGATGATGGTGGTTTAGATCAGAGAGGAGCAGTAGAAGAAATGGTTAAACTCTCAATATTATTTTTAAAGTATTGCTAGCAGAACTTATTGACAGATTCAATGGGGGTGTGAAGGAAAGAAGAAAGCCAAGTGTAATTCAAAGATTTTTGGCCTGAAACAATGGGAAAATGGAGTTGTCATTTAGTGAACTGAATACGACTGCTGAAAGAATAGAATTGAGGTAGAAATTGTTTAGTTTTGGACAGGTTGAGTTTGACCTTCCTTTTAAAAATTCAAGTGTGGAGGCTATATTATCAGTGGATAGATAATTCTGGGTTTCTGAGGACAAATCTGGGTTAAAGATAAATCCCTGAGTTATTAACATATAGATACTAAGTCTGAGTGAGATCACTTAGGGAGCAGAAATGTTGAAAAGAAGTACAGAGACTGAACCTAGGAATATTCCAAAGGGGTTTGGGAAGATAAGGAGGACCAGCAAGGTGACCTAATAAGGAAGAACAGTACAGTGTTGCTCTCTTACTTAGCAATGTATCTTGGAGCTCTCTCCATTGTTAACATATATAGATTTACTAAATTTGTTTAATACAGGACAAAGTATTCCTTGGAATGGATGTACCATATTCTATTTTGCTTCTGCTATATTGAAGGTATTTTTTTTCTAATTTTCTCCTCTAACTATAATTTTTATCTAGTTCCATAGTCTATCTGGATTATTTTTGTTTATTTGCAAAATGGTTTTATTTTTATATTTTTCTGAATGCTATTTATTGAATAATCCATGCTTTCACACATTGATAGGAAATAACACCTTTCTCAGATAGTGCATTTTTAGGTTCTCTTCTTTTCCCTTAATCTGTTGGTTCCTGTGATAATACTATACTGTTAAAATTACTGTAGTTTATTTGAACCTTTGAAATCCAGTAGAGCAAGTTCCCCAAAGTTCTTATTTTTCAGAATTTTCTTAGCTAACCTCATTCATTTTTCTTTTATATGAGTTTTACTTATTTATTTACTTTAAAAAGAGTGACCATTTTACTTCATTGGTCTGTGTAAGACATACAGATGAAATTTTATATTTTTTAGAGACCAGATATAGGGTTACTGAGTGAGTTTCCCCAAAGAAGAGATTTCAGTCACAAAGGGCTCGCTAACTGCAGCTCATTTATTGTCTGGGCTCAGCAGTGGAAGCCAGGATATTCAGTGCACGTATGGTGAACAATGCCAGATAGGAAAGTCGAACAATAAGGCTTTTGCTTCGTATTTTGCTAGAGTTCTTTCTAATATTTCTAGTGTAGATGCGAAAAGGGTAGACCATCTTTTAGAGAAGGAGATAGTTAATATTTAAAAATCTTATTTAATATTAACAATTAGGAAGCATTTTAAAATTTGATGATGAAATATTTTATTTATCCAGAGATCTTGGCAAGAGGAAAATTGAAATGTTGATCACATCAACAATTTAATAAGGCGTAGGTAGAAAAGTTTACTTGAGTCTTCATTTGGGATTAAAGTATATGTGGTTTACAGTGCAAATTCATAGAAAAGTTGCAAAATGTTTTATGCTTAAAAAGAGTGATTTTTAAATTATCTCATTTTCTTTATAATGTATAGATCAAAATAAACATTGCTGACCAGATTTAAAGTAAAAGCTGATTTTTTTTTTTTTTTTTTTTTTGCGGTACGCGGGCCTCCCACTGCCATGGCCTCTCTGGTTGCGGAGCACAGGCTCCGGACGCGCAGGCCCAGCGGACATGGTTCACGGGCCCAGCCACTCCGCGGCATGTGGGATCTTCCCGGACCGGGGCACGAACCCGTGTCCCCTGCATCGGCAGGCGGACTCTCAACCACTGCGCCACCAGGGAAGCCCTAAAAGCTGATTTTGATAATTTGTGTGTCAAATGAGTTTTAGAGTCAGATTGTTAAAGTCCATTAAAAAAGAAAAAAAGCCTGTTGGGATTTTTATTGACATGCATTGAACTTAAAGATCATTATGGGAATAAAGTATGTCTTTGATATTTTTTTCTCTTTGTAACATAAATTATCTTTTCATTTATTTGGTTGTTGTTTCAGATATTTGTGTTAATCTTGCCCAGTTTTAGTTTGGTTTATTCCTAAGGATTTTGTTGGGTTTTTTTTCTTCATATAAGAAATATTTATTGGGTGCCTGACACATGCTAGTCACTATTCTAGGGACCAGGGGTACAAGATTGATCAAAACCAAGTTCCTGCCCTCATTAAGTTTATACTCTGATAGAAGGCATCAGGGAATAGAAAAACAAATAAATAGATACATAATGTCAGGTTATAAACAGGAGAAAAACTAAACAGGCAGAGGAGGGTCAGATATGTGAAGAGTAAAGCAAAATCTCTCAAAAATCACTTTATAGGGCTTCCCTGGTGGCGTAGTGGTTGAGAGTCTGCCTGCCGATGCAGGGGACATGGGTTCGTGCCCCGGTCTGGGAAGATACCACATGCCGTGGAGCAGCTGGGCCCGTGAGCCATGGCCACTGAGCCTGCGCGTCCAGAGCCTGTGCTCCACAACGGGAGAGGCCACAGCAGTGAGAGGCCCGCGTACCGCAAAAAAAAAAAAAAAAAAAATCACTTTATATATTTTTTCCCTATCTTTTTTTCCTATCTTTCAATAATAGTCATTGTGGTTTTAAATAAGATAGTCTAAAACCCTCTATATACAAAGGTATAATGTAAGTTGAGATTATTAATTTAGGTGACAAAAATTTGTCTCTAACAGCATAATACCTGTTTATTTTTCCTAGATAAAATTATATGTCAGATTTCATTTAGGTCTAAAGAAAATTTAAAAGTGTGTATTTTCAAAGTAGAGTGAGGACATGTAGATAATCTTGTTTCATCTGTGTAATTCTGTTGATTCAGTTCAACAAGGTTCTGTAGTAGGCAGCAGAGGATGTATGATAAGTGAGATACTCTCTTTCCCCTTAGGGAGCTCATGATGTAGTGAGGAATTCACAAGCAATTACGTAGAACTTTCTTGCTTGTCTGAGAGTGATATATTCGTGACCTATAGATTTTAATCAACTACAGATATGAATTATTGAAAAGATGAATGAAAGAAGTAATGAGTGATGGATGTATAAACGAAATGCTATTAAGACTAGAAGAGAGAGTAATTTTTCATAACTAAGGGATAAAGGAAAGCTTTCTAAAAAAGGTGACATTTGGTCTTCATTTAGAAAGATGAACAAAGAAATTAGGGCCAGATTATGAGAGTCATGAATGCTATACTGAGGTCTCAGAATATTATTCAGTGGAAAGCAAAGTATACTTTGTTCCATAAAAATATTTTTGAGTGTTTAATGCAAAAGAGTTGCATACATTCATTTACATTTCTGAAAAGTAGTAATTTTTCGCATAATAGAAGATAGACTGGCATGGAGCTAGATCAGGACAGGGAGACTGGTTAGGGAGTAGTTATAAGAGTCCAAAGCAAGGATACTTTAGATAAGAACAGTAGGAGGAGACAACAATTTACCAGGCCTTTTCAGAGATAAAACCAACTAACATGGTAACCAATGGTAGGGAAATGTGGTAGGGTCAGGGTAAGGGTGGCAGTGAAGGCTAAAGATGATGGCAAGGTTTTAGGTTGGTTGACTATATAATGATATATCATTATGGGTGAAGATCAGACTTGTGGGCTTAGGAAATGAGTTTATTTTTGCATATTTTTCATTTTAGAAATGTTCAGCAAATAGTTTAAAATTCTTACATCAAAATCCAGAAAGAAGTTCAGACTGAAATAATGTGGGAATTAAATTTAAAGGAGTAGATGTAATTGCCCAGAAACTGGAGTGAGGTATCTACAAGCCAAGGATTGCCAGCAACCACCAGAAGCTAAGAAGAGGCAAGCAGAGATTCTTTCCTAGAGCATTTGGAGCGAGCATGATCCAACTGATACCTTGATTTCAGACCTCTAGCCTCCAGAACCGTGAGAGAATACATTTCTGTTGTTTTCAGCTACCCAATGTGTGGCCATTTGTTATGGCAGCCCTCTGAATGTTTTACAGGGATCATGAGTACGTATTGAGATATGGACAAGATTGTCTAGGGAAAGAGTATAGATAGGGCAAGAGTTCAGACTAATTTTAGGCAATTTAGATAGACTTAACTATGCCCAAATTTTACTTTAAAAAGCAGTAAGACCAGGCAAATGTGATACTTGGTTACCATACAAAATTTTTAGTACCCATTACATTCTACCTAGCCGCTTCATACTTTTGTTTACCAGATGAAGGCATGTGAGTTTATGAGCCTTTATTCAAAGAAGTATAAAAGGGGCTTGGGGAATGAGAGGATTAAGCCTTAAGAACATTTAATAGACAGAAAATAATGAGCTATCAAGGGGCTATGAAGAGCATTAGGCCACAAATAAGAGAGAATGATACCATGGAAGCCAGATGAAGAGAATGTTTTAAGGAGGGAGTATCAGAAGCTCTCGAAAATCTACAGTAAGAAAAATACCCATTGGGTTTGGTCTCAGATGCTGGTGATGATGGAAACAAGAGCTGTTTGAGTGGCCTTTGTAGATCTTTTCAGAAAGATACTGTTACTCTTAATATAGAGGAAGGACAAGAAGGCAAAAAGAAAGGGAAAAAGAATTTTTTAGCAGGTATTACATTTACCCAGTCAAGAGCTAATGAAGATTGAAAACGAAAAGGAGATATAATTAAGAGGATGCGTATATAAGAACTTGGAGATTAAAGGAGAGAAGAATAAAAGGTTGTTCTAAAATTCAAACTTGTTTAATTAAGTGGATAATATTATTAACACAAGAAGGAAGAACTAGTAGAACATCTACATTTACAAGAGTAATGTATTTCTAAAGCCAGCAAAGACTAAGAAACTGGGCATATATGCAGAGAAAACCATAATTCAAAAAGGCACATGCACCCCAATGTTCATTGCAGCAGTATTTACAGTAGCCAGGTTATGGAAGCAATTTAAATGCCCCTCGACAGACAAATGGATAAAGAAGATGTGGTACATATATGCAATGGAATATTACTCAGCCATAAAAAGGAATGAAATTGGGTCATTTGTAGAGATGTGAGTGGACCTAGAGACTGTCATACAGAGTGAAGTAAGTCAGAAAGAGAAAAACAAATATCGTATATTAACGCATGTATGTGGAATCTAGAAAAATGGTACAGATGAACCCATTTTCAAGGCAGAAATAGAGACATAGATGTAGAGAATAAACGAATGGACATCAAGTGGGGAATGCCGGGCAGGAGGGTGGTGGGATGAATTGGGAGATTGGGATTGACATATATACACTAATATGTATAAAACAGATAACCAATAAAAACAAGTAATATCTCATGTAAAAAAAAAAAAGACTAAGAAATGAAATAGAAGAAAAAAACAAGAGGCTTCATCTACTCCAAAATTATCATTTAAAGATAGCATGAAAGTGCTCGTAAAGGAAAGCAACTTGATTCACTGATAAGGAAGTCTAATGCCCAGTTTAACTAGATTTGAATATAAGTATATGAACACAGTTAAATAGGAGACCGAGACTTAACAATAGAAATGGTGAACACAGTGACTTTGATACAGGACGTAGAAGGGAGCCTCATTCTTCACTGCAGTCAGAATGAAGCTGGTGAAATAGATTCTAAAGATTATATTGAATCAGTATATGAAAGGCTTTGTTTGAGGGTGTCTCTCTGTATCAGTTTTTTGCACTTGTTCTCTTACAAATTGAACAGCTGTGAGGCTACTGTGACCTCAGTCAAAGAGGAAACTGTGACGCAGACTCAGAAAACTTCAAGGTGATTACACAATCATTGGGTTGTCCAGAGGAGTGAGTCTTTAATGTGGTTTCACATAGCCCTGAGCCAAGGCTGGCAATTGCTGTAAACTGCCCTAGGACCTTAAAGTTCATGGGTGTTTTGGATAGAGATTTGGGGAGCCATGTGCATGGAGTAAGACTGCCCTTCAGCTGTCCTTCACACTGTTATGTAGGGTTGAAGGGAGAACTTTCTTACACACAGGTTAAGGGCACCCTTCTGTAGGCCTTCACTGTGGTGGCAAAGAGAAGTTTTATGAGCCCTAAGGAAGACAGTAACCCGCTTCCCTACCTCGTCACCTTCATCAACACAAGTTAGGGAACATGCTTGCCATCTTTCAGCCTCCATTTCTCCAGTGACAGCCCTGTGTGCTCAAGTGTGTGACTGCTCCCCTGCTGGCTTCCATGCTATATCATCTGAAATCAAGAGGAATGCCAGGAGTCCTGTGTATCCGTGTCTGCATCTTCCCTTTATCAACTGTCAAGACCAGAACTCTGTATTCCCCTGAAAAATTCCTTCCTCCGCCCCTACCACAACACTCACAGCTTCACCACTATCTCTCTAGGGATGGTAAAGACCAAATCCCATCGTGCCTTTGATCCCCATTCATGTCAGCCCTCACCAGAAACCCTGGCCTCACGATTCATTCCTGATTTCTGGGATTCTCATCAAATGTATCTCTATATGTCCTTTGTTCTGACTAGTCTTCTACCTCTCCTCAATTCCAAAATTTTCTGGAATTTGGTCATTCATTACTAAAAGTGTCTTTATCTGCAGCCTATTCTCTGAAAATTCCTTTACTGTCTAATCAAAGCTTAGCTCTTTGCTGAGGAAGCATACTTCCCATCCTCATCGAGCAGTGCATTTTTCTGTCTCAGTTCCCTTGTATGAGGTAATTAGCCTCTCGATTGCTACTTCAAGGCTGTATGCATCATCTAATGCTGTTTCAGAAATCACCACAAAACTGAATGGCTTAGAGACAGAATAAATTTTATTATCTCTTACAGTTTCTATAGGTCAACAATTTGAGAGTAACTTTGACATGGATTTCTTAGATTTTTTTTTTCCTGGAAATAATATACCCCTTCCATTGTAATATATTTTCCAGAAATACTCTTCCCATTTCAATCTAATGATAAGTTATAATTTTTCTCAGTCAGTTTTTTTAGATTATTATTGGCAGAGGAAATTTCTACCTGTTTTCAGACAAGTAGACCTGCTTTTTTCCTGGCTACATAAGGTGAATTGCAGAGCAATGATGGCGCACTAATTATACTTTTCATTACAAATGCATTGCTTGTTTCTTAAGTGGGATTCTTTTCATGTTCTGTAGTAAGTTGACTTTCATTTCTTCTTTTCCCCTAGTAGAAATTTATTTTGTAGGTATTTGGTTGGGATATTATAAGTTGAGAAATTGCTGGCTAATCATTTTAAATGGTAAAATGTTCTGGTATTATATTTTTGGAGATTAACTGTATCCTGTTGGAAGCACTTTGTTTGTTTGTTTTTCATTGTCTTCCCCTAATATTTACATGGCTTGCTTCCTCGTTTAAATCTCTGCTCAAATATCACATCCTCAAAGAAGACTTCTGTATTAATTAGGGCAGAAATATTCAACTAGTGTGCTGTGGATGCTATATGGGAGTTCCCGGGATACTGCTTCCTTCATCCCATAGGTTTTGCCTCAACACAGTTATCTGTTTATTCCACTGTGATGTACAAAATTTGCCATATTCCCAGAGAGCTGAGCTACAAAAAAAGTTTGGGAAGCATTAAGATAAAGATTTAGGTGCAAAATGGGTTCAAACCCAAAGTAACAGTGACTTCAACAAGACAGATGGATATTTCTGTTTCAGTCCAGAGGTAGACAGAGTTAGTAAGGGAGCTCTGCACCAAAAAGCCTTCCAAGAACCCAGAGTCCTTCTATTTTGTTGCTCCACCATCTGCTTGCCAACATGAACACATTCGAGGGATGAAGTAGAGTGGAAAGTGTGGGGGAAAGATCATGCCCCCCCCCCCACTCCTCTTTGAGCATTTGCACACATCATTTCTGCCCTCATCCAGTTAGCCAAAACTTACCCTCTAGCTATCCTAGTGACTGCATGGGAGTCTGGGAATTGCAGTCTTTAACCCGAGCAGCTGAATAGCCAGGTAAAAATTGAGTGCTGTTACTACAAGGAAGAAGGAGAGAGCAGATGGGGGAAGGGAAAGAACTAGCTGTTTTATTGGTTAGCACTTTTCCTAACACTCTCAATAAAAGACCACAACCCCATTTCTCTAGCCCCTTACCCTTTACAGTAAAGTTTAGATATTTCTTTCTTCAGTTGTAAGAAAAAAATTGAAGTACTTAGAGTAACCCTTTGATTTAGCAATAATCATGTTTCAGTTAAATCATAAAGCCTTCAGTAAAACTCAAACTGCTGTTTCAAGGCATCTTGGAAATTGACAGAGAAGTAGTCCAGGGTCCCTAGTTACTGGATAGGCTTCAAGGGCTCCATGATTCCTGGGCACTTGTAAAGTGAAATTGTTTATATAGCCTGGTGGTTAAGAGCATGGCCCCTGATGTCAGACTGCCTGGGTTTAAATTCCAACTCTGCCATGTGCTAGATTTGCAACTTAGGCAGTTTTCTTAACCTCCCTGTGCTCACTTTCTCTATCTGAAACATGAGAATAATAGTGTACCTATTTCACAGAATTGCTGTGGGGACTAGTTAATACATTTAACGCTCTTAGCATTTAAAGCTAGTTATTACATTTAAAGCACTTACAATAGTGCCTAACAATATTAAGTGCTGTATAAATACTAGCATTATTATTATTTATATTCCTAGGGCAGGGTCAGTATCTTCCATCTGAGTATCAATAACGTCTATTGTAAATCTTACTTTAATACCTGAAAGAAATCACTATCACAGGCTTATGATCTGCATGAAATTTAAATTTTCTCTATTTTAATAAAAAATCATTTGACCTTTCATAACACAGAAGTTTATTTAGTGGAATCTACCTCAACAGTATTTTCTTTTAAAGCATTTTCTTGTTTTCTAGTTCCTGTTTTACTTAACCTAATAGAAAATTTATATTCATCTCAGTTTTCTTTTAATTGCCACAGTTTTGATAGGCTTAAGCTTTTCTAGACTTTAATTTAAAATAGAAATTTTTTTTTTTCCTTTTGAGAAACCCTGTGCAGTTAATAGTTGTACATAAGGGGCTTACACATCTGCAAGTTGCACGTGTAACTCTGTTAGTGAGTTGGGCAGCAGATACCTGTGATTAAGCAGAAAATGTTGATTTTTTTGTTGTTACTCGAACCATAAATGCAGTTGAGCCAAACTGAATCACAGTTGAAAATCTTACAGCCTGTGAAGGGAGTGAAAAAATAAGAGCCTATACAGCTGTTCATTTTCTGGAAAGTGAACATCGTGGCTGGAAAAAAAATTGGTGCTTCAACATTGTTAGGAATGAATTAATATTGTTCTATAATAAATTGCCAAATGTCACATTTAATAAACCATTTTATTAGAAAGTCGGGTCAGCAGTAAATGCCCCGTATCTCATTACTTATCTTCTGTAGTTACACTGAACATGCAAAGTATTTCCATTTTAAATTGCTTTTGCTAAATATTTGAGAAATAATTTTGGCAAATTGGTTGGTATCAGACCTGGAGCTTAAATACAAAACAGCTGTTGTTGAGAAAATACCATTTTCATAACATTAATATGCTTTTAATTAACATACTGGAATGAACTGTTAAACATTACCACTTACATGTTTAACTACTGTTTGACTTTCAAATGACTGATTTGCTTTCTCAATAAATTATTTACTTTAACTAAAAGAGGAAGAATTTTATTTAAATAATCCGTATTTTTATTCTGTCTGCAGAATGTACCCAAGAAAAGTGGGGATTTCCAATGTGCCACTATTTAAAGGAAGAGAGATGGTGCTGTGGCCGGAATGCCAGAATGTCAGCATGTTTGGTATGACTGTTTTTTTTCCTGGACTTAGAGTTTTATCCAGATGTTGCAGAATTATATTTATTTATTTTTGGCTTCATTAAATGCCAAATTTTGCAGAGTGTCATAATTAATGTTTTTGTGCATTGCAAATTATGAGGAAGAAAATGACTTACCTTTCCAACATTACTCTGCATGCAGTGTGATAACAATTTATAATTATACTATAATTCTACATTATAGTACTTAATTTCTTAATATAATTACTTTAATTATCATATAAAATGTACCAACAACCAAGTCTTAAACACAGAATTACTGTAGTGCTTTATCCACAGCTCTGTGGTATGTTTGTGTTTGTTTGTAGCAGATCATTTGGCCTCCTAATTTTTTATAAAATGGGAAAAATATTATTAAGCTACCTGGGATACGAAGTAACTATCTAGTTAAGTGAAATCTTTATTTAGCTCGTGTCCTTAGACCTAGAACACTTTAGCCACAGTCTTCTCTGTTTGTGGTGTTATGTTGGTTTAAAAAGGAACAGATGCCAGTTAAATGGTATAAGTGGACTTTGTCATCATAAATTTAAAATATAGCTTTTAAAATAATGTGTTTAATGCCCAATCCCAAGATAAATTAACTATTTTGTAGTCATTATCTCAATATTTTTTATATTGCCAGTAACACAGCAATATAAAAAAGTGTTCTAGTGTTCTGGGTCACATATCTGAGAATTAACTTCGAAATCTTATTTATGCTCAAATAATGATTTCCTTTTGTGAGTCCTCTTAAAATACTTTTCTGGGAATTTGGCTTTCTTTCATTATATTTGTAAATGATACTCATTTAGGGTCTTGTTAGAATGGGAGGTCATTCTTGGAATGACTTGGTTCCCAGAATGCTGGCAGCTTATACCCTCTAGGCAAGAAACTGAAATGGTCTTTTATAGGGAATCTGATTAGCCTAAGAGAAAAGACTAAAGGTATTGGCATTAGGGATTTCACAATGAAATAGGACCTTTGTGGTGAGATCCACAATTAAAAGTCCTCACTCATAAGCACAGTGCTTCTAATCAAGTTTATGATTACCACATTTTAATTATCAAAAAGCCAAGAATCACTAGTTGTCTAAGAAAGTCTAACATGAAAGAAAAGAGATCAGATAAACAAATAGAAGAGTAGCAACTTGGAGGAAATGGATACTATCCAAAGTAAAATAAAATAACTATTAGTATCCCTTAGAAAATAAAATGATATAATATATCCACAAAATAAAAACGTTTGCTATAAAAATAAACATTCAACAAACCAAAAAGAAGAGTTTTTGAAAAATAAATTCCAGAATGTAGGATTTGTCAACCGTGCCACACTTAAGAACTTTGCCTGACCAATGTCAGCTTCTCATGGAATGCCCCTCTCCTAAACTCTATCCCTGTCTTTGCTCACCTTGACTTCTTTTTTTGATGCTAATCTAGGAAAGTCTAAGGAACATATTTCTTTTGGTGCATCTTGTTTTATTGCCTTTTGCTCCATAACTGACCTTTTCTACAAATATTCAAAACTTAAGGGGTTGAGAGAGAGACACAGAGAGAGAGAGAGAGAGAGAGAAGTATACCTTTCTGGTGACACTTTCAGATAAATTGTTAAGGGTACTAACCAGAGGGGAAAATTTAATTACATTAGTGCAATCTTGTCAGCATACTTTTAGCCTGATAAAACTGTAAAATATTTTAGATTAGTATGAAACGAACACTTGGTATATTTATTGGCCAAGAAAAATTATTAATGTTTGTAAGAAACTGCTTATCACCTACCTGATTATCTTTTATTATGTAATCAGAATTTATCATTGGTATTTCTAAAACAAACACATCAGCAACACATACCAAAAGTAGTCCTGAGTTATATGAGATTTTTATTGATGCCAAATCATTTACTATTAAAAACTTTTGTATCTTTATTATTGATAGTTCGGCCTTTTAGCAAAGCAAGTAACACAAAAATTTAATCTGAAATGAACACAACCAGTACTGTAAATGAAAACTCAGTGTTTTCTTCAATAACATACTTGTTCTGGGCCTGTTGCTACTTAATTTAATACAAAAATTATATAGTAACTATCTTCTGTATTCATAGCACTCTGGTTCTTGATGTTCATGAAGGTATCCTTGAAGTCAATGGAAAAATTACATTTTTTTTTCTTCAAAAAATTTCTTTAAAGCAAGCTTTTATACCATGAACTCATTTTCCCACTAACTCTTCATGGTGTGAGGGCATGAGAAGTAAACCGGGGTTCAGAAAACAAGTTTTTAGTTCCTATTCACCTGCTAACTAGCTGTGCAGCTTGTGTCAAGACCCTGCCATTGTCAGTGACCTCGTGCATCTGAGAAAATTGCACTTGGGATAATCTGCACATTTTCTTTCAGTTTTAAAAGTACACGATTCAGCTGTATCTAAAAAGTATTATTTATAAAGACATAGCCATCTGAAGCAAATATGAGTACTTTAAATGTGAGTAGGAAGTATATGCACTGTTACATTTTACTGTTTTTCTTTATGTTTGAAATATTTTCTAAGGAAAACTTTAAAAATAAAATTTTAGCTAAAATGTTATATCTAATTTAGTTATAAAACAACGTAAGTGTAGAAATGCATGTCTAAAAAATTGAAAGTTTCAGAAGGCCCTATTCCATTTTTAAATTATAACAAATCCTTTCATGTATGTTAGATTATGAGTATTTATGAGAAATATTGGGAAAATTTTATAATTTTTTTTTATAAAAGTGTTTTGAATTTTAAATATCAGTGTAAAAGCAGCTACCTATAAAATTGCAAAAATATGTATTACTTTCTCTTACGGTGACTTGATCATATGTGAATTTGATTTGAATTTGACCATGCAGACCAAAAATATATGTACTTTTCTAAACTAAGATTTCAACTATAATCAGTTCAATATAATCTTGTTTAATAAAAGATGAAATTATACGTTTATAAAAAATTGGAAGAAAATAAGTTAAAAAGTAGTACGTATATAAATATGTTTATGTATGTCTATCAATAATAATAGTTTTGGATTTATTTGATTGTTTTAGCTGCAATAAAAGTGAGCCAAGAATATGTCATTTTCTTTCTTTCCTGTTTTCTAATTCCTTCTAAAATTCAAGGAGTGTATACAGTTGGGGTGTGTATGTGTTTGTGTGCATGACACACGTCCATATATCAGCCCTAAATTATACAAGTGTACCAGTTAACATTCCTTAATGTTATTAACACTTTTAAGTGTATAAACTTATATGTTATCATTTAATTAATCTTTTTAAATGTCACTTTTACAAGCCCTTATACAGTGTGTTTATAAGTCTTATAAGACAAGACTAAATATATCAGCTGTCTTTGTCTTATTTTTTTCTCCTTAAAGGCACTGGAGCGCGTTGCAGTCGGCCAAGGGGTAAGTGAGCGTTTTTACTCTAATCCAACTGATGAATGTGATAGTTTTTCTCAAAGTACTCTTCATACTTGACCTGCTGATGAACCTAAAACCTGATGGATTTTTATAAGTATCACCTGTTCTTGTCACCTATTCATATTCAAACTTATACATGTTCTGTAAGTTTACTTTAAAAGAGAATTTACTTTAAAAGAGAATTCTCAGGAAAAGTAAATTGAACTTTTAGGAAAACTTCCACATTATACTCTTGTACTAATGTCTCATTTATTCATACTATATTAAACAGTCTATAAATATTTCTAAAGAATGTTATTACTGACTGTCAGGCTTTTATGGGCTTAGTTCAAGCAAAGATAAACAAGGTATAGCATTCAATTTATTTTTTAACTATAGTCCAAACCACACATTTTAGTTGGTTGTTTTTTAACTTTCTTCTTTATTGACTTCATTAGTCATTAGTTGCAAAAACCAAATGGGTTTTTACATATAAACAGATGTTAAGTGTATCCTTCACATATTCATGTAATTGCCTTTTCCTCTACCTTAAGATTTATGAAACATATTAGGAATTTTAAAGTATTTTTTTAAGAGTTCCTTTTAAATTTTTCACAAAAGTTTTCTTATTGCCCTAAATTTTAGAAATTTCTCTTTTGCTTATTTTCAGGGAGGATTAATATGTCAATTTGAATTTTTAAAAATAATAGTAGCATAATAGTAGCAACAAGTATCATTTACTGAGTGCTTTCTCTGGGCCAGACACAATGCTAAGAATTTTGTGTGGTTTTTTTTTTTACTCATTATACCTATCTGAAAACTGATTTTTTAAAGGCATTTGAGCATATTGTTTAAGTGTGTAAGCTTTAGTCTCAGACTGCTGGTTTGCATCAGCAGTCTGCTGGTCTTCATCAGTTACTGGCTTAGTGATCAGAGACACATCATGATTTCTCCATAGCTTAATTTATCTGTAAAATAAAAAAATAATAATAAAAAAATAAGAGTAACAATAATACCTTCCTCATAGA
This sequence comes from Delphinus delphis, assembly GCF_949987515.2. Classification (NCBI taxonomy): domain Eukaryota; kingdom Metazoa; phylum Chordata; class Mammalia; order Artiodactyla; family Delphinidae; genus Delphinus; species Delphinus delphis. The sequence goes on from NC_082693.1 coordinate 65,987,692, forward strand.
GTTTTTGTTAGGATTAAATGAGTGAAAGATGTAAAATGCTTAAAACCATGTCTATCACATAGTAAGTGTTCAATAAATATCAACTGTTGTTACTGTTACAGGTGGTTAATAATTATGATCATGAAAAGAATACCTAAGTTTAACACAGAGCTTACCAAAGTACTGTTCAAAGTTTTCTTCATCAATTTCTTCATCAATTCTTCATCAATTCTTCATCAATTAAAGTGCTGCATACATGGCCTGTGAGATCGGGACTATTATCCCATGATACACATGAGGAAACTGTTAAGTAGTGAACACTGAGATTTGAGTCTCTTGACTCTGGAGCCCTAGCTCTTAACTACAGTACAGATCAAAATAGTGGTTCCTTTGGGGTCTGGAAGAGGAAAGAGCCTTAATCATAATAGTGCCCCAATGCACTTGTGCTCTGTTTTTCAATTTCCCAAGGGCTTGTTCATGTTTACAGTCAAGCTTATGAGTTGGGTATTCCCCAGACTTACATGAGAACATGATATACAGCAGAAGTTTAGTAGTGCATTCTAGCTCAGTTAATTGCAGTGTTCTTTTAGCTTAGTGCCCTTTCCACTAGACCTGTAAAATGCATGTCTAATATATATATACACACAGACACACAGACACACACACACACACACACACACACATATATATATATATATATATACACACACACACACTTTAAGGGTGTACTCTTTCTGCTCCCTCCCATTTTAAAATGCATTAAACTGTTAAGTTGATTTATCACTTGTGAAGGAAAGAAAGTAAACTCTGAGCCACATCTAGCTTATTCCTGGAGTAGTCAGGCACAGGCTGCTTGGGAGATGTTGACTTCCTTCCCACTTACCCCCATCTGTATTTATCAGGATGGATAGTCCTAGTTATTCCAGGAATGCACATTCGAAGGCACTTCATAACTCTCCTTTCTCTTAAGAAACAGCTGTAAAGCTCTTATTTACTCAGGGTAACTTGGGAAATGATGATTTTATTCTATCCTGTTTGTGTTCCTCTGTGCATTCCATTTTTGTATGTTCTCTTGCTTAAAATACATTTCTTGGTCTTTTTTGGTGGCCTTTCTACAATCAGTTTTTTGGTTTTTTGTTTTTTGTTTTTTGCGGTACACGGGCCTCTCACCGTTGTGGCCTCTCCCGTTGCGGAGCACAGGCTCCGGACGCGCAGGCTCAGCGGCCATGGCTCACAGGCCCAGCCGCTCCGCGGCATGTGGGATCTTCCTGGACCGGGGCATGAACCCGTGTCCCCTGCATCGGCAGGCGGACTCTCAACCACTGCGCCACCAGGGAAGCCCTACAATCAGTTTATAATAACAATATAAATATACATTTATTTCTAAATTATTTGGATACCATTTTACATAATTTTTCTAAAAGGCATGGGAAAGGAGAGCTTTATTTTTAAGAGTTTCTTTGCTTTCCTAAATGAAAGTATATGATAAAAAAATGAATGACACCCTATCCCTGCCAAAGTGTCAGAGAGGCAAAATAGCATCATGACTTGGTACTACTGGGACATCAGAGCTAGGCTTCTTCAGTTCAAATAACAGCTTGACTATTTTTAGGAGTTTCATATAAAATTTACATAAAAATGAAATTCCTCACAGGGAGATCAGCTCAGTGCTTTGTGATTGGGGTGGGATAGGGAGGGTGGGAGGGAGGGAGACGCAAGAGGGAAGAGATATGGGGACATATGTATATGTATAACTGATTCACTTTATTATAAAGCAGAAACTAAGACACCATTGTAAAGCAATTATATTCCAATAAAGATATTAAAAATAAATAAAAATCCTACCTATTATAGCTAATCAACTAAAAAGTTAAGAACTTTGTCAGTCATTTATAATACTAATATTTCACTTCATGTAATAGTTTATTTCCCAAAATGCCTTGAATTTCAGTAGAACAGTATAAGAGTAGGTGTTAATATATGAAAAGGGATTTCAGCATTTTTGTGAGAGAACTGAAAGGATTTGGGGAAAGTGGGGAGCAGATGATAGAGATTTGGGGTACTGAAGAAAAAAATTACTCAAGATGAAAAAACATCAAATGGAAAATATATCTAGAGAGAGGAAATTCTTAATGAAATGTTTGGAGAAATCTTCAAGAAAGGAAAGTTTAGAAATCAGATTTTGTCTCAAGAAGTTGTATTTGGAAAGAGATTTTTCATAAGGAGTGTGCCTTTTGAAGGTTATAAAGTTCAGTGTGAGCACTCAAGTATGTATTTGTGTCTGCTTTCATTGAGTTATTTTAGGAGTTGAGTTGGGGACTGTGGTATCCCTAACACCGTTTCCTACTGTAATCACCCTCCTCACTGTTGTGAACATCCAGAGAGGATATAACTTGTGTTGTTCAAAGTGCTCTGTCAAGACCCTACAAGTCAGACATTCTCCAGTGACTTAAGAAGGCAGTGCCGTTGGGTGAAGACCCAGGAAATAATTGTTGACCCTCGACTCCCAACTTGTGGTTTTTTGTAGTCTCAGCACCTGGGGCCCATAGTGTAGGAACTTGATGTTAGATGGGGGAAAGGGACAGTAGAGTAGGTTTTCTGCCTGAGCACACAGGCAAAGTTTTATTTTCTGTTAAACTCCACCTGAATCCAGATGTGTTCTCATTGAAAACAAATGGAGATAACAATTTGGGGCTCAGAAGGAGAATAGAAGTTACAAAAGGATAACTCAGTGAAGTACACATTCCACTGAACTCTATCTTTAAAACATTACCCATAGTTGGAGAGTTTTTAGTTTTTAACTTACTTGACTTCTCAAAAGCATTCAGTATTGCCAGCCTCCCTCCATATTTGCTCATTTTTCCTTTTTTTTTTCGATAATAACTTTGCATGGAAGCAAGGTGGTTGTTACTGATATCTCTGTTGGATGGGGATGTGGATGGAGTTTTGGCAACTTTTTGTATTTTCTTAGTTTAAAGGTACCTCTTACATTGCTACAGTGAAGCACTCTTTCTTTTATGTATAGTACTTTTTTACCTGCTACTTTGAAACTCTTATGCGTCATTAGCGACCTTCTCTTCAGCCATTCCTTTTTTCCTACCTCTGCACCTTCACGGACACTTCCTGCCTCTTTTTCCCCAGGAAATGAATTCCTGCTGAGACTTCAGTCTCTGATCTCATGTCCTTTCCAAGGCCCTTCTTTTCAACTCTGTAGTACCAATGCTGTGATCTTTTAGGCCTCAGACATATTTTAGTATGTCCTTACTTAGGGTAGTACCTTCTCTCTCTGGCTGTGAATCCTTGGTAATATCTCTAATCCACTACCATTAGGAAAGATGCACATTCTTATCTCTTTTGCAGACATCCTACATGTCTGCTCTCTTATACAGGACTGACTTGGTTGGTCATGAAGTTTATTTCTACGTTTTTAACTGATAAACACTCCATTTGGGACATTAGCTAATTTTTCTTTGATTATTCCTTTTCTTCCTCATTCACTACTACTTTTATAGTTTCTTCTATTTTCTCAATGAGAACTAGCCTCCAAGTACATTGTAACTTAGAATAGAAAACTTATAAAATTATCCCCTATGTTTAGCAACAAACTCAGGTTTCTAACATTCACTTATGGTTCTGACTCTCAAGTATTGATTTGATTTCTTTTTTATTTGTTTCTTATGCTCATATATATCTGCATTTTTTTCAGCTGCCTACTGAATCACTCTTCTATCGTGCCGTACTTCAGGATATTATTAAAGATTGTTATGGCATCACCAAATGGTATGATGATTTCATTTCAATAAGAATAACTATCCTGTATTATAAGTGAAGTGACTTTTAGTTTTCAGGTGAATTCATTCAGGGTCATTGTTATTAGTAGAAGAAGCTTTGAATTTGAGCGTGATTTCAGTAAGTAACAAAGAACTATGCAGCAACCGTATCTTAGGTTAATCATTATTAAAGTAAGGGTTCTAATGATTCACTTTTGTCCTGAAAGGTTGTTGTGATGATAAAGAAATATATGTAAAATGTACTTCAGAATTTGAGAAATATTGAAATGTTATATGTAAGTAATTCAGTGAATATAATATTATAATATGAGCAGAGGTTATATTTAAAATATTTCACAACCACTACAGCATAAACACTTAACTAATTAGAACAGATACCAATCTTAAATAGCCAGTGTGGCCATTCATGTCTCTACTGGTAGAATAGTAGCCTTGCATATGTTTTGTTTCTGTTTTTCCCAGATAATGGCTGCCTATACAGAAAGGCAAGGATTAGGAGAATTTTTCATAATATTTGGTTTAACAACTGCCATACTCAAGCATACATCCGCAGTCCCTTCAAGTTTCATGAATGTTTCTTCGTACTAGTTATCGTTTTAGGATTCTGATTGCCATTTCGTTATAATAGGATTATTCTTCAAACTAAAATAGGGTAGTTTTCAAGTTCTCAAAAACAAATCCAAACTTATTAACAGAAATAGAAGCTATTTTCAGATTAGGTATAATTTCTCTAAGAAAAATAGCCTATTTTTTTACTAAAAGAAATTATGACATACAAATATCTACATATACCATTGATTTTTTTTTTTGGTGGTACGCGGGCCTCTCACTGTTGTGGCCTCTCCCGTTGCGGAGCACAGGTTCCAGATGCTCAGGCTCAGCGGCCATGGCTCACGGGCCCATCCGCTCAGCAGCATGTGGGATCTTCCTGGACCGGGGCACGAACCCGTGTCCCCTGCATCGGCCGGCGGACTCTCAACCACTGCGCCATCAGGGAAGCCCAATATACCATTGATTTTAATTGTCATTTCTATGTAGATAACTCCCAAATCTGTGTCCCTATCTCCATTCTCTTTTCCATATATTAATCTTCAAAATGTCTGAAAGTGAATTTCTCATGGTTTCCTGAAAACTGGTTCCTTTCTCTAAACTCACCCCAAGATGCTAACCTTGTTGGAAAAAGTCACAAAATTGTGCAAATTCATGTCTACTCAAATATTGACTGCCTGCCTTCCTTTAAGACCTCAAATCTGTTCATTACTGTGTTTGTTGTTCTCTTGATGACCACTTAAGATCATCTACACCCTTTTCTGAACATTTCTTCTCACTTAAAAATTCAAACCTCTCCAATCCTCCACATTCCTGCCTGCCTTTATTACTCAGTAGATGTTATTTAAAACTTCTTTGATTCCAGATCTTTATTGAGCTTTCAGCCATATTTGATCATGTAATAATTGTTTTCTCCAAACTCTCGTCCTCATTGTCTTCCATTAAGCTGCATTCCTCTAAGTTTCCTTTTCCTACCTTGAACTCTCATCTGTCTTCTGTAAGCATTTTTCTTCTTACTCATCCCCTTGGTATATCCAGAAATTCTCTAGTGTTTTATACTTAGCTGCTCTCTCTTTATATTTCCTCTTTCTCTTAACAGTTACCCTCACAACAAATAACTTAAATCATGTATCCAGCTCCTACGTCTTTTTTGAAGTTCAAATCTCTATTTCTCAATATAGAGCAACAGCTTCTGAACAGCCTCACTTAAGTACCTTAAGCACCTTAAAAATAAACCAGATTCAGCCACAGCCAAAAAACAAAGTCAGTTTCCCACCAATTCTGTTCCTCTTTCTTCTGTCTCTTGACTTCTTTTGTCATTTCTGGGGAATTGCATGACCATTATCAAGCTTTAGAAGTCTTAAAATCATATTTGATTCTTTTCTTTTCTCATCATCAAACCACACATTCTAATTAGTTGCCAAGACTTGCACATGTTATATTTTTTAACCCAGTGGTTGTTCATTGTGGGGCAGGCAGCCTATCAGGTTCTGAATGCATAGGATGTAGTGTCCACACAGGAGTCTTCCATGTTCTAGTCAGGATGGCATGTGCAGAAACCAAAAAAATGATAGAAACCTGTTTCCAGTAACAGCAGACTAAGTAATTAGGGCTAACCCTCCTTCTGAGAAAAACTAAAAATGCTAGAGATGTGTATATATGCAAGTGTGTGGTGTGTGTGTGTACAAGTATGTGTGTTTGTGTGTATGCAAGTATGTGTGTAGTTAAATTTGTTATTAATTGGTTTGAGAACATCAGAGACTATCAAGGAAATTAAAAATTACACAGCAAATATCTAGGAGAAGATGGAAACCAAGAGAAATGAAGCCAGCTTTTAGGGCTTCATTTTCCCCCAGATGCCATTTCTTAACTACGGAAAAGGGGAATTCCCTGGCAGTCCAGCGGTTAGGACTCAGCGCTTTCACTGCCCAGGCGCGGGTTCAACCCCTGGCCGGGGAACTAAGATCCCGAAGCCGCACGGCTTGGCCCAGCCAAATTAAAAAAAAATTAAATTAAACAGCAATAACAACAACAAAAAAGAATGATCAATAGCAGCAATGTTTATGAGAGCAAAAGTCTAGGAATGAAAATTTCATTAATAGGAGAATGGATAAACTGTTGTGGAATACTGTGCCATAGTGAAAATGTATGAATTACAACTACATGCATCCAAGTGGATGAATGTTGTGAATCTAAACGCTATAGAAAAATCCGTATATAATTTGGAAACAAGCACAAACGGTATAATTAATTCAGGAATGTAAATATGTGGTAAACAATCAAGAAAAGCATAAGAATGATAAACACAAGCAATATTCAGTGGTATAGTATCCTATGGGAGGGAGGACAACTGAGTGGACAAAGTGATGAGGTGGGGAAGATCAGGGGCACATAGGAATTTCTAGAGACTGTTAATGTTCGATTTCTCAAGTTTGGTGTTGCATATAAGTGTTCATTTTATTGACATTCTTTACACCTTATACATAGTATTTTGTAAATACTTGTTTGTGTTCAACAGCAGTGAAATTATAATCTCATTTCAGGCAACACCCCAGGGTTAGTTGAACTACATATTATACTCCTAGTATCTGTTACAGTCACCTCATTATAGTAATAAGGAAAATTAAGATAAAGTGGTTAAAAGCTTGTCTTAAGTCATACAGCCTAAAAGAACCAGAGCTAGGACCAAATTCATAGTCCACAAAAGTTTTCTTTTTGCTGTCCCATGCTTCTTTTTAGTTTAAATTCTTTGGGATATTTTTAATATGAGTGGAGTTATAGGTCTCCTTGTATTAGCCTTGTTAACAAGATTAACTTGATTGGAATCTCTGACCAGCAAGATTACTAAAGACAGAAAATAAGATCACTGAATTATTTCTTCTGCATTTTGTTTAGCTTTTCTTGCTAATTAAATAAATTGTCTTCAAGTGATATACTGTTTCAGACTACTTGAAATATTATTCTGAAAGTTTCTTTAAGTTTAATTGTTTATATAACATAAGATTAGAAGTAAACTTTTTTCATGGACTTAAAAACTGTAGCATTTTTACTCTATTGTAATTGTGAATCCGCATTTAACACTTATGTTAAAACTCAATAATTTACATAATTTTTAAAATGTTATAATTAGTCCTTATCTGGAAACTTTCTAAGGGAATAAAATGCCAAAGAAAGCATTTAATGGGATATGGGATAAAAATCCTTTAGAACACTTCAAAAGAGAGCAGAGAAATTGATGTGTATACTTTACTTACTTTATTATTCTCTTTCATAATGAGTACTGTAAACAGCTGTAGAAGAAATACATAAATTTTTATGAATTAGTTTAACTTTCATTTTGATTTTGCAGTGATCAAATAGGTATGTGAAAAACCAGATCATGAAAACTGGCTCACCAAATTAAAGCTACTTATTTAGTCCATAATGTGTGGTCAGATTTTCAGGTCTGTATCTTTTAAATTGAAGAGTATTTTGAAGATTTTTGTAACTTCATTAAGTGATTGCCATTTTCAGCAAAATTTTATGTTAAGTCTTAAGAAATACTTTAAGGTCCTTTAAGTCTTTCAGTAGGTATTAGCGTAAAAAACACAGTAAATAACTTCATAAATATTTTCTGATGATGGAGAAACTGAACTTTGATACTTTCTGTCCTTCATGTGCTTATTTTTATTTAGTATATGTCTACTTTACCTTTTCCTATAATTTCCTAAACTAATGTTGCTTCTTTGGAAAATGCTACAAGGAAACCATGTTCTTACAATTGTATTTTGGGGAAAGCATGTGGGTGGTGTTGGATTCACTTGAGTAGAATTTTAATTAGATCTAGTGCATTCACTTTTATTAAAAGAAAGAATACTGATTCCTTTTTAGCATGCTAACCGTGCTTTATTCTGACAGAGGGCCCCCTTTTAATCTGTTCTTCGAGTCCCATCATTTATCTTTCAGAAACAGTTATGTCACTTTCCTCACTTCAAAATGTTTGATAATTTCTCTTCTTTATACTCAAAAACTAAAATATCCTTATTATGGCCTTCAAGGCCATTTCTAAGGTGCCACTAATGTCCTTTCCAGACTAATTCACCACCCCATTCTTCCTTCTCTGCACCTCAAGCAGCTGCCCATGCACACTGTTTGTACACTGGATTATTCATCATTTCCATGCAATTATTTTTGGACCTCGTATGCTTCCTTGGAGCTCCTTTGCCTACCTGAAATATTCTCCTCCCCATTTCTGCATCTTTTCTTTCCCTGACCTCTGGCAGGTGAAATCCTAGGCATTCTTTAAAACCCAGTTTGGAAGACACCTCTGGTACCTTTCTCTTCTCCGCCTCACTCTCTCCTCCCATAGTACTTAGTCTGGGATTCACTGCTCTTATTGAATCTAAATGTACAATGAGTTGTTTGTGTCTGCTCCTCTGCCACCTGGTGAGCCCTGGTGGCCAGTTTTCAGCTTTATTAATTGAAGTCGTCTATCATAGTGGTTAAGAGCACAGATTCTGAAAATCCTCTTTGGAACCATTTTCCCGTCCAACTACTATCCCATATCTGTTCTTTCCTTTACTGGAAAACTCCTTGAAAGTGCTGCCAGTTTCTTTCCCATTTCACTTGAATTCCAATCAGACCTTACTTCCATCACTCCAGCAAACTCCCCTTTTCAGGGGCACTAATGACCCCATGTGGCTAAATCTCCTGGTCAGTTCTCAATCCTCAACTTACTTAGCCTGCCATACGTATTTCACACAATCTACCACTTTTTACTTTCATGTGCTAGAGAAAGTCCCTCATAAGATAGTCACCTTTTTCTTTTTTTTTTTTTCCAGTTTATTTTGCTGACTCCTCTTCCTCTTTCAGACCTCTCATTTTTGGAGTGCTTTTTTCTATCAGTTCCTACTACCTAGGTGATCTCATCATGTCTCATGGCTTTCAGTACCATTTATATGCTGGTGAATCTCAAATCTAGAGTCCAGTTAATAACAAGCGTATTCTTCTAGTTGCTCAGGCCAGGATAACTTTGACCTCTCTCTCTCACACTGCCTGGATCCAGTCCTTCAACAATTTTATAGTCTGTCTAATTAAATATATCTAAAATTCTACCACTTCTTAACCATCCTCAGGGCCACCACCCTGGTCAAAGCCACCATCATCTCTCATGTAGATTATTGTAATAACCTCCTAATTGGTCTTCCTGCTTCTATTTTTGCCCCCTAGAGTCTGTTCTCCACACAGTAGCCACAGTGATCCTGTTAATATTTTTAAGTGAGATCTTGCTCACTGTCTTCCCATGGTTTCTTATTCACTTGGAAGTAAAGCTAATATTTTCACTATGACCTACAAAGCCTTATATGATGGAGCTACTCATTATCTCGCTGATCTCATTTCTACTATTTTCCCGTTTAATGTCTGTACTGCTTTCCTTGGTATTACTTGAAAATACCAGGAACACTTTCTACCCCAGAGCCTTGCCACATAATGTGTCCTCTGCCTGGAATGCTCCTCACCAGATATCCACATGGCTAGTTCACTCTCTTTCTTTAGTTCTTTACTCAAAATTATCATCTCTATGATATCCACCATCACTCCTCTCTAACATTTCTTATCTGCTTTCTCTCCTCTGTCATCAGCTTCTCATTAGCTCATATTGCCATACAGTTAGTCCCCTACATACGAACGAGTTCTGTTCCAAGAGTGTGTTTCTAAGTCCAGTTTGTGCGTAATTGCAACAAAGTTAGCCTGGGTACCCAACTAACACAGTTGGCTATATAGTACTGTACTATATAATAGGCTTATAATACTTTCCACACAAATATACATAAAAAACAAACAAACACAAAAAATAAAACATTGTTAATCTTACTGTACAGTACCTTGAAAAGCACAGTAGTACAGTACGACAGCTGGCATCCAGGGGCTGGCATCGAGTGAACAGGAAAGAAGAGTTACTGACTGGAGGAGGGAGAGGAGGTGGGAGATGGTAGAGCTGAAGGATCATCACAATGGGAGACAGAGGGCGAGCTGCAGTTTTACTCACGCCTGGCGTTGATGGCACAGGTTCTGGTTCCTTGCTGGATTCAATTCTATCTACCCTCTTGAAAAAATGATCCAGTGATGTCTGAGTAGTAGCTCTTTCTTTCTCGTCCTAGAAGACATTATAGGAATGGATCGCATTCTGAACAGCTGATGCAACCTTTGTGTACCATTCTACATTCAGTTCCTGTGCCTCAGAAACGGTAACAGTGTCTCCTCAAATAAAGAAAATCCCCTTGCGTTCCCTGCGACGTGAATCTCTTCAGTTCTTCAGTTACTTCTTCTTCCTCTTGTCACTCCACTCTCGATTATTTTCCCCTTTGTTTCCATCATTATCGCTTGGCGCTTCTTAGCAGTACCAGCTACATCACCGCTGCTTTTACACTTGCTTCTGGACATCCTGGGCTTGTAATAAAGATACTGTACTACTGTACTCTATACAGTACTGTATAGTAAAATACACAAAAGCACAACCACTTGTAGAGGATTCACGCACATGACAATGTACGCCAGACACATGAACTAACTTACGTGATTGGACAGGCAGACTCACGTTCAACTCTTTATCGTTTGGTCATGTGACAACCACCACATAGTAGATAGTTTTAGGATATAGAATCAGAAAGAAGTTTTGTTTGGCGTGGGGATTTCGGTTTGCTTGCTTGGTTTTTTCAGACAGAGAAACTTGAGCATTTTCCGATGATAAGAGTAAAGACTCAGTGAGTAAAGAGAAGTTGAAGATACACCAGAGGAGGCAGAACAAGATGGCATCCAGATCCCTGATCTTAGGCATTTTCTTACAGAAAGCAATTATATTAACTATATTAATTATATTAACTAACAGAGAGAAGGATTTCTGTTTATCTTCACACACGTCAGCAAAAATTAAGACTGCAGTGATTCTGTGGTGTCATAATGTATAACTGTAAAAGGTAGACTCCAAATCTTTAGCGTTAAATAATGAGAAAAATGCAATAGGCACTTACTAAAAATTAAAATTAAAAATGGCATTGCCCCATATTCCATTCGTTAACGGTCCTATTCTTTGCTTTTACTTTCTATATAGGTAAGTTTTGAGATTTTTTTTGCACCTGTCTCTTGTTTCTTAATTACTAGAATTGCAGTATTTACCCTTAAAACTATAGACCCTCCTAAAGTCTGATGAGTGAAATATTCTTTTTCTTGTAGCTGCAAAAGAGCAGACTGCATTCTACATCATAAACTCTCTTTACAGCTATTATTTTTAAGAAGGTTGATTTGTAAGACACCCAGACTTTAGAGATTAGTGCCATGTCCTGCAAAAGTAACCTTTTACCTCCTAAAGTTCTAAAAGCCTGATTCATTATACTAAATCTTGTGTTGCTTTGGTAATAACATTTAAATTGACATTCTGTTTCCTGTAAAATATACTTTTTTTTTCTTAAACCAAAATGGACTTGTTGGTACTTCCCTTCTCCTTCTATACTGTGAAAGTAATAAAACCATTTTTTTCTGAATTTTTTAACAACAGCACTCTATTTTTAAATACAGTCTTACATAGAACCAAATAAATTTAATAAATTTTAGAAAAGGACTTATTTCTTACACAATTATCCTTTTCATATTTTATGGAAAATTGTAACCCTTTAAAAGTACCTCTTTGGAGTCCTTAAGGAGAACAGTTTTAAAAAAAATTGTTGTAACCTATTTCTGTATTTTACATGTTGGCCTAATTTTAGTATGTTACTTTTGTAATTTTATCATTTGTTTTATCAGTTGCTGTTCGCAGTACTGTTGGAAACTGAGACATTTTGAAACTTAATTCCTCCTCTAAGAAAGCTTACCCTAGTCCATTCCAGCAGCTAAAGCACTCCCTACTCTGTGCTGTATTCTGAGCACCATCTTGTGCTTATCACATTGAATTATAGCATTTGTTCACCTGTCTTCCTTTATAAACTGTGGATGATTCTACCCCTAGAACCCAGCACAATAACAGGAAAATGACCTCCATTCACTGATTGTTTGTCAGACACTGAGCCAAGCATGGTACATACATAGACTCTCATCTTCAACCTTCTACTGCTGAACAAGGAGAGGCAAAGAGAGGTTTTTAAGTGGTAAATACGTGGTAGAGCAAGGAATCACACTTATTTCACTCTTGAGTTCACATGGAGTCTGCCTATTTCTGTTTGTCTATAACACAGATGTAGACATTCTTCATTTGCAGTTTAACAATATCAAGTATAAATCCTGTTGAAGAATTGTGCCAGAGTTAATATTTAATAGTAGTTAATATCCCAGACTCTGAAGCCAGACTTCCTGAATTCAAACTGTGGGCAGTTTACTTAACCTCTCTGTTCTTTAGTTTCACCATCTTTAAAATGGGGATAATAGTGGGACCTACCACATGGAGTAGTAGTAAGGATTAAATAAGTAAATGCAGCAAAGGACTTAGAGGTCCTGGCACATTGTAAACATGAAATAAATACTAACTGTTATTATTTGTTTTGTTTACATTGCACTATTCCTTATATATTTGTTCAGTAGTTCTCTCTATATATATTTTAAATCACATTTGATTATTTGTATAGTTAAGCCTGCCTTCCTAACTCTACTTGATTAGCAGATAGATCTATTTACTGTATTAACGCATTTCATGTTATAGTCTGACTAGATGTTTTCGTTTCTACAAGCTGCAAGAGATATTTATTTAATTATTTAATCCATTTATTGAGATCCTGCTATATTGGAGCATCTATGCTAGGCACAGGGGATATGGTCATGAGCAAAACAGGTGGAAACTCTGCTCTCCAGCTGCTCAGAGCAGTGATCTCAAACATATTTTTAAATTTCACATCTCTGTCAATAAACATTCTTGAGCATGCACCCCCAAAATGAATACTTAATTATTTGTAAGTGATATATGTGTCTTTCTACTAGTCTATTGTATAGATTTTTAAATAAACTGAAAAATTGAAAGTAAAAAGGTAAAGATAAATAGAAATTAAAATTCTAATATTCTCTTTCCCTTGGGGTGTGTTCACCCCTCTTTGGAGTCCACTGACTTAAAATAAAGACAGACACTCAGAGAAACAAAAAAGAGTAAGCATGTGAAGGAATAGTTCTCTGTGTCAGGAGCCTAACTTCATCTGGGAGGCCAGTGAAGACTTTCCTAAGGAAGCAACATTTAAGATAGGATCTGAAAGGATGAGTTTGGGATTCCCTAGGCAAAAAGATTAGGGGTGAAGTGTAACACAAATAGTGTTTATAGACAAAAGCATGATGTGTTCAAGAAACTAGAAAGACTGTCATTGTGAATGGAGAGGCAATGTCCTAGGAGTGTTAGAGAGGTTGTCAGAATGGACCAGGTGGTACAAGGCTTATTATATACTATGTTAAGCATTTAGATCTTAATTCTAAGAGTCATGGGAAATTCTGGAGGAATTTAAGGAGAAGTAACATGATCAGATAATCACCTTTCTAGTTCTATTTGGATGATATTTTTCTCCCTTACTGGTTGCTGCTAAAAACAGGTCCAAAATAGTATACCTCAACAAAGGATTTGAGGGACAAGTCTTATGTAGCAAATTATTGCTTAATACACTAAAAGTAATCTAATAATCATGTTGTGAGATTTTGTAACAGAAAAGGGGTAGTATATTCTGAAAAGAAAAAGTAAGACGAGGGCAAATAAAATTTTAAATGTTTCTCTTATTTTCAAGCAATCTGAAATACAAAACCCAGGAAACAAGTCGATACCACCTACACTTATACTGTCTACTGTCTTTAGCTTACAATGGTTAGCACTTTCCTGTGAGCTTCTCACTCTGGCTCTTTTAACTTTGTAATCGAAGAAAAATCCAAATGATAATTCCAATTATGATAAAAACAACAATCATGATAGCAAAAAAAACAACTCACATGGTGGCACAGTTGTGAGCACCTTACGTGTGTTACCTAATTTCATCCTCACAGTGACTTTACAAAATTGGTACTATTAATATCCCATTTTTATAAACAGGGAGCTAGTAGGTGATAGAGACAGACTGGAAGCTACACTCTTATCTACTGTGCTCTGCTTTCTCTCTTAAGCTACTCCATTAGGTGGTGATAGATGGTATAAAATAAGAACCAGGGGCTTCCCTGGTGGCGCAGTGGTTGAGAGTCCGCCTGCCAGTGCGGGGGACACGGGTTTGTGCCCCGGTCCGGGAGGATCCCGCATGCCGCGGAGCGGCTGGGCCTGTGGGCCATGGCCGCTGGGCTTGCGCGTCCGGAGCCTGTGCTCCGCAGCGGGAGAGACCACAACAGTGAGAGGCCCGCGTGCCGCAAAAAAAAAAAAAAAAAGAACCAAAATCACTATCTCATGGGAAAGAATTGCTTGCCCCTCTGGATTAAAAAATAATAATAATAAAAGTTTAAAAACCTTTTAATATGAGGAGCAGGAAGTTAATATTAAATGGCTTTTTTTCTTTTTCTGGCTACACAGTTTATCATTTCAATATACTGTGATACATAAGATGTCCATATCGATTATATGATATCTCTTATATATAAATGTGTAAGATCTGAGAATTACACAAAAACTAATAAAAAATATAATTTCTGTTTCCTGGAACCTATACCTTTTCAAATGACTATTATTTCAAAGCAGTTTTCTGAGCAGGAAAGTGGTAAATGAAACTGCTCTTCTAACAAAATAGCATGACAATGTAGGCAGGAGTGAAGGGACAAACATCAGCTTTAATTAGGAAGTAGCTGTAATAATTAGGACATGAGGTAATAGCAAGTGTAATTAAAGTGGCCATCTAGAAGTGGAGCTGAAGTTGTATATTTGAGGTATATTTCAATGGAAGAATTGGTAGAGCTTCGTGTCTGACTAAGCATAGGGATTAATATTTATACTGCCAAGAGTAAATGAGCTTTTATTCATTGTTTTTGATACTTGGAGGTGGTAAATTTTTTATTCTCTTGATTTTTACATTATACTTAAATACAACCAAAATTGTGAGATGTGATAGTCCAGCATTGCATTATTTAAATTTAAAACCATCTCATACTTTGTTTATGCTGTAATGAAAATCTGCAGGGCATAAATGAGATCAAGTCAGACCCTACTCAGCAGCATATGGTGCTTTTCCAATGGCTGGCATTGAAGTTCTGTTTGCATGGCTGTTGGATGTCACCACTATTAGCAGGTGTTGCCATGAAATGTGCACTGTAATGTTGAGCCAGTAAAGTGAAAATGTGCTTTGCAGCACAGTGGAACCTTTCGAAATACCTATAGTTCCCTTTAAAAATGAGACTTTTTTAATACTAAGTTTACAACTTCTTTCTCATAGTATTGTCTTCATAATATTGTCTTCCACTGTTGTATGGAATTCTCAAAAGCAGATCCCGAATATTTTTGTAATATGTAAACTAAAAGTGTTCACAAAAATATTACTACATTATTATCACATGTGGAGCTTGTGCCATATGCACAGAAGGTATTTAAAAATATTTCATGACTGAATTTAAAATCATCTATAATTTAAATTGGAAAAACTAAAGAGTGATTTAATTTTGTTTTGCAGTGATCGGCATGTTGGTAAAATTTATTCCAAATCCTCTTCCTTTCTGGATTATGTCAGAAAGTCTCTAAAGAAGCTTGGATTAGATGAGTCCAAGGTCAGTATATGATTACCCATTGTTTTTATAAGAAACAAGAGAACTTCTATGGGGTTATGAATTGAGATAATACAAAATTATTTGCCCTCTACTTTTGTCTTATTCATGAAAAACATCTAAATTATGTTGAAACCAAACTTCAGTTACCTTTATTCTAGTTCACCTTTTCTGTCAATATTATACAGATAGTTTGCTGTTGTACACCTCCAGAGTGATTCCCCTTTCAGGTTTATTCAAGTAAAACTGTGTCAATTTTCAAATCAAAATAGACTTAAAAAGCAAGAGCAAATGGGAATTGTAAGTACATCAGGAGACGATGGTTTTAATTTTAAACTGCATGTATTTAAAGGCTGTATAACCCATTAAAATTAAAAATCTTAAATTCAAAAACCCTTTGAATGGGAGAATCCTGGAAAGTGGTAATGTCATAGAAAGCCCAGGGTAATAATTGAGAACATATTGTTGAATACACAAAAGGTAAGCTGATGGACTAGTGGTAATAAGTAGTCTAACACTGAGAAAAAAATAACTCTCAACATGATTCAGATGAGTTATTAACTAAAATATTAAGTTGAATCTGGATCACTTTGGTATTTTGAATTGATTATAAATTGAAATAAAGAATAAAATAGTTGGTTAAGGAATGGTGATTAAGGTGGTTAAGGTTTCTTCTTGAAAGAGAAAAATTATACAGATATGGTTAAGTTATATCAAAGCCAGAGGGTATTATTATTTATTGTACCAATTATCCATTTACTCCCCAGTTGCTTTATTACTTAAAGCAATTAGACTGGTACGAATAAGTTTCCTCCTCTGTAAAATAGCTCTGAAAAAGCATTTCTAATTCATAGGATTTAAGAAAAATTAAATGAGGTAATAGACATAAAATGCTGAATACAATGTACATAGTAAGTGCTAACTAAATAATACTAGTTTTTATGATTCTTATCTTTGTATATGTACTACTTATAATAATACAATTGATATGACTCCTATAAACATTTTTATTTAGTCACCAAAATGAAGATCCTTCTAGTCTTGCATAAATAAGAATAGACAGTGTTATCTTAGTTATTTTATTTCTGTTTTTTAAAATATTTTTAATCAGACTGGTCTTCCTTCCAATTAGTCTTTCTTAATGCATATATTTACGTCATGTCTCAATTCCGCATCTTACATTTACTATCAGGAACACAACCTAAGCATAATTTTTACAAATATAGAGCTAAGTTTTTACTTAAACTAAAAATGTATTATCCTTTGTCAAAAACCAAACTGTAAAAATCCAGAAAGAGTGTTACTTATTTTTCGTGATGGCTTTCTCTTCCCAGGTTTGTCTCTAATAATAACCATAGTAAATGTTTCTTAATATGCTTATTATGTTACTGATTAGAATATTAATAATAGCTAATATTTACTAAGCACTTACTATATTATAGTTATTATGCTAAAGACATCATAACATTATCGCATTTACTCTTCACTAAAAGAGTAAGATACTATTATTATTCCCAATGTAATGATCTAGAAAGAGAGGCTTACAAAAAGGCAAGTCATTTTCTCAGCGTTGAAGAGCAAGTGGCAGAGCTGGAACTTGAACGCAGATTCAACTTACATCAGAACCTCCACTGTCAACCACCACTGTACTGAGAAGTGAAATTAAAAACAAAAGGAAAAAGACTAATGTAGCTAAGTATCACCATAAAATATCAGTCTTAAATGATTACCTTTATTAGTTAGTAAAGACAATTAATAGTGCCCTGCTGATTTTTCTCTTAAAACTATTT
This sequence comes from Delphinus delphis, assembly GCF_949987515.2. NCBI lineage: Eukaryota > Metazoa > Chordata > Mammalia > Artiodactyla > Delphinidae > Delphinus > Delphinus delphis. The sequence goes on from NC_082693.1 coordinate 66,005,468, forward strand.
AAGTTCATTGAAAGATAAATATGTTGAATAAAATGGGTGAGGAAAAGAAAAGGAACAAGAAACCCAAGCTGGAAGGGGAGGAAAGTACAGAACCTAATAAGGCATTTCAAAGGTAGGGGGGTGAGAGGAAGCAAATAGATGAGTACGTGTTTTGAGGGGTTTTTTGTTTGTTTTTATGTTAAACAAGAGGAATTGAGAGTTGTGTCTGTCAGGCCAGAGTGGTTGGAAATAGGATAAGTTATTAAAACCAAGCTTATATTTCTGATATAATACAAAATCCTATTATTTTTCTCCCACATTATGAAATATCAGTGCTAAAATGAAGGTTTTGACCACAAACACAATAAGAAGAGATTTATGAATAGTTTTATTTAAAAAATGAAATTAATTTTCACAAGATTCTAATTACTAAAAAGTATCAAAACCGCTTAAATTTAAAATATTTGATATTCCAAAGTGTTTAAAAGATCTTTGACTAAATTTATAATCATTTACTAACAAACTTTTGTATATAATTGAAAGTATGGTGAATACCACTGATGTGTTTCTGATCTCTCAAAGCACATCTCTTCATATTCAAAACTATGTAAGCAAGTGAAGTGCCTAGAAACCTCCTAACATGCTCTGATACTTTCTTAGTCACAAGAAATCATGTAAACATGAGGAAAAACAACATTCCCAGACAAATCATCATTCCAAAGACCAGAACAGAACAGCATGTGCTGAATATATAAGTGGTTCATACACAGCTTAAAATATCAATCCATAAGCCCTGTAGTCAGCTGTGACAGACAGCATTGGACATTTTCTCTTAGAGCAGGATTTTGTCAAACTCAGCACATTTGGATAATTCTTTATTGTGGAGAACTAACGTGTGCTTTGGAGGATGTTTAACATCTTTGACCTCTACCCACAAGGTTCTGCAGTAGCGCACTAATTGTAACAATCCAAAATAAATAAATTTTTAAAAAATCTCCAGACATTGCCACAAATGTCCTGGGGGTCAAAATCACCCCCAGTTAAGATCCGCTGTCTTCAAGCATTTGTCATTTTAGTGATTCCATTAACATTCCCATTACAGACCCCATATTATCTTAAAATGCCATGTTACACCAAGAAACATAGAGTGGGGAAATGGGGAAAAGCAGTGATTCTGTTCTTATATTTTGAAGACTTTATCAAAATGATCCCCTCCTTGATTTTTAATTTTTTATAGCCTTAACCGTTTAAGGGTGATATTGTTTCACCCCTGCATAAGATACAGTTCTGTTTAAGAAGAGTGTTTAGATTTCACAGCAAAGCCAAGCCACTGAAAACAATAAATTGTGGCAGAACATCAGCTACCTTATATCTGCAAGTATACTGTTTATAATAGATGGACTGCTTAGAATGAAATTTTACAGTAATATTCTTTGTAATTAAGTAAAGTTCAATTACTTCTTTATAAAATATTTTAATACAACTTTACAGTTGTCTGAAATAACAAAATCCTAGTGATTAGCTTTACCTAGACCTTAAAAAATATTTTTAAATTTTATCTTCTGTTCCAAACTTTGGCATCTCACCAAATTTCAGAAAACCTTTAAAATTGTATTTAAGTTTTCATATTCATGGTCCACAGCATTTTTTTCTTCTTTTGTATTAATTTTCTCTCTTTCTCCTTCCACATGCATGTACTGCACACACACGGATACATGAGCGTACACACACACACACACACACACACACACACACACACATCCGTAAATTTTTGAAGCATCAAATTTTAAAAGCAGCAAAACCACTATTGCTTGCTAGACAAAGAACGAGCTGGAGCATTTGTCCATAAGAAGGGGAAATAAAAGGAGCTTATGTTCTAGAGCTTGCATGTATGTGTGTTTGTGTGCTGTATACATATGATGAATATTCAAATAAATATTACTCTCAGATATTGAGAATGAAATAGACAATAAAACTGGTGATTTAACAGGAGTGGGGTGTGTGCTGTTGAATGGACAAAGTTGAAAATCACTAAGATAGAACCTTAGTGGAAGGGATAGAGGATAACTCAGAAAATTATCCTTAAATATTTCTCCAAAACAGGCCAGCAAAAGCAAAACTTTTGAGACCAAAATCATTTAGTTATTCACCAGCAAACATTTATTTTGAAGAATCTCCCATGTGCCAAGAAGAGTGGAAACTCTGGAGCTACAAAGATAATTAAGACATAACCCATGAGAAAAGAAAACAAGTAATTATAGCATGAACTTACAATGTTAGACATATATTAAGTATGTATGCTTGGAGTGACTCACTCTGCCTTTAAGATTTCTCAGAGGACATTGATGCCTTAGCTTGGTTTTGAAGGGTACATAGGAGTTCATTAAGCAAACAAGGTGGGAAGGTAGGGAGCAGGGAATTTCAGGTGTGTGTGGTGGGGGGAATAGCTTGTACAAAACCACAGAGAGTAAGAAACATGATTCTGGACTCAGCACAGCTGGAGCATAAAGCAAGTAGAGGAGACAGTGGTGAGAGATGAGGCCAAAGGACTAGGCACATGTGGAGAGACCAAATAAACTGATCTTTGGACATTAGATCAAAGATTAATTAGTAGTAATCATAATCACTAGGTGGTTTCAATGTAAGTGGGAGGGCAACAAAAAATACAAGGAGCTCATAAACTTCCATGTAGTAATATTCAGTGGTTCCTCGGTATTCATGGGGAATTGGCCCCCCACTGATAACAAAACCCAAGGATGCTCAGGTCCCTTATATAAAATGGTATAGTACCATTTTATATGGTATAGTCAGCCCTCTGTATCTGTGGGTTCCACATCTATGGATATGGAGGACTGACTGTATCCAGAAATGATCTACGTTATATGAGGTCATCTGACCCTAAAGAAACAGCGAATTCCTGATACAGTTTAAATATATATAGGAAGCCTGTCATCTTTGGTGATATGCAAAGAACATGTGCATTATTCCCATAAGTAAGTTCCTGCTGCTTTTTACAGCCACTATAATAACACAGGCATACCTCAGACTGTGGGTTCAGTTCCAGAGCACCACAATAAAGTAAATACCGTAATAAAGCAAGTCACGTGAATTTTTTGGTTTCCCAGTGCATATAGAAATTATGTTTACACTGTACTTTAGTCTGTTATGTGTGCAATAGCATTATGTCTAAAAATATAATGTACATGCCTTAATAAAAAATATTTTATTGCTACCCTCTTGCACTGTTGGTGAGAATGTAAATTGATACAGCCACTATGGAGAACAGTATGGAGGGTCCTTAAAAAACTAAAAATAGAATTACCATATGACCCAGCAATCCCACTACTGGGCATATACCCAGAGAAAACCATAATTCAAAAAGACACATGCACCCCAATGTTCACTGCAGCACTATTTACAGTAGCCAGGACATGGAAGCAATCTAAGTGTCCATCAACAGACGAATGGATAAAGAAGATGTGGCACATATATACAATGGACTATTACTCAGCCATAAAAAGGAATGAAATTGGGTCATTTGTAGAGATGTGGATGAATCTAGAGACTGTCATACAGAGTGAAGTAAGTCAGAAAGAGAAAAACAAATATCGTATATTAACGCATATATGTGGAACCTAGAAAATGGTACAGATGAACTGGTTTGCAGGGCAGAAATAGAGACACAGATGTAGAGAACAAACGTATGGGCACCAAGGGGGGAAAGTGGCGGGGGTGGTGGTGGGATGAATTGGGAGATTGAGATTGACATGTATACACTAGTATGTATAAAATAGATAACTAATAACCTGCTGTATAAAAAAATAAAATTCAAAAAGTAAATAAAAATACTTTATTGCTGAAAACTGCTGACCATCATCTGAGCCTTCAGCAAGTCCTAGTCTTTTTGCTGGTGCAGACTCTTGCCTCGATGTAGGTGGTGCTGACTGAGCAGGGTGGTGGCTGCTGAAGGCTGGGGTGGCAATTCCTTAAAATACGGCAACCATGAAGTTTGACCCACAGATTGACCTTTCACATTTTCTCTGTAGCAGGCAATGCTGTTGGATAGCATTTTACCCACAGCAGAACGTCTTTCAAAATTGAAGTCAATCCTCTCAAACTCTGCTGCTACTTTATAAACTAAGTTTATATAATTTTCTAAATCCTTTTTTGTCATCTCAACAGTCTTCACAGCATCTTCACCAAGAGTAGATCCCATCTCAAGAAACCACTTTCTTTGCTCATCCATAAGAAGCAACTCCTCACCTGTGAAAGCTTTATCGTGAGGTTGCAGCAATTCAGTCACATCTTTAGGCTCCACTTCTAATTCTAGTTCTCTTGTTGTTTCTGCCACATCTGCAGTTACTTCCTCCACTGAAGTTTTGAACCCCTCAAAGTCATCTATGAGAGTTGGAATCAGCTTCCTCCAAACTCCTGTTAATGTTGTTATTTTGACATCCTCCCATGAATCATGAATGTTCTTACATCTAGAATAGTGAATACTTTCCAGGATGTTTTCAATTTACTTTGCCCAGATCCATCAGATGAATCACTATTTATGGCCTTACAAAATGTATTTCTTAAGTAAGACTTAAAGTCAAAATTACTGCTTGATCCATGGGCTGCAGAATGGATATTGTGTTAGCAGCATAAAAATAGCATTTTAATCTCATTGTGCATCTCCATGAGAGCTCTTGAGGTGCATTGCCAATGAGCAGTAATATTTTGAAAAGAATCTTTTTTTCTGAGCAGTAGGTCTCAACAATAGTCTTAAAATATTCAGTGAACCATGTTGTAAACAGATGTGCTATCATCCAGGCTTTGTTGTTCTATTTATAGAGCACAAGCAGAGTAGATTTAGCATAATTCTTAAGGGTCCTAGGATTTTTGGAATGGTAAATGAGGTCAGCTTCAACCTAAAGTCACCAGCTGTATTAGACCCTAACTGACAAAAGAGATTTCAGCCTATTCTTTGAAGCTTTGAAGCCAGGCATTGACTTCTCCTCTTTAGCTATGAAAGTCCTAAATGGCATCTTCTTCCAATATAAGGCAGTTTCATCTACATTGAAAATCTGTTGTTTAATGTAGCCACCTTCTTTAATTATCTTAACTAGATCTTCTGGATAACTTACTATAGCTTCTACATCAGTACTTGCTGCTTCACCTTGCACTCTTATGTTACAGAGACAGGTTCTTTCCTTAAACATCATGAACCCACCTCTGCTAGCTTCAAATTTCTTCTGCAGCTTCCTCACCTCTCCCAGCTTTCACAGAATTGAAGAAAGTTAGGGCCCTGCTCTGGATTAGACTTTGGCTTAAGGGAATGTTGTGGCTGGTTTGATCTTCTATCCAGACCACTACAACTTTCTCAGTATCAGCAATAAGACTTTTCTTTTCATATCATTCATATGTTCACTGGAGTAGCACTTTTAATTTCCTTTAAGAAGTTTTCCTTTGCATTCTCAATTTGGTACCACATCCACCTACCTTGAGTTCTAGCCAAGGGTATATCAGCAGCCTCATTCCTACCATCTACTGGTGAAAATAAGGTCAATTGCTAACCTATCTTCTGATCAGGTAGTGTGTGGGTAGAATCTCTGAACAACTATGTATCTCTCATCCAATCATACGACCCATTCCCCATGAAGTTGAAGTCTGGTCCACCTTTGTGTACCTGGACCCCCTTATATAGATCTATAAAAAGATGATTTTAATAAATAAATGGAAGAGAAGAGAAAAATCTTCCATGGAAAAGAATTCTAAATAATTTATTTGGATATTGCACCCTCACTCCTTAAGTGTGGGCTGCAAGTTGTGACTTTCTTCCAAAGCATACAACGTGGAAAGGGGAAAAGGAGGAACATTACAGTGAAGAAACCTGACAAATACTATCTCGGCCAAGTACTCAAGGTCAATATCTACAGTGATAAATCATATGGATAGTATGTACCCTTCATATGATGTGAGGAATATCATACTTAATTCTGTAGTCTTCCTCTCAAAGCCCATATAGCCCCAGTCTAATTATGAGGAAAACATCTGACAAATCCCAGTGAAGGAACATCCTACACAATGCTTGACTGGTACTCCTCAATACTGTCAAGGTCATCAAAACCAAGGCAAGTCTTGTGAGTCAACTATACTCCAATAAAAAGAAAAAAGAAAAACAATAAAAGGCGAGTCTGAAAAACTGTCACAACCAATAGGACTAGATACAATGTAATAAACTGGATGGGATCCTGGAACTGAAAAAGGACATTAGGTAAAAAGTGAGAAAATCCGAATGAAATGTAAACTTTAGCTAATAGTAATATATCATTATTGGTTCATTTACTATAACAAATAACTGTATTGTAAAGTGTTAATAATAGGGGAAACTGGATGTAGGGTATATCTAAACTCTGTTATCTTCAAAATATCTTTAAATCTGAAACTTCTAAATTATGTTTATTTTTTAAAAATAATGTGAGCAAAGCTAATGTTTATTGAACCTTTGCTTTGTGCCAAACATTGTGCTAAAAGCTTTGTTTATGTTATCTCACTGAATGCTAAGGATGACTTTATGAAATGAATAGTTATCCTCATTTTATAGGTAAGGAAATTGAGACATAGGTTAAGTGGATTTCTTAAAGCTCAAATCTAGGAAATTGGGGAGGAAGGATTCCAATGCAGTCTGTCTAACTGTAGTGCCAATGCTCCTTTTTGTCATATCCATATAACTTATTAACAGACATTGAGTTCAAGAAGAACGCTTAGCATTTTTCTACAACTAGTGTTCATCAGACAAATAAGCCTACAAGGAAGAATAAAGAGAAAACTCTGTGCTTGCCAGCAGACAAAATAAATGTACTTCTAAAGCAGATTGAAGAATTGAGGTTTGAAATAAAGGCAGAAGAAACTCAAGGAATGATGAATCTACTGAAGCATTTAAAGAAGAGATGCTTATATCCAGAACTTTGATTTTTGAAACTTTTGCAGACAGGATGAAGTTGATCGAGCATTTGAAGTGTGTTGAATCATAGGACATATACTAACACAGGGGTCCCCAACCCTCGGGCTGAGGACCGGTATAGGTCTGTAGCCTGTTAGGAACTGGGCCGCACAGCAGGAGGTGAGCGGCGGACGAGCGAGCGAAGCTTCATCTGCCGCTCCCCATCGCTCCACATCACTCACATTACCACCTAACCCATTGCTCCCATTACCGCCTGAACCATCCACCCCCCCACCAACCCCCCTCCACATCCGTGGAAAAATTGCCTTCCCTGAAACCGGTCCCTGGTGCCAAAAATGTTGGGGACCGCAGATCTAACACATAAGCTGTATTGGAGTTAAAATGTCAAAAAAAATTGTAAGAAAAGTAAGGGAGAAAACCTAAAGCTCCTCAATATGACTGCTCCTTCACTGTCTCTCACCCAGTTTCTCTTTAGGACTGGATATCTCCCTGAACCTAAATGACAGCTCACTGAGCTAAGGCCCTGTTATACAGCTCAACTAATATTAATCCCTTTTTCTCGAGTCTAGGAGATGGGCAGCAGGGAGCAATGGAATTCATGACCAAAACTCCCAACTGCCATTCAATGTGCACTTCATCTTGTAAGTTTCCATGTATGTCCTTGCCTAAGTATGATCTACACTCAGGCACTTCCTCAATTCTGATGCCTCCTTTATCTCTAGGATGCTTGCCCTATCTTGGCTCTTACTGGATTTAACACCCAGTAATGTCATCTGTAAAATAAGACCATGAATATACATATGTTACAAATTGATATTAGAATTAAAAAACAGTGTCTTCATAAAACTTCCATAGATTCTCTGATCTAATCTTATGAGATACATATTAATATAATTATATCCACCAAACTTTTGGTGTAAGAACAAGGCCATTTATTTTGTTTTGTTTTTTGCACACAGCTTTGCATATAGTTTTACTAGTTGGATTTCTACCTTAACGTCTGTCCATCAAACATACCTGTAATGCATAGTTTACAGTATCCAGCTTTGGATTACTCAAAGTAAAGCAAAAGACTTCCACTTTTTTTTTTTAATAGAAAAGTAAAGGTGATGTTCTCACCTTTTCTCTTCAAAATTACACAAAAGCAACAAATAAAAAGAGAAATAGAAACACAAACTCCTTTTTGACAAAATCAAAAAGCATATTAAATCTCAAACCATGTACATTATGAAGTACAGTGAAGGTAAAGAAGGATGCAGAAAGATGCCAAGAGAAATTGCCCAGGTTACAGATCACCAACAAAACCAACAATATAGTTCTTTAAAGTAGCATATCCTGAGGAACAAAATCAACAATTCCTAGTTTGGAGCAAATGCAGTTGATGACCAGGGTGGTGCTTCTCGGTTTGACATAAAGGGGAGACAGAATATTGGAGAACCCAAGGAGTCACATTGAAAAACCATGTTTGTAGGAAGCAGTATGCTGATGAGGCAGGATTGAAAAAAGATTGTGAGTTCTGAGTTGTCCTGTAACTGCTGATCTCACATGACAGGACAGAAGTGAAGACTAAAGGCTATAATTCGAACACATACACAATTTTTTTGAGATGAGAGTTTTTGCTGGCTTGAAGTGCAGACCTAGATCTAGTCCAATATACTCTACTGCAAAAATTTGGTCCAGGAGGTACTCATTTGATTCAAAGATGGGCAAAATTTTAAAAAGGGTTGGAGAGAAGGCCATAATCTGCTTGGGTTTTATACCAAAGGGGAGATCTTTTCTGGAAAGCTACACTAGAAATTGGATGAGACGAAGCTTTACTTGTCACTGTTACCTACCCTTTTGTATTTTTTGAACTCAAAAGAAATTTCATGTAATAGAAAAAGAATAGGGGCTTTGAAAAAATATTTAGATAGTTTCAAGGAAATCTGAATACAAATCCTTTCAGATTTTGGACTCTCTTTATTCAGTCTTTCATTTGTTTTGACCACATATAATTTGAGAGCAATTCCTTCTGGTGACGTTCCTTAATCAGGCCTTTCACAGAGGCATTCAACTTATAGAGAAACAACTTTGCCTTTTGTATTTGTATCTCATTGGTTTTGTAATATTTATTCATGTCATATTATAATATAACTGGAATAACAAGTTTAAGAACAAATACAATTAATTCAGTAGGCATAAAGCTCAAGTGGTGGGAACAGAAACATGTAAATGATCTAGAAAGTGGCCTACTAACGACAAAGGTTCAGTGTACTATGGGTGTCATATGTTTTAGAGAAAAAAACAGCAATGCTTGTTGATGGATTTGTTAAGTGGATGTTAGAAGAAATTACCTTAAATATGAATATATGTCCTCACTGTATTCCTTTTGCCCTTGAGTTATTCTTTAGGATATATAGTTTTAGATATATTGTTTAAATTTTAATTTTGTTCAAGAACTGTTTATTGAGCTCCTACCTACTGTGCACCCCAAGCATAGAAACAAGTGAAAGTAAGCATTTCATCACTACTTGTTGAAATCAAACAAAGTTAATATTAATAGGCTGTTATTGGTGATTTTACTTAGGATATACTGAATAACCTATATTGGTACAGAAGATTTAAATGAAAGAATTTAGTTATATTGACTTGTTTCATGGATATCCTTAGAGCTCTTCAGACACCTAAGGTTGTTTTAAATTGTTATGTTTGTTTTACTTTAGGGTATGTTTGATTAGAAAAAAATATTTTTAACTGTTATTAAATTTATTATTGTTATTTTATCTTGAAGCTGCCAGAAAAAATTATAATGGACTACTATGAGAAGTACAAGCCTAGAATGAATGAGCTGGAGGCTTTTAATATGGTAAATCTCAGAATTAAACATACTAAATTGAATATGTTGCTAGACTTGAGTAGGCTCCTATTAAATTTTTTTATGGGGCCAACCAATCTGTGTTGTTTTTCTCTTAATGTAGAAAAACCGTTTTGGATCATTTCCTATTTTAGGACTATATTAGGTGTCAGTAATGTAATAAAGAGAACACATGGTAGATTTCTCTTAAAGTGTATTATAAATGCATGGAAAGAAGTTTTAGAGTTCTTTGAACACATATTGGTCTCAATGCAGTTATTTCACAAGCATTCCTTTTAATGAATTTCGTTCTTAGTACCCCTTTAAAAGCTTTCTATCACATATGTATGATTGCTTTTGGATTCTATCCCAAAGTCACTCAAAGGACATTCTTTTCCTTTTACTGTTAAAGAAAAACTTTTGATCTCTGAAGTATTTATTTTCTGAAGATGTACGATGAGTATTGGAGCTTTGGCCTTACATGAGTTTCTGTAGATACATTTTCTTAAACAAGTGTTAAGCTAGTATTTTTGTTTGTTTTAAAGTACCACTGTCCTATCTTATACTTTCTTTTAGTTGAAAGTTGTTCTGGCTCCTTGCATAGAGACATTGATTCTTCTGGATCGGCTTTGCTACCTGAAAGAGCAGGTAAATTATGTTAATTTTAAATGCATAACAAATATATTTATTAAACCCAGTAATATGGATCTGCTTATAACTAGGATAACATTCTTTCACATAAAACTAGTAAGATAATTTTTCTCATTATATTTTCCAATTCTAAATATTCTTTCCATCTCTTTTGAAACAAAAACATATGTACAACAGATGTTTCCAGCAAAGCTACTATAATAAAGTTTACATTCTTTTAATTTTATGGTAATTACTATACAGTAGACGATGCACACAAACCATCATATATGACATATAGTATAGCTAAAATTAATAAAGGCAAGATGTAAAAGATACCATTTTTATGCTTCATTTTATAAGAATCACCTTTTAATTCACTTTTGAATTTTTGGACATATGCACTCTGCAGTTTAGAAATTTCCTTCTCATCAGTGATAATTGCTTCTGTTTTTTTCACAGTCTTATTTGTTTTATCTTTGTTGAATGACCAAAAAATATGATTTTTTTGTTATCTTTGGGAAAAATGTGTTTTTCAGATTCTACTCTATGATCAAAGTAATGTTTTTGAGCTCTTTAAAATTAAGCCCATTTGTGGATTCAGCCTTGTTTCCAGTATAAACTCTTTATTTTAATAATTTTGTTTTATCATATGGAGAGCTTTATTTCTTTTCAGCAAACTACTTGGAACAGATGGATTTTAATAATTGGTATTTTTATGGAGAAAGGCAATTTTTAAATATTTACATAATTATGTACTTTCCTAAGCTACTAACTAATTCAAAATCACTGGAATCTTTTGGTTCTCAACTTGTTAGTTCACAGAATCAGCCTTATTTTACTAGGTACTCATCATTTCCCTTTCAAAACAATTTCCAGTGACCTAAATAAAATAGGTAGGCAAAACAGTATGCACCAAGTTTAACAGATTGGTAACGAAGTGATAGGAATCATATAATTGTTCATTTTGTTAATATTTTAAATAATATTTTACTATTATAAAAGTAATATACACTTACGTTAGAAAATTTAAAATGAAGAATATATAAAAAATTGAAAGTAACGACTATCTCACCTTTCAGCATTAGCTGTTAAATTATTGATGTTTTTTAGAGCTTCTAATATATGTTGGTTGCATGTATATGTATGAGCATATTATTTCTACTTTAAAATTGGAATAAATTGTAAATGCAGTTTTGCATCTAATTTCTTTCATTTGTTTTATTTAGAATTTTTCCATCTCATTAAATGTACTACAGAAGCTGAATAATGTTTCATCATATAATTTATTTAAGTAATACCCAGTTGTCTCTAGCCACTTCCAGTTTTTCACAATTGCAGCAAGGAGTAGCCTTGTGGTTCACTCTCTATGCATATCTTTATTTCCTCAACATAAATTCCCGAAGGTGAATTTCTAAGTGTTAATTTTATTCAACAAAGAATAATTTTCTTTTATATAGTTTGTTTTTCATGTAGTTTTTATGTTCCAGTATGTAGTCTAACATCTCTCATTTTTATCTTCAACAAGTAGTTGCCTATTTAAATCACTTACCAATTTGCAGGATGATATTGCGTGGTCTGCACTCGTGAAGTTGTTTGATCCTGTGAAATCTCCCAGATGTTATGCCATTATTGCACTGAAGAAGCAGCAGTGATTTCAATTGAAGCAAGGTATTAGATGTGTCTGTTTGTGGAATCAATTGCTAATTTTGCTTTTCTAAACATTAATGCCATGTTACATAAAGATTTGAAAAAATTGCTATATATTTTAAAAAGGCAATAAAACAATAGCTAACAACAGAATGCCTTAATCCATTTTCCATTGTCAAAGCATACATTAATTTTAAAAAAATCAAGAACTCATGAAAATATTATAAAAGGATTTGACCTACATTTCTGAGTTAGTACGTCTATAGGACATTGTAATCTGAGCCTTGTTTCCTGTTCAGTATTTGAGACCCTTGCTATTTGCTGCATATCACATTTTGACTTTTTACCAACTTAAAATCAGATGAAAGGTATAGGTATAGATACAGTAAAACTAGCTGGTCCTGAAGATCATTAGCATTTTCTTTCACATTTTGGAAGGATTTTTCATGTTATCAGGAGAGAAAAAGTCACGCTTAAATAAATACCCAGGAAGCAGGCCAGACATAAAAAGTGCTTAATATAAAGCATATTTTATACTGTGTTTTAATCTAAATTACATAAGGAAATATTCTGTGTCCTTAAAGGAATATGTGTCTTATAATTGGGATATTCACTTTAAGGATTCTTGGGGCTATTTATCTTACTAAAATAAAGGATGGGTTGTCACTTTATGAATCATCTGGTACTCTGTAAAAAACCAATCTAGGAGAAGCAGGAGTGAATAAGAAAAGACCCACACTCTGCCCAGTATGGTACAGAGTCCTTTCATTAGCAGAAAACTTGAGGTTTCTAATACACACAGAAGAGATGGACAACTGGGAAAAAGCTTCCTTGATTCTCAGCTAGAGACTGCATAAAATTCTCCCAGAAGAAGAAGTAACTGCTTTCTTAAATTTTAGAGTCTATACACAGATGAGAATAATTTTTTGCTTTGGGTTGTGTTACTGAGTTTGTAGCCAATATATGTGTGAATGATCAGGTGCTTTGTATACCTAGTACAACACTGGGAAAATTAGCCATTTTTTAAGTTTTTTATGCTGAAAACTTTAAACATATCCAGAAGTGGAGAGTAGAGTATAATAAATCCCCATGTACTCATCACAAACTTCAGTAATTATAAACATTTTACCAATCTCGTTTCATCAGGACACACATGAAAGTGCACACAGACACACATTTGCCACCCATACTCACCTTCCCTGGAGAATTTTAAAGTAAATCTCAAGCAATTTGTTATTTCACATAAGTACGTAAATATATATTTCTAAGTTAAGGATTTCTTTCCATAATAATCTATTACTTACCCTCATTCACATTTCCGTGATTAGCTCAAAATGTCTTTTATATCAGTTGGTTCAATTCAGAATCAAAACAGGGTTCACACATTTGCATTTGGTTGATGCGTCTCTTTAGGTTGCTTATTTTATTCTATTTTATTTCCTTATGTTGTTTGCTATATGAGTATCTAACTCAGGAGCAGAAAACCGTTCCAAGCCTACCTTCTTTCCTTTCATAATTTTAACTTCTATGTAAAATTTTAAACTTTTTTTCTGATGCCCAAATATTTATATAACATTCATTTCTCCTTATAATAAAGAAAAAAAAAAGAACCTTATATAGGTAAAGCTCTACTTATATGGGTAAAGAGAAGTGAATTACAAATGTTTTAATACCAAGGAAAGTATGTAGTAACTTCCTAGTGTTTCAAAACATTGTCAGGAATTGCATTTACCAATTAGAGCTTTCCATTTTTTATTAATCAGAGACAAATGTGAGATTCCAGCATCTAATCAACATGAGATGATCTGTACAGTCACACTGAGATGATAACATTTCAGCAGAAAGCAAAGAAATACAATATTTTGGTAGGGCTTTATACATGTGAATCCCTGTTGCACTGTTTGTAGACTCATCTCATAAAAACCGCTCTTGGAGAACTCGTTTACAAGTTGAATGAAAGAGTGGTGCATTAGCAGGAGCACCAGTTCTGACAGTTACCTTCTGGGTGAGTTAAAGCAAGACTCTTAATATCTCAGAGCCTCATTTGTAAAGTAGGGTTTTATTTAATATTTATTTTATAAACATTTATTGAATGCCTACCATGTGTCAGAGATTATGCTAGGTAGGCACTGGCAGTATGGAGGCAAACAAGACATGTCCCTGTCCTCAGAGTTCAGTGAAGAAGACAATAAAATTACTAATTACAGTAATTAGAACTATAATTACTGAACAGGGCTGAGAGGATCAGGGCATAGGATTCTTTAGAGTATCTTCAAATCAATAGACTTAGGGGGAAGAAGGACTCAGTAATATTAGTACCGTAGTTTAGATTCATGTGACTTAAGTTGTTTTGTGTCCTTGCCTAAGTCACTTAACTATTCGGTGTGCCTCAGTTTTCTCATCTGTAAAAAATAATGTAAGAATAGAATTTACTCATAAGGTTATTAAGAGGATTAACGGACTAAATATATGTTATTCAACTCCCCCAAAATATCTCCAGCCACCCTGTTAATCAAGCAAAACTAAATTAGAATTCTCTTCAGCAATAGAGGACTTCCCCTTGACAGTCTTGACTGTCTCTGAAGGAGGAAGTCAGGAAAGGATATTTATAAGATTTGGAAGTCTGGGCTCAAGGAGCTTAAGGCAGCTTTTTTAAGGTGGAGAACAGACTGGGATTGGGGAAATTTCATGACGTAAGTTTTATGGTTAGTATCTATAGCAAGGTGAGGGTCTTGAACCAAGTCTTGGTAAGTAAACTGTTGCTTGATAAGTGAACTCTCTGCCAAGGAAAGCAGATTGTTTGTCTGAGATAAATTAATATATGGGAATTTCTTGAAACAAACAATGAAGTTATTTATTGGTTTACAGTCTTATCTTTCCTGGGGAAAGTTTTCTTGCAAAAAACAAATAAATCATGTTGAAACAGGTGGTCTCAGTTCTTAGACCCCATAGCTCTGTCACATTATGCAGATGGTTGTGGTTCTCCATGTAAAGTACTTAATTCCTGGCACATAATGCATAATATAAAAGCAATAGTTGTGTTTTTTAAATGTCCTAGAGGGAGAGAAATGGGAACTTATTTATAAGTTATGACATTGATTTTGTAGGGGAAAAAAATGTGTTCTAGATTCTAATCAGACAACTTACAAATGGATTTTTAGTGTCCCCATTCAAAATTTGAGGAATTGTCCACATTTAAAAGTGGATTTGATTACTGGATGAAGAACATTACTTTATGCTCAGTAGTATGTTTCACAGCAATTTTGCTTGCTGACATAATCTGTCATTTTAAGATTAATATTCATTTTTAGATTAATTTCTAACAGTGATTGCTCTGTATCTATAGGTATAAATGCTGAGACTTATGCAAAAGACCTCCCACACTACATGTATCTGTTGATCTTTAATTGGCGTTTCTAGCTACTGTGCATAATAATTATTATTATTATTACCCTCTTTAACATGCATAGTTATTCCAAAGTCTTTGTCATGAGGCATGAGGTTTCTTTTTTTCCTGGATGGCTATGACCTAAATTGACTGCGTTTTTTTAATACATGTTTGTTTGTTTTTTTTAATTGAGATATAGTTGGTTTACATATTGTATAAGTTTCAAGTGTACAACATAGTGATTCACAATTTTTAGAGGTTATACTCCATTTATAGTTTTTATAAAATATTGTCTATATTTCTTGTGCTGTATATCCTTGTAGCTTATCTATTTTATACATAGTAGTTTGTACCTCTTAATCCCCTACCCCTATCCTGCTCCTCCTTCCTTCCCTCTCCCCACTCACAAACCATTAGCTTGTTTTCTATATCTGTGAGTCTGTTTCTTTTTTGTTATTCTAAACAAAATATAAACTAGTGAACAAATATTCGCTAGTTTGTTTCATTTTTTAGATTCTACATATAAGTGATAACATATAGTATATGTCTTTCTCTGTCTGACTTATTTCACTAAGCATAATACCCACCAAGCACCATACTGTTTTGATTACTGTAGCTTTGTAGTATTTGGAATCAGGGAGCATGATACCCCCAGCTTTGTTGTTCTTTCTCAAGACTGTTTTGGCTTTTCAGGGACTTTTGTGTTTTCATACAAATTTTAGAATTATTTGTCCAGGTTCTGTGAAAAATGCCATTGGTATTTTGATAAGGTCCCATATGCTTTAAATTTAAGAATTATACGTCTAAATACCTTTCGAGTCAAAGAAGAAAGTGGAAATCAGAAAATATTTTGAATAATAATGAAAATAATTGAATTATAATTTTTCATTACAGATCATTGTAATTTTCATTACAAATTAGACATCAAAACTTGTAAGATGAGCTAAACCATGATATAAGGAACTATTAGCTGTGAACACATAATAGCAAAGAAAAAGACCGAAAATCAAAAGATTAGTAGTTAGTGGAAGAAAAACACACAGAGAGATAATTAACACCTCTAAAAGTTGGTTCTTAGATAACTAATGAAATTGACACAACTCTGAAAGAGTAATCATTTAAAAAAAAATAAAACAGTTAAATAAGGAATATAAAAGGGAACATCACTATAGATCCTACAAAAATTAGAACGGTAATAAGAATATTATGAACAGCTTTATACTGATAAATTTGAACATTTGTGTAAAAAGGAAATTTTTCTCAAAGAAATGCAATATGCTAAAATTGCCAAAAGAAGAAAAATAAAACATAAATAATCATATAACTGTTATATTGAATCTGTAATTAATCCTCTATTAATTTCCTACATCTCAATAAAAGTACTTTGTGGATGTTAAATGTAATTCAGTTACCTACTATCTTGTTAGTTCGCAACTATGCGACTATAACACTTAAGGTTGGGAGAAAGATTTAAAAGCTGTTGATAGTTCCTAATCTTCAGGAGTTCATAATCTAGTCATTGAAACACATATGAGAGGCATATGGAAGAGTTAAGAGTTAGATAATGACATTTGGGAGGAGAAGAAGAAAGTGTCTACATAAACACACAATGCTTTACCATGAACTATGTCCTAGATTGTTGACTTCTGTCCCATTCTTCCCCTTAATTATAGTTTCCTTTGGGTTGTTTCTAAATGTGGTCAGTAGAATGGCTTGTTTTCGTGGAGGAGAGGACTGTTTAAGAAATAATCTGTTATGTGCTCTGGTTAACGTGTGACCAAAGGAACTGAAAGTCTCCAAACCTTCCCAGATGATTTGTACTTGGCCAGTGATACTACTGGCTACATGTATGGGAATTTATTAGTTGATGTATTTATCTCAGTGGATTTCCTCATTAAGTTTGCAGATGTTTTTTCAATGAAAGACCTTTTTTTTTAATTGTACTGTTTTTATCAGAATTTTCCAATGAACAATCCAGAATAAGAGAGTTAACACATTTCAGCACAGAACAGAGTAGCGTGTATTTAAAATTCTTGGGAGGAAAAGCCTTTAATTTGTACTCAGTTATGATTGAACATGTTGGATTTTAGAAAAATAGAGGCAGTATGGAAATTCCAACCTGAAATTCAACACATTGCTTTCCATTTAGTCAACATGGGGTTTGGTGTGCATCAGTTAATCATGTTGAACTAAATGCACATGTATTCAGAGTTAGCTGCCCTCTCAGGAAAGAATCCACTCTTCTAATACTGCCACAACTCTTTTAAGAAAATTAGTTGATGGTGGTTTTCCATCAAGTAAACTATACTCAAATAATGTGTTTCAAGGAAAGATAAAACAATTCCAGATCCATTTGATTATGACAACAGACATCTCTGGTGCTCTGGTGACTTCAGACTATTTCCAATTTTAGTAGACAATATAACTGTGCAGGTAAACCTCTGTGAATAAAGGCATAAGGGACAGATTTTTTAATCATAAAGAAAAAATGTTAGTGCTCTATTTCCACTTTAATCCAAAAGGAAAGGAACTAAAAATAAAATTGAAGGCAAAGGAGAGAGTTCACTTTTAATGTATAGGATGTTGACCATCTTTTTATGTATGTAAACAATGCCTTTAAAGGCTCCACATTTACATTCATGTTACCAGCTTATACTATGTTTGGGAAGTCATCCCTTCACAGCAGGTTTTACTGTACTGAAGAGTGATATTTAGTAGTTTTGAGGATCGGCATTTACAGTGTAAGAACTGAAAGCTTTTGCAAGGTAAATGATTTTCTTGGATAACTTTTCTCTAATTAATAGCAAATACTGTCCGTTTCTCTTGAAAATAGATCTGAATTTTTAAAAGTATGCTTCATATTTTAGATCTCTAGCGCAGTTTTTTTTTTTTTTTTTTTTTTGCGGTACGCGGGCCTCTCACTGTTGTGGTCTCTCCCATTGCGGAGCACAGGCTCTGGATGCGCAGGCTCAGCGGCCATGGCTCACGGGCCTAGCCGCTCTGCGGCATGTGGGATCTTCCCGGACCGTGGCACGAACCCGTGACCCCTGCGTCGGCAGGTGGACTCTCAACCACTGCGCCACCAGGGAAGCCCTCTAGCACAGTTTTTTTTGTTTTGTTTTGTTTTGTTTTTTTTTCTAGCACAGTTTTAATATACGCTTTTGTTAATGAGATTCTTGGTAATGTGTTTTCATTCTAATAAATTGGTTGCAGATGCTTAGAGAAGAAAGGATTTCATTAAAATTGCTGCTGTTAATAGCATACCTCCTACCTTTAAGATTAATGAAACAATAGTAAATTCAACCAATATCTCCTTACTGTTCTATTATTATGAAAATTAAAACTTTATATCTCTTGGAGCTTTTTTTAGTTAATAAATAAAGCAGTGTTACAGAGCTTCTGAAGGTCATAGTAGCCTGGTGGAGTTACATCAAATACACATTTAATTTATGTCTTGATTTTTAGATTCTAAACTGTCTACAAGATGCAAATGAATAAGAAGGGTAGGATAGCTGTTTGTCAGGGCCAAAATAGAAATGCCATCTAGGAAATAGAAGACGAAATCTCTCTGACTTTTCCAGAAACAGAGTATATGTGTTTCTGATCAAGTAAGACATATAAAGTCCAACAAAACTTTATTGAACATCTATAAACTGGTGTTTTCACACTTAACCTCAATTCTCAGAACAACAAATTAATTCAATAGCGTGTATTAGGGATATAGATTGTTAGTATCAAAACAGTAATATACACCCAAGGGGCAAGCAGTAATACTTGAGAACAGTTCACCCATTTTTCATTCACTCTAGGGTTTAATTATTATCTTGAAAGCATAATGATTTCAGTGCCCAGTGTCTGCTTACAGACTTCCTTTTTGTTCTTTCCTTTTGTCTAACCCTGTGATCTCCAGACTTTGGTGGGCCAAAGAATTAAGGTGTATAGTACTATATTCAAAACTAAACAAATAACCATGTAAATGTATTTTCTATAAAAATGTGTTACAGGAAACACATTTAAGAGATCTTTCAGCTCACTGTCATAGACTTAAGAAAAAAAGATTCAATGATAAGAATCCCATTGACATTCCAAATAATGTGTTTTGTTTTTACTACTTTGGATAATAGATTCATACTTGGCTTTTATTGTCTTGTAAGTATATGCTAAGTTAAAATCAGAACTTTGCAATTTAAAGTTAAAAGTGGCAGCCCGAGGCCACTTTTGAAAGAATTGAACACCAATGATAGTGGTTAGTTTGTTTTGTTTTGTTTTTATATCTTTATTGGAGTATAATTGCTTTACAATGTTGTGTTAGTTTCTGCTGTACAACAGAGTGAATCAGCTATATGTATACATATATCCCCATATCCCCTCCCTCTTGCGTCTCCCTCCCACCCTCCCTATCCCACCCCTCTAGGTGGTCACAAAGCACCGAGCTGATCTCCCTGTGCTATGCAGCAGCTTCCCACTAGCCATCCATTTTACATTTGGTAGTGTATACATGTCAATGCTACTCTCTCATTGCGTCCCATCTTCCCCTTCCCCACCCCGTGTCCTCAAGTCCATTCTCTATGCCTGTGTATGTATTCCTGCCCTGACACTAGGTTCATCAGTACCGTTTTTTTAGATTCCATATATGTGTGTTAGCATCTGGTATTTGTTTTTCTCTTTCTGATTTACTTTACTCTGTATGACAGACTCTAGGTCCATCCACCTCATTACAAATAACTCAATTTCGTTCCTTTTTATGGCTGAGTAATATTCCATTGTATATATATGCCATTGTATATATATGCCAGATAGTGCTTAGTTTTAACTTACTTGGGAAGATCAGTGAAAACCAAGAAGCTTCCTGCCCATGATATTAATTTTAATTTTAAAATAAATCTTGGGACTTCCCTGGTGGCGCAGTGGTTAAGAATCCACCTGCCAATGCAGAGGACTCAGGTTCGAGCCCTGGTCCGGGAAGATCCCACATGCCGTGGAGCAACTAAGCCCATGCGCCACAACTACTGAGCCTGCGCTCTAGAGCCCGCGAGCCACAACTACTGAAGCCCATGTGCCTAGAGCCCGTGCTCTGCAACAAAGAGAAGCCACCACAATGAGAAGCCCGCACACTGCAACAAAGAGTAGCCCCCGCTCGCTGCAACTAGACAAAGCCCACGCGCAGCAATGAAGACCCAACACAGCCAAAATAAATAAATAAATAAAATAAAAAATAAATAAAAATTTAAAATAAATCTTAAGATAATTACTAAAAATAAACCTAAAGATAATTGCCAATTATTAAATACCAACTACTTTGACATTTTATATATCATATATACAAGGGCCACCCCAGAAGAATCAGAGAGGGGGTTTTATAAAGAGGCCTGTAAATGAAATTTGAAAATTCCAAAGAAAATTTTAAAAACAGCGAACTAAATAGATGACCACACAGCATAATGTTAGGACAATGACATTCCAAAAAGCTGGTGGGCATATAGCAATGCTTAAAACTTCAACATATGAGTTACAGAGTATATTTCTTAGTTACCAGTACTGATCTTTCTGGACACCAGAGTGATAAGCTAAAATTGTAAGAAATTATTCCAGTATGTAATAACACTTCTTTTTACATTGAAGTCCACGCCAGTGGCATGCTTCCTTGTCCAAAAATTAGCTTCCAGCCATAGAAATAATATGAGAAGCAAAGATTAAGCAGGAGATTCCCTGCATCACCTTTTTTTCCTCAAGTAAGCTGAGCTTAGAGTTGTATTATGCAAAATTGCACTCTGCAGACCAACAGCATCAGCATCACCTGAGAACTGGTTAAAAATGCAGAATCTCAGTCCCTACCCCAAACCTACTCAGTCAGAATAGGTATTTTAAGAGACCCCCAAGTGCTTAACATTTGAGAAGACAGCCTCTTTAAGGCTCCTCTGAGAGAGTTTTATGCCCAAGAACACAGAAGACCCTGCCAGGCCCCTTAGTATCTGCTGCATTCCCAGGTTAGGGAGCATGCAAATCCCGAGGGTGCTCACTCACAGCCCTGCCCTAAATGGACCACATCTTGCCTCATGCTCGAGAGGTCTGTACCTAAGAATATTAGACCTCCCTCTCTTCAGTCACTGCCGAAGAATAAATACAAAGGAGACCAGAATTTCACAAATTCCTTCTGCCTTCAGCTGACATTTTTTAACAGGCATTACTGCAACAGGACTTGTTAATAAATTTGGGGATTGAATTGTGGGGTTTTTTGCAGCCATTTCTCACAACTGACTAAGGCTGTGTCTTTTCAATATAATGTAAAAGATTTAGTTTGTAAGTAAAATTTAAGAATGTGAAAATGTTCTGTATTATCTGTATATTTACCATAAAACTCTAACATATATATGAATTAGGAACAACTCTTCAAAAGGCCTTCATATCTTTTGGTAGATGCTCCACATTTTATTCCGTGCTTTTTCTGTTTATCTCTGATTATGGTATCTTTCACCCATGCAATCTTTTCATATTAATAAAGATAGCAGACCAGTTGGCATTGGAATTTTCATAGAATTTATTTTAAAAATCAAGATACAGTGAATCTATTGAGGCAAACAAATCGGGTTCCTGGGCTAAACCTCAAATTGAGTTAACATACAAGCTGTCATTTTTACAAATCCATGAAAAATAAATGAGGAATTTGGCTCTCGAATAATATGATCATGCTATTTAAAATTCTTTACTTTCTCTCTTTTGGTTTAAAAAAAAAATGAAGAAAGTATAGTTAAATTACTCACATTCCCACCACCAAGTAGTTATTTTCAGTCGGTCCAAATGCATTTATTGTTTATATCTGCCTTAACAATCAACATACCATTTATATTCTGCCTCTTTTACTTAATATTATGTAAGAAACATTTCCCCATAATTCTATACTGCCTTCATCGTGATCATTTTTAATGACTTAAGAGTCCATCCTAATGACATATACTCTATTTACCCATTATTTTATTGTTGGACCTTCCAACCTCTTGCTATTGTGCCTAAGACTGTTGTGAATACATTTGAGCATATGACATTCTCTTCTTCAATCATTTACACTGTACGACTACATTCCCAGAAGGATAATTGCTAGTTAAAGGTTGATAATACTATTAAGTGTATCATACACATTAACTATTTAGGAACTCTGCTTTTTTCAATCCAGGGCCAAATTTGGATTTAGTTCTTTTCATAAAAGCTGCCAGCTTGGGAAATCATTGATGGTTAAACATAGAATCCACAGACAGCTTCAATAACAATGAACTGCAAACCCTGAATAGGCTCCTGCCTAGATATTTGTACATAAAATATAAGGAAACATAGGCAAGCAATCTACTAATGACTAGACAGAAATCAGTTCAGATAACTGAGGTCTACATAAGTGTGCCAATAAATTAAATTCAAATATACCCTCCAAAACTGCACAAATGACCATTCATCAAATATAAGAATAAATACAGGGCTTCCCTGGTGGCGCAGTGGTTGAGAGTCCGCCTGCCGATGCAGGGGACACAGGTTCGTGCCCCGGTCCGGGAAGATCCCACATGCCGTGGAGCGGCTGGGCCCGTGAGCCATGGTCGCTGAGCCTGTGCGTCCGGAGCCTGTGCTCCACAATGGGAGAGGCCACAACAGTGAGAGGCCCGTGTACCGCAAAAAAAAAAAAAAAAAGAAAAGAAAAGAATAAATACAAAGAACTTTTCTATGTGCCCCATTTGATTATTAAAAAAATAATAATAACCTACAATTTAATCTTTCTTGTAACCTCTGTTTTTGTCTTCCCCAAAGAATCCACCTCCAGTCTAGTAAATGCTAAAAGCACATAGTTTAACTGAAATTATGAGCAGCCACAGAAGGCCAATTTAAACAGATGTCATAATCAAAACAAATTTTACCCCACTTCCATGTATTAGTTAATAGATGTCAAAATGGCCAGCTTGACAGGAAGAGAAGAAGGAGCCACTTCAGTTACAGATTTCATGAAACCCCCCAATAGTTCCTCTTATATGCAGTCCAAAGGTGTTGCATAAGCCCCTTCCTGGCACGTAGGGATACATCATCAATTTCTCTGACAGTTTTGGAAGTCTACTGTTCAAATTGCTCTTTCACCATTGCAGCCTCCGTGGAAGCTTCCAGTATGTTAACATAATTCCAGATTCACTGTTCTCAAGTGTGTTGGCATCTGAGAGCTCTCTGAAGGAGTCTCCTTGAGTAGCCAGATCTGTTTTTAAAATTTTAGAGGTTACTCCAACTTTATATTTCTCTTATATACCTACGTACCATTATACAGAGTGTCCTTGGCAACTACTCAAATTTTAAAAGGTTTTTAAAACTCCAAATGACATGATGGATTATAATAATAATGCCAACTAAATATTTATTGAGTGCCTACTCTATGCTAGGTGCTGTTATAAGCACTTTGTATTTATTAACTTACTTTATAATCTTTATAGCAATCCTAAGAGGAAGGGACTGTATTATTTCTGCTGCTTTACTGAAGGGAAAATTGAAATACAGAAAGGTCCAGCAACTTGCTCCGAGTTGGAGGAGGCATGGGAATGGTAAAGTCAAGATTCACATTCAGGCATCTGGCTTCAGAGTCTAACTGCTTAGCCACTACAGATGCTGTCTTACTTCTTGATTATTTGAGGGTCTTCTGTGTTGGTCTTAATGATTTGGTTTCCTCTTGAGACAGTCAAGATATTGGTGGATGCATAATCCTATAAACTTCAAGTAATTGATGATTTCTTGGTTGTCCTGCCCCTAAAGGACAGGTCTCATAATCTACCAGTCAGATGGAACTGTTTTTGCAAATGGCAGGAAAAATATTTGTTTTTTTCTGAGACACCTAAAAAGAGTTTCATTATTAAAATGAAGGGAAATATGTGTACAACTAAAATCATAGGTAAAGTGTTCTTGAATTTTCTGCTCCAAATAGTAATAGATATTTGCTTTATTTTTTTATATTGGAAAATTAAAGCTGAGAGTTAAAATCACTTTTTCCAAAATCATCTAACTAAAACTGGGAGGTACTAAAACTCAAAATAAATGACAATTATAGACAATATTCAGAGAAGGCCACTCAGTGACATGTCTGGAACAAGACAGACAAGCCCATTCTCAACATCTCTCTTCTGGCTAACATGTAATTCCAACTTCATAGCAGTGACTGCTCTCAACCCACTTTAATCCTCCTGCCTTCTATGTTAAAAAAAGAATAAGTAAGACCAGTTATTGAATTTCCCTAGCTTTTTGACAACCTCCAATTCAAAACTGGACCTCATGTTTTTAAATCCTTCCTACAACCATGCATTACAAGCCCAAATCCTATAAGAAGTTCCTAAAAACTCTCTCTTACTGAGGCAACCCCCCATTCTCCTGGAGTGCATGCCCCCCGGCTGCGGTCAGCAAAATAAATCTAGTTCGGACTACAGTTTTGTTCTTAGTGCCCTTTGGTTGATGGGCTATAAAAGTTTCTAGATTGTTTCTCTAGGTGGAAGGTGGTGCTAAAGCACACTGAAGAGCAATATTGGGGAGAAAACTAAAAATTCCATTTCAGATATGTTGAGTGCAGGATACTTTTGAGAAATTCAAGGAATATTAAAGAAACACGGGTCTAAAAGGGTCTGTAGAACAAAGGGAAAGCATGGATACAAATGTAGAAGTTATCAACGTATAGATGGAAATTGAAGCTAGAACATGGATGAGATCACTCAGTGCAAAAAGCATAAGGAGAAAAGAATGGAGAAACTAAAACTCCAATATGAAGTTTCTGTAGAGAAGTGTGAACAACAAACGCGGCTGCGAAAGCACATCCAGAGATAAAGCAGAAGGACCAGGAGCAGATCATCATGTGAATCAAGGAAGAGGATATCTCAAGGCCTATGGAGTAACCAATGGTTGGAAGCATTTGAAAGATCCAGTAAGAAGAGAACGGGGAAATTCCCACTGAAGTCCATCATCGACATTTTTTGTGAAAGATTTTTCAGAATTTTGATGGAAGCGGAAGCCAGAATAAATGGTCGTGGGATAAGTATGAGGTAAGCTAAGTGAAGGAAGAAAGAAGGGTCTTCCAGGAGGAGGGACAGAGTGATAGTGCTGTAAATAGTGGTTAAAAGAATGGGTTCTAGAGAGAGACTGACTTCAAATCCCAGTTGTGTGCCTCACTAGCTGTGTGACCTTAGTTAGGTTAGTTAACTTATTTGTGCTTCAGTTTTTCCATCTGTCAACTGGGGGAAAAACAGTAACCACGTGCAGTTATGAGCAGAAAGAGATCAAGTAATAGAGATCCTTGTATATAGTAACGTCTCAATAAGGACAAGCAACAATTATTGCAAAAACATGAGAGAGCATGACTCCATTAGGGGCTTGAAAGTTGTTTAATGTGAATGGTGAGTATGGAGATAAGACCAGACAGCTTGACAGGGTCCTAGGCCTGGAAGCCGTGAATGACATGCCAAAGAGATACATTGCCTCTCAAGGCATAAAAGGTTCATTGAGGGAGTTTAGGAAGAGAGTGATGTGATTATAGTTCTAGTTTAGAAAAATCGCTCTGACTATATAGCCTACAGGATGGATTGGAGTAGAATCAAGCTGAAGGCTAGGGCAGCAGTTAGGACCCCATTTCAAAAACCTAAATGAAAAGAGATAATGCCTTGATTAGGGCAGCGGAAGTAGAAATGGAAAAGTAAAAAGTTAAATCAAGGAGGTAAAATTATCATGACTTGGTTACTGATCCTATATTGTAGGTGAGACAGAATGAAGTCTAGGATACTCACCCTTCACCTCCCCTCAAGTTTCTAGCCTGGGTGACTAGCTAAGTAGCACAGCCATTTACTGAGGAAGAAAGTCTAAGAAGGAACAAAGGTCTAAGGGGTTGCTTATTGTTCAATTTTGGATATGCTGTGTCTGATAATACCCACATGTTGAAGATATCCAATATGCAACCTGGAACCCATAGGAAACTTTGAGCTGAAGATCTATTAATGGTTGTTTAAATCATGACCATTCAAGGGGTTACTGAGGAAGAATATCTAGAAAGAGAAGAGTATTAAAAAAATGTCATTCAGAGAGATTAGGAAAATAACATTAGTTGACAACAGACAAATGCTAAATCTTCTTGGGAATTTCTTAGAAGACGAATGATGGCAACTGCTATAGCCAGCTAACATCCAGCTTCTTTTATTCAACAGTGGAGAATTTACGATGAGACGGGGAGTGGGGACCAGGGGGAAGGCTAACCCCTCTCTCCTCCACTCAGCCTCCCAGCCTCTCCTCACGGTCCATGTGATGTGAGAAAATAAGCATCCGGCACTGGAGAGATTGGCAAGTGGTTCCTTGAGAGTTAACCAAGCTTCAGGGTCGTAGGTGTTTGGTGAATAAGGTGATAGTATACGGTCGTTGGTTTTCTCTAAATAAGGATTTCCAGAAGCCCTCGGTGGAAAGGACCACAACAATGGGGGAATGAGTGAGAAGGGGGAAGAACACAGTAGGTTACATGTAAGAGCATGAGCGGACAAGATGATGGGTGGTGCATGTGTTTTGTCCACTCAGGAAGGATGGCCAGGTGAAGGCATATAGTCCAAGCTTTTGGTATTTCAAACAGAGGCCATGAGAGGCTTCCGATGGTCACTTTCTGTCTCTGTGCGTGATAATTACCTCATCCCAGGCAGTAGATGTTGCACACCAGCCCAAGTCAAACCCTTTGCCTTAACTTGTTGCCTGGTGAGCTCTGCTCACGTTTCACAACCCATCTGAAATATCACCTTCTCAGGAAAAACCAGGACTCTCATTGAGCACATAATGGATATTGGCAGGATATTAAGCAGTTAGTGGGAAAATGATCACACTGAAACAATAATAATAATAACATTGAGCCTTGAGTTGGGAAGCCTATGTTCTCTTCCTGGTTTTGCCACCAAGTATGTGACCCTGGGCAAGTCACTTCACCTCTTCAGGTCTCAGTTCCTTTATTTACATAATGAGAGAGTTTATATAATGAGAGTCAATGAGAGAATTTACATAATGAGAGTCAATAAGTTCTATGATATTTTATAAGTAGCCCATGACACCATGGCCATCGCTAGGTTGAGGGGCAGAATGCAGACTGAGTGGGCTGCCCAGAATGCTGGTAGGGCTGACAGAAACCCCTGCTAATAGATCAGCATTACAGATCATTCCAAAGAAAGCTATACCATAAAGCAAGCCTACTAGCAGCCTGGCTTTCCTTGGTGTGCTGCCCTCAACAGCAGAACCTGCTCAGTCTTAAAGGACCAGGACAGTTACCCTACTTTGGATTCTCTATGGGATCTTTTTAGGTTATCTCAGAATCTGCAGGATCATTCAATTATCAGTTAACTCTTAGGGAGGAGAGAAGTGAAGGAGTGAAGGGAGTGAAGGGGGAAAGACTTTGCGGAGTGGACTTCAGTGCCCTTTGCCAACCTCTTACCTTTCCTACAATTTACCCACATCACTTCTCCTTCCCTCCCTCCCACGGTCTTATTCAAAGGGATCCCTTCTCCTTTTTCTAAGGCTAGTTCTGTTGTTTGTGTTCATAGGTCCAAACCTACTGCTCTAGTACAGAACAAGGGCAAATAACTAAATAATAATCATATGTTTGAGAAGGAAAGGACAACCACCACTAGACTCTGTCCTGTATCAACATCACCGCCCTTCCTTTATATTATAAAGTTTGAGGTAAAGATCCTGATTAAGGGGAAGCCACAGCTCTATGTCTCCAGTTCCTTCCCTCATTCACTGCCAACTCACAGCAACCAGATCCCTCCCCCAATCCCAGCAACTGGCAACCACATCACCAGATCCACAGGATCCTTTCTTGACTATACTACCGTGTCTGCCATTGTTGGGGAACCCCTTCCGTAAACTTTCTAAAACTACAGATGTCATTCAGCCTAAGTAACCACATTTTTTTTCTCTTTGCCCATATCTCCTGTCAAAGGGGTGAACACAGACAGCCATGTTTTATACCCAAGACTCTCAGGACCGCAGGTGATGGGAGCATGAGTACACACCTGGTCAAGGCAACCTAGATCCTTGATGTGACCTGAAGAAAGGTTAGACCTATCAGATTCTCCCTTTCTCAGGAGTTTGAAATAGACAAAAGTATGGGGTGGAAGTTGAAAAGTCATGGTATATAAAGAGATTCTAGGGGCAGTGTTTGACCATGTGAAGCCAAAGTTATGAGGGTCAGAAACTGAATGAGCAGAGAAAGAGGTCATTAGAGAGAAGAGATAAAACCAATACACAGAAACAGGAAGGCCATAAGATTCAGGGAGATGGAGAGAACATCTGACCCCCAAGAGTTGCTTCCCAGAAGCCAAAAGAGCCACTGCTCCTAGACTGTTCTCCTTCCACTATCTGTTCTCTCTCTGCCTTCTTTGAAGCCTTTTCTCTATTTGTGCTTTAAACTCTTAGTCTTTTCCATTGAAGGCTCTGTCCTTGGGCCTTTTTCATTCTACACACTTTCCATGGGACATGGTCCCGGCTTCCAAAAGGACCTGTATCTGATGATGCTCAGATCTGAATTTCTAGGCTATCTCTCTAGGCTACCTCTCTCTCCTGAGCTCTAGACCTGTTTATTCATCTGCCTGATGGACACTGCCACTCCCATGGGCATTCCACCAGCACTTCAAAATCAACATGTCTAAAATTAAACTTCCGGTCAAACCTACTCTTCCGCTAATACTCCTTTTCAGTGAAGTAAACTTTCAGCTGAAAACTATAACCACCCTAGTGGTTATAGTTTATATATATATATATATAGTTTATAGGTTATAACCACTATACCCTCCTTCCAATCCATTGGAACATTAAGTCATGTTCATTCAACCTCCTACCTTTCTCCTCACTACCTCTCCTCTCCAGTCCCACTGCTACTAAGTTCAGAGCCTCATAACTGCCCTTTGGTTTCCTTGGCATGAGTCTCCTACCCCTGCTTATAACTCTTCTATGGCTTTCCAGTTTTCTGACAGGAAAATCCAAACTCTTAAACAGGGCGTCCAAATCTTCCATGATGCTTCACTTGCCTAGTTCATTCGTATAGTCTTTCTCTGCACTCCATCTAACCCCAGTTTCAAATGATCCAGACTTGCTGCAACTCCCACGGCATCTCAAGTGTTGCCTCCATCTGGACTTTGCTCTCACCGATCCTTCTTCCAGGAAGGCTAGCATCCCTTTCTCTTCCTGCCAACACTTTCCTGTGTTCTCCTTCAGTATTTATGAGCCTGCCCCCACATTTAAATACTCTTCTTTTATTATGCCCCAGTGGTACTCTGCACAGATGACTGTGACATTTATCGCGCTTAATTTTAAAATGTTTGTATTCCTCTCTTTGACCTAGAAGGGCAGGAAATCGATCATTTTTACTGTTTGCCCTGTGCCTAGCAGTGAAAGCGTTCAGAGCATGCTGGCGAGGAAAGGAAGGAAATGAATACACTGATCCTCCAGGGGGAAGGAAACTAGCCTATCCTCTGAGAGAATCGAATAATGCCCAGTAAGTGAAGCCATGAAATTTTATGGTCATAATTTAAAATGTCCTTCAAAAAGAAAAGAAACAACAAAAAAAAAACCCTCTCCTACAGAGAGCAAGAAAGAGCACCTTCCTCTTCCTCAGAAAGTATAATATCACTTCAGCACCTGGAAGCAGGAACCCCTCAAAGATAGGCAGCCTGTTTCCCATAAGGATAACTGAGCAAGATGAAGGAATTTCCTCAAGTAAACAGAAACCCTCAAAAATATAAAGATTTTTCATCTACACCCCTATCTTACCAAGATGCGTGGGTGGAATTTGCTCCATTTAGACCCTGGTAAACAAAGTGAAAAATGGAGCCCATCACAAAGGAATGGTCCCAGTGCCCCAGCAGACACAGGCAGGAAAGGCTCTGTCCCAGCTGCCAACAGTGCTGGAGAGTCAGTTGGTCCCTCACTAGCTGAGCAGCCTCTGCTGCTGGCCAGCTGAAGAAAGGCTTGAGGGAATGTCTCTTCATAATTAATCCAGGTGGGAGAAGACCTCTACCCCTCTAGACTGGGTCCCGTGGGCTGAAGTGTTGAAGGAGAAACTGGGATGGTGAGTCTGTCCACAGGTGTCCCTCCCATTTGTACCATGGTATCTAAGCACGCTCTCAGGTACCACTCACTAGTCCAGGAGGGAAGGAACCGACTGAAGCCAAGGATGCACACTGAGAGAGCTCTTGGGTGGAAGAGGCGCTGAGGAAGGCACAAGAAGTGGGGAGGGGCCCTTCCGGAAGGGCTGCGTCAGCCAAGGGCTTTGCACCTAGTAACTTCTGTGGGGGGAAGAGGGAGCCTGAGAGAAAGAACTTTCGCCTGCCGGGATAAAATAGTAAATGCAAGCTGAATATTCTCATCAAGAGTGGGAAGCCGCTTGACTTCTGCATGCTGAGAAGGATTGTCTTCCGGACACATCCGGGGGAGTTGGAAGGCAGGCCATGCATATTTCCCCCGTTGGCCATTCCTCTGCCCCAAGGCTGCAGGCAGAGGTAAGTTTCATGCTTGCACAGGTTTCCTCTGTGTGAGTCTCTTCCCATTTCTGGTTAATGCTTTCTTGTTCTCTAGGTTTCCTCATATGTGTCAATTCCTGTGAGAAGCAGTGGCTGATATTCTGCCCACACTTCCACCGCCACCCAGGCGAGGAGTAAGAACATCATCTAGGTGGCTGCCATGTGGAGAGCACATGAACAGTACGTTACCAGGCCTACTTCCTTATCTGCCTGCAATTCTGGGCCGAAATGACTCAAAGGCAGGAACCGTGAGAAACACCACTGAATCTCCAGATTCTGACATGGAGCATTGTTCAGTCTCACATGTTTAATTAAGGTTTATTGAACCTTTATAATACAAAATATGTTATATATCATAATTGTATATGGTATAAGATGAAATAACCCAAAGCTTGTAATATTGCAGTGTTCTAAACTGAAGCATAAAAGACGCTCTGAATGGACCTCTCAGGCTGGACGACAGCCTAAGCAGTAAGTCTATGAAATGGGAATACAGAGGGCAGAGCTAAACCATTTCTGTGCCAGAGACCCCTTGGGCCCCTTCTCAAGCAATGTTTTTTAACATATAGTAAAATACATCATTTGACAAAGGAAGCAAATCATATAGAGATAGTTAACAACAGAGCTTTTAAAAATGATAATTTAGTAATATGTGTGTTTATTACTCATTAAATAACAAGATCAAGTAGCAGTTCTAAAAACTACTATGGGGACTTCCCCGGTTGTCCAGTGGTTAAGAATCTGCCTTCCAATGCAGGGGACGTGGGTTCGATCCCTGGTCAGGGAACTAAGATTCCACGTGCCACAGGGCAACTAAGCCCACATGCCACAACTAGAGAGCCTACGTGCCGTAACTACAGAGCCCACGTGCTGTAACTACAGAGCCCACATGCTCTGGAGCCCACTCAGTCACCACAACTAGAGAGAAGCCCGCACGCCAGAATGAAGAGCCTGCGTGCTGTAATGAATGATCCCATGTGCCGCAACTAAGACCCAACACAGCCAAAAACAAATAAATAAATATTTTAAAATAAATAATAAAAACTACTATGATTTTGAAGTAACAATAGATGTGAGCAATATTTGAAGATATTGGCCATAGCTGTAATGTGACATGAAAATATCTGCACCTTCTATTGGCAAGAGCTTCAGGTACTGCCAGTCATACTGAGGTTTTTTGTCCACGTTTATAATAGAAGGAAACACTGACTTTCAATCAGAGGTTAGTGAAAATAAAGAAATAGGTTGTCTCCAAGATCCACGATCATGGATGCCCTGAATTCTATCTGTGGATTCCCTGGGTTCAGTATACCCTCTACCTGTAGAACACAGGAAAACAGACCACCTAAAATAACAACTATGAATAGCAATTCTTCCATATTTAGAGGAATGATATCTCCCCAAATCAGTGTAAGCCTCCACCTACACTATATGATAAACAACTATTTCAGGAGTACTTAGGTTTATGAAGGATATCAGTATTCCTTTATATATTTAAAATGTAAAATTTTGTAAGGCTTACTATAAAATTATAGTAATCAAGAGTGTGATATTTGTTTAAAGACAGTTAAATAGGTGAATGGAACAAACTAATGAGTTAAGAAATAGGCCCACATATACATAGGTGGTTGATTTTCAACAGAGGTGTCAAAGCTATTCAAGGGGGAAAACACTCATTTCAACAAGTGGTGCTAACAAATAATTAGGTATCAAAATGAAAAAAAAAAATCTCGACCCTTACCACGTATCACATACAAAAGGTTACTTGAAATGGATTTTAGATCTAAATGTAAGAGAAAACTAAAAACCTAGAATAGAATGTAGGAGAAAATACTTTAGTTAAGGAACGGTTCCTTAGGACACAAAAAAACAAACCATAAGCAAAACATCTGACAAATTGGTCTTCATCAAATTTAAAATGTCTGCTCTTGAAAAGACACTTAAGAAAATGAAAAGCAGGATACAGATCGGTAAGAAATATTTGCAAAGCACGTTCCTGATAAAGAGCTTATCGGCAGAATATGTAAATATTAAAACAAAAACTCAGCAAAAAGAGAGGCAAAAGATTTGCACAAATATTT
Source organism: Delphinus delphis (assembly GCF_949987515.2). Lineage (NCBI taxonomy): Eukaryota > Metazoa > Chordata > Mammalia > Artiodactyla > Delphinidae > Delphinus > Delphinus delphis. Next base: position 66,038,517 of record NC_082693.1, read on the forward strand.
CACCAAAGAAGATATGCAAACAGCAATGAACACATGTAAAACTATTCAACATGATTAATCAACAGGAAAAGATGAATTAAAAGGAGATAATCACTACACACCCATTAGAATGGCTAAAATTAAAAGGATTGATAATACTAACTGTTGGAGACAATGTAGAACAACCCGAGCTTTAAAGATTGCTGATGGAGATGCAAATGATACGGTTATTTTGGAGAACAAATTTTCGGAGAACAGATTTTTATAAAGTTAAACATACCATATGACCCAACAATTCCATAGATGTTTCCCTAGGAGAAATGAAAACAGAGGTCCATACAGCAAATGTTAATTGTTGCTTTATCCATAGTAGTCAAAAATCCATCAACAGCAGAATAGATAAAAATATTGTGGTACATTCATACAATGGAGTACTTCTCAGCAACAGCTAGCAGTGAACTGCTGGTACCAGCAACAACATGGATGAATTTCAAAAGCATTACAGTAAGTGGCTAAGCAAAATAAGTTAGACACCTGCTGTACATGCTGTATTTATATGTCATTTGTACAACATTCTAGAAAAGTCAAAACTGTAGAAACAGAAAACGGATCAGTCACTGGTTGCCACTGGGCTGTGGGTGAAGGGAAGAATTGCCTACAAAGGGGCATAAGGGAACTTTCTGGGGTGATGAAAATATCCCATATGTTAATTTGGGTGGTGAACACACAACTTGCGTGTGTGTCAAAATTTATTGAACTGCACTTTAAAAGGGTGAATATTATTGCATGTGACTTGTATCTCAATAAAACCCGACTTTTAAAAAATTCTAAAGTTTTATCAAAGAGAAATGATAAATGATATTTTGTTACTAGAGCTAAATTGTCATGTTAAAGAATCCAAAATCAGGATTTTCCACCCAAAATGAAAGGCACCTGTCCGTACTCTAAATACAGAGAGGAACAGATGTATTGGCTCAGTATCTTATTGGTTTTGTATGCCATTTGGAAATTGGATTGTTTTGACAAATTACTTGCTAGCCAGGAAAAGCATTAAGGGATTATTTGTCCACTGTGATTTCAGATTTTCCCTAATGATAAAATCATTTGAAATAAGAGGGCAGCCAAAGTAGTTTTACTCAGGGAGATATTATTTCATACATAGACATGTCAGAAACAGCATAAGCAAGAAAAGGAGATTACTCCAATTTTTATTTTAACTTCAAGTGTTATAAATAACAGCAGCAAACAATTTCAATGCTAAATAGCACAAAATTCAGATTTCCTTTTAAGAGCTTCTCAACTTAAAGACTTGAAATCATTTATTAATGTGGGTGTTGTAAACTTCACGTTGCAATTTGAATCTTTACTTCTCAATCCATTTTTTTAATAAGTTTATTTATTTTACTTTTGGCTGTGTTGGGTCTTCATTGCTGCGGGCAGGCTTTCTCTAGTTGCAGCAGGCGGGGGCTACTCTTCATTGCAGTGCACGTGCTTCTCATTGCGGTGGCTTCTCTGGTTGTGGAGCACAGGCTCTAGGTACATGGACTTCAGTAGTTGCAGCACATGGGCTCAGTAGTTGTGGCTAACGAGCTCTGGAGCACAGGCTCAGTAGTTGTGGCGCATGGTCTTAGTTGCTCTGCGGCATGTGGGATCTTCCCAGACCAGGGATCGAACCTGTGTCCGCTGCATTGGCAGGCAGATTCTTAACCATTGTGCCACTAGGGAAGCCCTCAATCCACCTTAATACCTACTTTAATGCTATTTGAGGATACCATCAGATTATATATCGTTGATTTTACTTGTTTATGGGCTCTAATGTCTTCCTACTGTTCTACAGAACGTTTTACTTTAATACAATTCTATGTATTTCAAGAATTTCTTTGCAGATAAGTGGTGTGTCCTTCAATAAAGCAAAGAAAAACTTTAAAATCTTCATTAAAGCAATATTCTTCATTTATTTGTTCATAGAACATTAACATTATCTTCCTTATCTAGAAGAGCTTTTTTCTCAACTACAGTTCATAGGATGAAGACCCACCACTTATTTTAAATGAGCTTCTGTGTAAATATCAAATTAAATGAATTAATATTTACCTTTGTGCTTTTTAAAAGTATTGTCATAACATTGGTTGTTTTAATGCACTAGCGGTAGATAGTTTAGTTTATTTTTATATTCTATGGTTTTTTTTTGCCAGAAAGACTTACTAAACTGCTAGATTAGTGCATATTTTTATATTTTTCTGCAGATATACTTGATCTCTGAGTAATTATTTGCTGTATTCACGTGAGGTTTATTCTTTTGTATCTCTAGGTCTGCTGCCATCTAACACACTAGCTGCTAGCCACGTGGGATTATTTAAATCAGTTAAAATGAAATGAAATAAAATTAAAAATTCAGTTCCGTGCTCACACCAGACAAATTTCATGTGCTCACCAGCCACATGTGGTCCGTGGCTATCCTATGGAGCATTCCCATCATCACAACAGTTCTAGTGAACGGCGCTGGTCCAGATCAGGGTCAGAAAACTTTCTTCTCGTAGGGCCGGATAGTAAATATTGTAGAGTTTATGAGCCAACAGGCAAAACCGGGGTTACTGTTTAGGCACTTATATAACCATTTGAAAAGTAGATTTATTTTAAAATGGAAAAAACCTTCTTAACTTGCAGGTGGTGAAAAGCAGGCAGTGGGCTGGAGTTGAGCCATAGTTTGCCCAGCACTGGTGCCAGTCATTCAGTCCTTTATCCATTAAGAACATCTTTTTTGAACAGATCTATGTTTTAAGTGCTGGACTAAATATTAAGTTTAGCATAGTGAACAAGAAACATAGTCTCAGCTCTCAAGGAGTCCAGAACGTTAACAGGAAAGGCGCTACAACAAAAATTACACAATTAATTAGTCAATTATTATAATTTAACAAATAAAATGAAGGAGCTAAACAGGATTTTATGAAAGCAAGTAACAGGGGAACCTAAACTGGTGTAAAAGATTGAGTTGATTCTAAAAATTATCTGCAGCTAACATTATAGTTTTAATGTATAGCAACTATTTAGACTTTCCAGCTGACCCATGTGAAGAAAGCACTGTAAAAATTAATAAATCTAGATAATATTTCTAAGTGGGCTGATGTTCAAATATATTAATTCTTACATACCATCTGTTTTATATGTGAATGATAGAAATTATATTTGCTAATATCACATTTACTGATGTTTGGTATTTTATTTTCCTCTACTAGCATCTTTTATTAGAATAAAAGTGTATAAATTAAATGCTTCCTTGTAACTAGAAAAACTTGCCATGGACTAACTCCCCAAATGGCCCCAATTTTCTATTAATTCTTTATATCAAAATTCAAATTGAACCCGTTGTTAAAGAAAACAATGTGATGCATATAAACCTAGGCTACTTTGACAGATTTTTTTTAGAACATATGACTTCTTTTCATTTATGAGAACTCAGTATACATAATCAGCACAACAAAACAAAATAAAAATATCCACTATACTGTCTTCCCCGTATAATGGCAGTGTTTCTCAAGATTATATTTGATTTTCTGAGGTCTTTATGGCACTTTGCAGCTCTTTTAAATGTGGCCTTTTTTATGGTGGTGTCAAGAGCTTGCTGTAAATCTAAATATTTAATCACTGAGCACGTGAGAGAGAGTTGAGTGAGCAGAAGCCATTCTAAATTGAGCACACACCTTGAATGACAAATAGGCCAAACTGAAATTGTTTATAGATTAAATCATGTGCCTTATATCTGCTTTGTTTCAATAAATAAACCCCAAACTTAAATGCAGCTGATTATACGTCAAGATGAGGACAAAGGGGATAAAATATTTCCTAAAACTCCATTTTCATGACATGGAGTTTAATTCTTCAATTTCACTGAAATTAACAGATCCTGCTGACTCAGTTTTAAGCTGTTCTTTTATGATGACAAATGATGTACAGCAAGAAACTAGAATTTGACCTTCCCTTCGCAGCTTCTTAGAACAGTGCATATTAGGATAATGCCAAGAATAGTGGAGTTTAAAAACAAATTTAAAAATCGTGACTGAATCCATCAAGAAAAGATTCCATATGTGACTCACTAGCTGCAGGGCTGCTTTTCTCTCACCTTTGCACAGTTTCAGCGCAGAGCTGCTCTGTTATTCTGTAACGCACTTCATGCAAAAATTAAGGATTCTGGCTCCCTCAAGGCAAATGTCCTCAACTCATGTTTACTGAGTAAGAAGAAGAGTCATATCTATTTAACTCAGAGTGTTGAAGGCCTAGCACAGAAATCAGGTCTTAATGTCATCGGGGATGGAGTCAAATTGACAACTGGCACACATTTTCCTCGTGAACCATGGAACTTCTAGGCACCCAATGGTAAATCTGTAGATGAGCTCCCCCTGTGCTTCCATCTGAGGTTCCTTCAGTCTCCAGGAAGGAGCTTCGCTCTGGTTCACTACACAGCACCATCACTGCTGAACCCGGTGCCCTTCTGCTGGTTCCCGTTTGCTTGAACTTTTGACACAGGAATTGGTGCTGGTGCAGAGGTAGACGGGCATCATAATCGGCTGCTGGAGTCATAGGAGGTGATGAAGTAGGAGGAATCGGCTGTCTCAGATCTGCTCCACCCTTCATTTCTGTATAGAATCTGTGTCAGCTGGATCCCGATGTCCCAATCCTGATTCTTGAGATCTCAACCATATCAAAACGTCTTTGGGCACAACTCAGGTTCTCTACTTGCATTTCAAATGTTCCACTGTTATCATCTATCTCTGAGACCCTCCATGTTTCCCTTTGATTCCTCTAGCCCCAGAAGAAAGCTGAAAGATTTGCTAGGATCTCTTTCCCCCAGTAGAAGCTCTCTGGCTCAGCCAAGATCAATGCTCAGACCTTAAAGAAAATGATGGCCAACAGCTGCCAGCTTATTTCAGGAAGTGATTGTCCTCTTTCTGGAATTTTTGTTTATGCCATTTCCTTACTTTCTGATATCTTTTAAAATATGTGCTTTTTTTTTTGTAGTTTATTTGCCCTTTTTTTGGTGGTTGCAGTAAAAGTGTTGGTTTGCTGTGACCTACTACATCCTGCCCAAAAGCAGACCTATTCAAGTTACTTTTAAGATGCTGGTATATGTCTACTCGACCTCATTAACACCTCTGTTCTGTACAGCAAAGGGGAAACCTGTGACAAGGTAGCTTCTTTGGTGAGGGGTTAGAAATGAGTATAAAAGTATGCTTTAGGGCTTCCCTGGTGGCGCAGTGGTTGAGGGTCCGCCTGTCGATGCAGGGGACGCGGGTTCGTGCCCCGGTCCGGGAGGATCGCACGTGCCGCGGACCGGCTGGGCCCGGAGCCATGGCCGCTGAGCCTGCGCGTCCGGAGCCTGTGCTCCGCAACGGGAGAGGCCACAGTAGTGAGAGGCCCGCGTACCACAAAAAATATATATATATATGCTTTATAGAGTCTGGAAACAAACTCTAATCCTTTTCATTGGTATATATTTTAAAAGATACAACCAAGAGACATAAAACTTCAAAAAAATCAAAAACACACAAAAGAGCCAAAGTTGGGCGTTGTCCAATTACAGTGACCTATCTTTTTTAACACAGGAATTCCTAATGTCTATTTAAATATAATTAATATATTGTATTAATATATTTTATTATATATATTTTTATTAATAGAATGTTTAGGAACTCACTTCCCACACTCATTTCTGTCCTTTCACACTTGGAGTAGCAGACTGTCAACTGAGGAAAAGATGGAAGTATGTTACCTGTGTTCACACATCCCCATCTGTCCCCTGACATATACATACACCACCCACACGTGCATACACAGATGGCACTAATGGCAAGTAAATTTTATCAGCCTACCCTATTCTGTTGTTTGCTTAAAGGGCACAGATTAATACTCTTACCAGTTCTGTGGGTTTTTTTTTCAAGTAAGCTTTTTATTTTGGAATAATTTTAGGTTTACAGAAAAGTTGCAAAAATGAAGTTCCCGTATACCTCTCACCCAGTTTCCTCTAATGTTAATATCTTACATTCAGACCATGCATTTGTCAAAACCAAGAAGCCAACATTGGCACATTAGTATTAACTCCAGACTTTATTCAGATTTCAGTAGTTTTCCACTAATATCTTTTTGTTTCATGATCTAATCCAAGATACCATATTGTGTTAAGTGTTTTGTGATTGTTTTTTCAATTGATGTTTTGTAAAGTTTCGCATTTTCTTAATTCAGTGTCCTGTTTGTGCTTCTATATAATCCTTTAGTTTTCATTTGGGAATTGTTTTGAGTGCCAAAGTGTCATGTTTTTCATACTCCAAACTCCTAGGTAGGCCTCTGAAGACAATTTGTCCTTTATTTATGACACTATATATTAAAGTAACTGAAAATATTCAAAATAATGCTTACTTTGTGCAGAGTCCATGAACTCCAACTGGAACACATAAACGTCAAATTTGAGCAATAAATTTTGATTGATTTTGAAATTCCATTTAAGGCACTATTTTTCTGTGTAGAATCTCATGGAAAATATTTTAAAATATTGTTTTATAAAAAATTGTTTCCTATGGGATCTGAAAGTTCTTTAGATAGATTTTTCATAGAATGTCTAAACGATTTAAATACCATTTCAGATTGTCAGAGTGACGGATGTTTTTAAATTATTTTATTAACAGTGATTTATCACTCAAGTTTCCAGTACTCTGAACATCATTTTTTTTGCTTCAACTGAACAACTGGCATTTTTCTGTTTTGTTCTTTTCCTTGTTGTGTACTCTACTCTGGAGCACTTTCAAATTTCAAAAAAGAGCTTTTATTTGGGGGCCATCAGTGAATGGGCATGAGCCATTGTATTCAATGAAATAAGCATTGTGTGATTGAAGAATAACTAAGGGGATGGATCATGGTTCCATTAAAAGTACCAAGATACTCCTGGAAAAGCTATGAAAATATGCTCTTCCATTAAGGAAAAGCACTTATCAATGCTGCCAGTCCTGGTAAAGATTGTCTACTAACATAAAGCAGACATTTCTTGTAACATACATAAGGAGGGCATTAGGCTTGATCACAGCATAAGTATCTGACAGGTAGGACTCGGACATCTGAAGGTAACTTTGTAGCTCTCATCAACTACAGTTGACTGCAAAACTTGGCACCAGTTCAAGGGGGCAGCCATGCTCTGATTAAAGGTCTGGGCCTACAGATCCGTTTGGAAAGGTTTCGCATTAAGATGATTTAGCCTAAAGAGAAAATTACTAAAGCATGGGTCCCACACTGGTGACTTGCAATCTTATTTTGTTTGGCCCAGACAGTGTGTTTTCTCTGTTTGTTTTTAATATTTGAATTAATTGCTGAACTCTGAAATGTTGGGAGGTCACACTACCAAAATCTGGATTGCCCTCATTTCTACATGTCAGTAAGAAGCTAGAGGTGACGAGCAGGCCCTTTCTCGATGGGGCACTTCCTCTCCATCCACACACAGTCCTCACCACACGTGATTGTCTCCTAGCCCTTCAGCTGCCAGTTACCATCACTCCTCACACAGCTGTTTTCCTGTGATGAAAAGGCTCTGTTTCCACGGTGCTCTTCAAAGTAAGAAAAACAGCTGTGTTTGAGAAGGCAGCGTTCCTCATTCAGCGATGCTCCCAACCGGCCCTGAGGATATTTGACCTTGTGACCCTGGGTAAAAAGGTGAGGTCATGTTCACCAGAAGGTAACATCCCACTACCCTGACTTTCAAACTGGAATTGAGATATGAGTCCAAACATGGTGATTTTTACCTTTAAATGACTTTTCCCTTATCGCCTGCAGTAATGGCATAGTGGTTTTATGCCCAGACACTGCAGCTAGACTACCTCGGTTCAAATTCCCACTCTGCTACTTATAATAACGTACGCTTAGGCCAGTAACTTAACCTCTCCATTCCTCAGTTTCCTCAACTATAGAAGGAGGAAAAAGATAGCACCTACATCACAGAGCTGTTGCAAGGATTCCATGAGCCAGTGTGTGGGAGCACTGGAACCAGAGCCCGGTTCGTGTAATGTGGCATTAGGATTAGCTGGTGCAGTTGTACTCACTTTCTGACTGTGCTAACGTGTAACTTATTATACGTGGCTCACATTGCCTCCTAAGTTATAACTCATCCTGGTGTCTGATCTCCACCCACGCTCTGCACCTCCAGGGGTCTGTGCCAGCTCTAGGGTTTGGCGGTGCATTTGCATTTGGAAGGAGGTAAATAAGACAGTGAATAAAATACATTCAGAAATGATAGGGACCTTAGAGACCACCTAGTCCAAGGGCTGGCAGACTTTTCCTATAGAGGGCCAGATTGTAAATATTTTGGCTTTGTGGCCAGATGGTTTCTGTGGCAACTACTCAACTCTGCTGTTGTAGCCCAAAAACCGCCATAGATACAGAATGTATGGGTGTGGCTGTGTTCCAATAACTTTATTTATGGACACTGAAATTTGAATTGCACTTACTTTTCACATATCATGAAATATTCTTCTTTTGATTGTTTTTCAACCATTTAAAAATGTAAAAACCATTCTTAACTCACAGACCATAAAAAACAGGTGGAAGGCTGAATTTGGCTGACCCCCAGTCTAGTCCCAAACTTACAAACTCCAATGCTTTCACCTGGGAATTTTTGGTTGAAATGTGAAGGTACCAGGCCCCCACTCCAAACCCACTAAATAAAAATCTCCAGGTGGTGGGCAGTGGAATCTTTACTGTGAACATGTGTGTGATCCCCACCAGTGTGCCTCTAGGAACCATACTTTGAGAAACTACCCACGGCCTTCCAATGAATATGGAGACTTCATGGCCCTCTTCATAGATCTAGAAATGATTTACAGAGGTTGAATACAACAAGCACCACATTGCAAAAGTGAATGGGATCACTTGTGACCTAAATTATTTAAATGTATTCCTTACATTCTTTTATTTTTTTTTTTCAGAGTCTCCTTTTCACAAAGGTCATTATTTCCTTTTACTGTGTTGGAAGGATGTGGTATCATCTTGAAATTACCCTAAAATCACTGCACATTAGAGAAATCTCATTTTGTGTTTTTTGTCAATGTAAGAACATGTGCATGTTTATTGACATCCTTTGTGGTGACAAAAGAAGAAATCTGAAAAAAATTTAAATGGTCTAGGGAATAAAATCTGGTGATGCTTACTTGAAATTTTATGCCACTATGTAAAGAATGTGGGTTTTTTTTGGTTTGTTTTTTTTTTTTTTTTTTTTTGCGGTATGCGGGCCTCTCACTGTTGTGGCCTCTCCTGTTGCGGAGCACAGGCTCCGGACGCGCAGGCTCAGTGGCCATGGCTCACGGGCCCAGCCGCTCCGCGGCATGTGGGATCTTCCCAGACCAGGGCACGAACCTTTGTCCCCTGCATCGGCAGGTGGACTCTCAACCACTGCACCACCAGGGAAGCCCTAAAGAAGGTGTTTGAGCTCACATCCCTGGAGGAGGGATGTTAATCACATACAAAAAAAAAAAAAAAAGCAAGAGACAGTAATGTGTACAATATGATTCCACTTTCATTAAAAAAGGAAATACACTGAAGACACTGGTTACCTCAGACAGATAAGAATAGAGGGGGAAATGGAGGATGAAGGACACAACTTTTTCTTTAAACATATCTTTATCGTTTGACTTTTTGTAGGAATAATTTTAAAATAGAAAAAATTTTAAGTGAAAATTGGAAACAAAATTTTGAATAACCTTGATAGCCTGTTTGTTTGGGACAGGAAGCCATTTCCCTGATGAGAAAGAGAGGTCTGCTTCTGAAAGTCACCAACTTGGACAAAGTGGAAAATTTTAATTTATAATGTGAATCTGGCTGCAAAATCACACAGTTATCATCTTCTTTTCCCAACTTAGGTCAGCAGTTCAAGAGATCCTTTGATGTGGAATTCCATGATATAAATCTCATCTACAGTCAGGTAGAACCCTGACTTTGAACAAACCCCTGCTTTGATTAAACAAGAAAGAGGCAACCCATTCTGTTTTTCTGGTCTTTACTTTTAATAGAATATAATTTTAATACTTTTAATAGAGTATAATTTTAATAAGAAGTCTGTGGTTTGTTGCATTACAGAAAGTTTCTTAGAAAAGTAATCTATCTAAATAATTGCTAATTACACAGCTCTTGTTAGACTTCCACTTTGCCCTGCTATTTTTTCAGCAACAGATTTCTTAAGAATTGTGGAAAGCACTGTTATCAAATGCTAGTCTAAATTATTCCATCTCATTTGGACACAGCTGTCATTTCCATATAATTATATTTGAGCATTAGATAACTAATGCTTTCTGAAGTCGAGAGAAAAATAGATGAATCTAATAAATCTATAAAGGAATTCCAAATTAAATATACTCAAGTTCAAAGTGAAAATTACAAGACAAAAAGGGGAACTTCTTTTTTTAATTGCAACTTATCCATTTGTTCACATGCCATTTATTGAGTGTTCACTATGTCAGGACCTGTGCTAGTAAATTTATATGTGCTATCACTCAAAGGGAACAGCTCAGAAGAGTTAAGTAACATGCAGTCACACGCTAATAAAGGCACAAGCAGTGATTTAACACAGGTATGTATGTACGGACCTGATATTTAACAAACATCATGGTAGCTCGGTGCCGGGCACTGTTCTAGGTAGTTTATGAATATTAATGTATCAAATCCTCATCATAATTCCAGAGGTAGGGACTTTTTGTCCATACCACTTATAGGTGAGTTCACACACCCAGAGGGAGGCTAAGTGAATGACGGAGCTGGAGCTCAAACCCAGCCCAGACCCCAGAGGCCATGCTCTAAACCTCCCCACTAGATGGCCTCGTCTGTCCTACAGGCTTTGTTGCCCTCTGCACTGGTCTGCTTAGGAAGGCAGACAGACTCATAAGGGCAGAAATGGAGTGAGTTGAGTGCTGAAGTCAATAGCAGTGGCCCTGTAGCATTTGGAACTCTGTCATATGAAGTGACTGAAAACCCAACCCAATGCCTTCAGAACAAAAGGAGGAGAGGGAATTTATTGTGTCATGCTTTGGACTGAATTTTATCCCCCCAAAGCTCCTAATGCGGAGACCCTAACACCCAATGTGACTGTATTTGGAGATAGGGCTTATAATTATAAAAAGAGGTAAGTAAGGTTAAATGAGATCATAAAGGTAGGGCTCTGGTATCATAGGATTAGTGTCCTTAAAATAAGAGACACCAGAGACCTTTCTCTTTCTCTCCCTCCCTCTTCTCCCCCTTCCCCTACCCCCTTCTCCTCCTCCTTCTTCTTTCCCTCCCTCTCTCTCTCTCTCACTCTCTCTCACACACACACACACATGCAGACACCAGCATAGAGACTGCCTGTAAACCAAGAGCAGAGGCCTTCAGGTGAAACCTACTTTGCTGGCACCTTGATCTTGGATTTCCCAGCCTCCATAACCATAAGAAATAAACTTCTATTGTTTAAGTCACCTAGTGTATGGTATTTTGTTATGGCAGCCTGAGCAGACTAAGACACATTATGGCTCTGAAAAGTCCTAGGGCTAATCTAGTTCAGATACAGATGGATTCAGGGGCTCAAATACTAATATAATACTCTAGCTTTTTCTCTCTTGCTCTCTCACTCTCTCTTGCTGTCCCTCTGTCCCTTTCGCCCACTCTTGTTCTTCTTTCCTCTGAATTGATTTCATTCTTAGCTCAGCATCCTCTACATGCCCCCACCCCTCAAGCTGACTGAGCAATTCTAGGTCACTAGCTGATCCTAATGATTCTGACGCATGATCCTAATGAAATCCCAGGGGGAAGAATGCATCTCTTCACCCACAGTTCTAAACAGAAGGGTTGCAATCAAGCCTTACAGGGTTTGCTTGGGTCAGATACTGATCCCTGCACCAATCACTATGGATTGGCTAAGCCTGAGTTACATATCTCCCCGCCGGAGCAGGCAGCCTGGGGTCAGCCCCTTTCGAACTATTGGCTGTGCGTGAAGGAGCGTGTCTCCCCGGGAGGAAATCAGGATGGCGGCACCAGGAGAGAGAAGGGACGCCAGGCCAGCAATGCCAGTAAGTCCACCACAGTGTTTGTTATTAACCTTCTACTAGCTCACTAATTGTCAACAGAGTCTGTGCAGTGAAATGACTTGGGGTTTGTAAAAACTAGATGCCAGAGGCTTACCTTCAGCAATTCAGATTAGATGCTTTGTTCAGAAGCCTTTTGAGGATGTATGGACCAGAGGCTCTGGTCTGAGATACTCTTCTTTTTTGTTTGGTAACAATGCTGAGATTCAGTCTTTTCAGATACAACTTATTGGAAACTAACAAGAATGTTATGATTAAACATGTATTTGGTCTTTGTCCTTGTTTCTGTCACAAAGCTTCTAAAACTCTTGAATTTCCTAAGTGATAAGGGTGATAAAGGTGTCTTAATATACCTAACAAACCCCTCTCAACCACACCTGAGTTTATGTCAATTAGGTAAATTTTGTAAGCACTTAAGGATGGTGCTGGTTGCCAGGGGAACCAACCCAGTGATTAAAGGGTTGGAGATTTCAATCCCACCCCACCTCTGGGGAGGAGAGAGGGACTGGAGGTTGAATCAATCACCAGTGGTCAGTGATTTAATCAATCACACATATGTAATAAAGCCTTCATAAAAACTGTAAAGGACAGCGTTTGGAGAGCTTCCAGGTTGGTGAACACGTGGAGGCTGGGAGACAGTGGCACACTCGCCATTTCTCCATACCTTGCCCTACACTTTTCTACCTGGCTGATCCCGAGTTATACCTTTTAATTATAAACCAGTAATCTAGCGAGTATTTCTGAGTTCTGTGAGATGCTCACTGGAACTTCCAATCCATAGCTGGTTGGTCAGAAGCACAGGTAACAACCTGGGCTTGTAACTGGCATCTGATGTGGAAGAAGGGGGCTTGTGGGACTGAGCCCTTAATCTGTAGGAGCTCAAGCTGTTCTCTAGGGAGGGTCAGAATTGAGTTGAAGTGTAGGCCATGCAGATGGTGTCAGAGAATTGCTTGTTGGTGGTGTGGAAACCCCCCACGCACACGTTAGAATTGGTGACCAGAATTTTTAGAGATACTCCCAATTCAACCACTTTTTAATGTTTGTGTAAAATTCGCCTATTAAAATGCAGCTGTGTACCAAAAATGACATTCCCTTTCCTAAAAACTAGCAAGTAAAGGAAATAACATTGTCCTTTGAGAAACAAATTATAAGATATACAATCAGTGGATTCGAGTATAAATCTGCAAAGCAAACTAAAGGAGCCAGAACGGAGCTTAAGTCCAGCAGGACAACAAGCATGCAATGCATTCTTATTATTTTACTTTTGTGACTTAACCATTTATGCGTGGTGCTGAAAATATTTACTTGCAACAGGAAAAAAATTACAGTGTGTTTTTCATCCACATGCAACTTTCTCCTCACTGCTAAATTTGCTAACTTTAATGGCCATTGATACCATATCCCTTTATTTCTGGGTATTGTTTCGTTGCCTGTGTGAGAAATAAGCATGGAAACAAAATCAAAATGAAACAGAGCAGAGTACAAAAGAAGAGAAGAAAGAATACAGAGTGTGGGAAAGCTGGGAAACCCCATTCTGCTGAATTTCCTAGCTGAAGAAGCAGCCTGGACATTCATAGAAAAAAAACTGGATCTCATCTGGGATAGCAGTTGTTCAGTTTGTGGGAGTGTCCAAATATGTATGAATACGTGTATTAACAGAGGAGTGAACTCTTACTCTGAAACTGCTGGGGAAAGAAATGGAAAGGAACGTTTAAGTAGAAGTAGGAAAAGAGTTGCGATACCCTCTTAGCCGTTAGCAACAGAAAATAATTCTGGCCTTACATTTAAACAGAAATGGAGTTTTTTTTAATGAATAAAGTTTAGCTCATAGAAGCACCATAAAGCCAAATAACCAGGCTTAGAATGTGGGCAGAAACAAGGTCAGACCAAGGCCGAAATCATGGTACAGGCCGGTGCGACGAGATCGCCGCTGCTGCCTTCATGGGAATCTGGACGGTGCAGCTGGCTCGTCCAGCCCTGCACACTGGGTGTCATTGTCACATGCATTCCGTGGCCTGTTTTACACAGTCAGTGTAAACTGTGACTTCACGAATAGCAACTCCCTCATGTAAAGAAAGTTAATTGTAACCAAATTGTATTTAACATCTTAAAAATGTGCAATTTATCAACATCTAATAAAATGAACATACTTATATTTTATCACCCAATAATTCCACTTTGGAGTATATGCCCTGGTGAAATGCACTGAGTGTGCACAAGTATCTACACACCCAAGGATGTTCATTGGAAAATAATCGTCCTCTTCAATTTTTTTTTAAAATCAGTGCCTTAAATGCAGATTAGAAGAATGCTTATCAAATGGCCAAAGCTGGGATAGAGAAAAAATAATTTCTAAAAATCAGTCTGAATCAGAAGAGAGATTCCAAATATTTTCAGAAGCCTGGAACACTAGGGTAAAACTGACAAAATGGAGTATAACAAAGTACATTTTTTCTTGCTTCACTGTTTAATAACCAGCTGTATGAGTACAGAATAAAGAGGACCTGACTTTGGGGGCTATTTCCTAAGAAAATAACTTGAGACGTCTGAGTTGACCACAAACCTAGTATGCACATTATATGATGGCTAAAGTAGCTCTGCTCTCAGGTTAGATCCAGCCTTGTGTTCAGTTCAGGAGGAGGGAAATTGACAAACCGGAGAAACTGCAGAGGAGGGAGATCAAGATGAGAAGTGTGATACATTATATGAAAAAGAATAGAAGGAGACAGTAATATTTAGACTGAAAATGAATAAAGGAAGATGTAACTGTTTTCTAACATTATGTGGAAGAGAGAAAAAAAACCTGAAAATCACAGAATTTCATGATCTGTGTTCCTCCAGGGGATAAAACATAAACAAATGGATAGAAATTACATGAACGTGGATTTTGTTTTGATATAAGGATAGACTTTGTAGCATCTGTAGGTTTCTAATAGTTTAATGAGGTAGTGAGTTCCTTACTACTGGAAGTAATGATGGCTCTCTTTTTATTGGATCAGAGATTTTAAATATTTAAACTTGTTAATATTCTTTTGCATTCAAATTTTTTACTTTTCCGATAAGAAAATAGGCTTTCAGAGTAAAGAAAAAAGAACACTAATAGCTTGGTGAATATTCTATATTCAAGATTCTTTATCTAACTGATCTTAATCAGAAGCCATCAGATTTAATTACAAAATAACATGGTTTCTGTCTCTCTCTCCTTTTAGTCCTCAGTGGGGCTGTTCCTTTCCCTATTTGGATGGCATCCTGGGCCGGCCTGTGACTTTACAAGTTCTATTTAGTTAATAGTCCTACACTCACTTCAAGTCATAAACACAACCTAATTTATGATTTAAAACATGTTATTAAGTGTCCATTGACAGATGAATGGATAAAGAAGTTGTGGCACATATATACAGTGGAATATTACTCAGCCGTAAAAAGAAGCGAAATTGAGTTATTTGTAGTGAGGTGGATGGACCTAGAGACTCATACAGAGTGAAGTAAGTCAGAATGAGAAAAACAAATACCATATGCTAACACATATATATGGAATCTAAAAAAAAAAATGGTTCTGAAGAACGTAGGGGCAGGACGGGAATAAAGACACAGATGCAGAGAATGGACTTGAGGACATGGGGAGGGGGAAGGGTAAGCTGGGACGAAGTGAGAGAGTGGCATGGACATATATACACTACCAAACGTAAAATAGAGAGCTAGTGGGAAGCAGCCGCATAGCACAGGGAGATCAGCTCGGTGCTTTGAGACCACCTAGAGGGGTGGGATAGGGAGGGTGGGAGGGAGACACAAGAGGGAGGAGATATGGGGATATATGTATATGTACAGCTGATTCACTTTGCTATACAGCAGCAGCTAACACAAAAATGTAAAGCAATTATACTCCAATCCCTGGGGACTCCCTCCCAGATCCCTCCGCTGAAACCCTCTTACCATGGGCTGGGCCGCAGCTTTGACTGAGCCTCTCCATCCTGCTTTAGACATGTGCCTGCCGTCTCCTTTCCCCGCGGACCGTGTACTCGAGTGGAATCCCTTTAAATACAACCGCAGGCTGACCTCACAGCCATAGTTTCTACAACTAGTCCCCATGATCTGTACACCTTAACTTGATACTGGGCAGGTGCAGTTACTGCCCAGAGGCAACTCTCTGCTCTGTTGTCATCAGCTGCTCTCACTCTCTCAGGCACGCTGTGGGCTACAGTCCCTGCCGCCCAGGAACACCTACCGTACTCTCTGAGTGGTTCCAGGGAAGCCCCTCTCACCAGGCTTGCCTTGGGGAGGCTGCACAACCACACCCCTCCCTGCCGGGGGAGGTAAGAATGCAGCTCTCACCCAGGAAAATCTCCTGATAGACCCTCTCCAAATCCCAGCCCTTTTGTTGTTTTCATATCGCTGCTCTCAGTGAAGGACCCAGGTAAAGGGCTCATAACGTCAGTGGACTCGAGTACTTTCTTTCCAATGGACTCGAGAATTTTGCATTTTGAAGATCTATTATATCTGGTAGCTACCATACCTTGGTGCCCTGGTCAAATTTTTAAATTAAACATCCCTATTATACTCATTTATTCCCCTCGACAAACCCATTTGATAAGCCTCAATATCCACATTTTACGGAGAGGAAAAACTGAGGCACAGAGAGATTAAATAATTTGTCGAGACCATGATCATACAGCTTGTAAATCGTGAGACTGGATACTATAAATGCAGAATCTGTTATCCACATGTGCACCATACTGTGTTGGGTTAGCTGGTTGTGTTGTGTAGAAGAATCAAGCTACATGTATCATTTTCCTTGTGGGAGCAAAGGGAGGAGGATTGTTGCTGCTGCACTGCTGGAACCAAACATCAATTTCTAATTAACGTAGTTCAGTCAGTGGCTGCTCAAAATCTCTCCTTGGAGGAGCAATACATCCTGACGCATGCAGCCAGAGAGCAGCTGCATATGTATGTTATTCAGCCAATTTAGCTGTTGGATTTATATGACAAAGGATCACAATAAACAGTTACTGAGCACTTACTAAGTGGCACTCACCCGGATTCTTTCATCCTTTCCTCATAACACAAAGGTAGTATGTTTCCCATTTTACGGATGAAGAAAGAGAGACCGGAGGAAAGGCACTGGGAGAAAACACCAAAGACAGAAGCCAGACTTCTCGTTCCTGTTCCATCTCTCGCTAGTGCTCAGAGTTTGCTGATCCGATTCCATGACTTCTTAGGGCCATATTTCTCCTCATCTATCAAATGGGAAGAATAACGTACATCCTATTTGCTTTGTAGGATCCTTGTGGTGTCAAATGGGACAATGGGTGGGGAAGAACTTTCAAAACCA
This sequence comes from Delphinus delphis, assembly GCF_949987515.2. Classification (NCBI taxonomy): domain Eukaryota; kingdom Metazoa; phylum Chordata; class Mammalia; order Artiodactyla; family Delphinidae; genus Delphinus; species Delphinus delphis. The sequence goes on from NC_082693.1 coordinate 66,055,905, forward strand.
GAAAGTACTGTCCACATTCAGGGAATCATTATGACTACGTGATTCCCAGCCTGCTGCAGGTAAAACTGCAAACTCTGCCTTTGCCAAGGGTGGCAGGACAACACAGTGCTGTTGTCCAGCATGCATGGCAGACGACAGATTGTGTCCTGAAAGTCATTTAAACAGAAGGAAAGGTAACATAATTAAAACAAAGCAAACCCCTCAGAAATAGTGTTGTAGGGCTGAGACAGGGCCCAGCAGAGAAACCTTTGGGATACTTGCATTGCTCTTGAGAACTATTACAGAGCTTGAAAATGAGAGCCAGGTGGAGGAAAAGGGAGTAAGGCCACAGAAGATGAGCAGAGAGAGAAAAGAAACACAAGCTCACAAGTTTGGGGACAGTGAGAATAACAATACAGAAAAGTGTTTTTAAATCCACTCAAAAGTGACCAGCGATTCTAAGATATGACTGGATGTTTGCAGAACACAACAGCTGCTGCATTCCACAGTCTAGAAGGGAAATAATGGAAACTTTCTTTTCTCTTTTCCAACAAGACATAACAGAGGCAGAGCTGATGTAATTAATGAAAAAAAGATGGCTATTTGAAACAGTGAAGGCGCTGAACAACAGAATGGAATGGAAATGAGGCCCACATTTAGGGACAATTCATTATTTATCTGCTGTTCTTTTTTATGTTCACCACGTTCTGCTAATATTCCTCTCTCCAGGGAGACTACCAAACCAGGTTGGTTAGCGATACAAGCATGAGCAGTTAGACGCTATGATATAAACTGCGGGTAGATGGAGTTATTCCTTGAATATCAATTAACAGAGTCCATCCAACTTAAAGACTCTTACAATTGTATACTTCAACTTAATGGATCTGTTTTCAAATTCCCTTTAATGGCCCTTCTGTGTCCATAATATCTACTTTTCCAGACATCCTTAGTAGAAACCATTATGGACAATGTATGTAGAATCCCCTAAGGAGAGCATATGGAGAAGAGACTGTGGATTGCCAAATTTAGCAGCTCTGGAGAGAGTGTTTTTGAATTAAACTTGAGTCTATGGGGATTACAGTTCATTTATGACTGGCAAAACATATCTTCCGCATTCTGAAAGATAAATCCCACTGATGTACATGTGGATTTCACAAGTGTTTCTCAAAAACCAGAAGACAAAAAGAAATAATCTTCCCACAAAATGTAGAAGTTCTATAATAGTTTGGAATTATGATAAGTCACATGTTATTTTAGCCATAGTCTTACTGTCAAATAGGGGATTTTGTAAGTGCTATACGAACTCTGACCTGAGGAAACTTGGTTCAGAAGTTGCATGCCTGAGACGTTAGGGTAAAATGACCGTTTTGAAAAACTTAAAGGACTGACAAGGCAGTGACAACAGTCTTTGGTGTTTTAAAGATATGTAAAAAAATTTCAAAAGTTTGGGGAGGTGGGAACCAGAGTATTGTCAACTTTTTCTTTTGCCAAATAAGATCAGTTTTAATTTTATTTTTACTTATTTTATTCCATTATTATCTTTTTCATAAAAAAGATAATTGATAACACAAACAAAAAGTTTAAAGTGCAGTTCTTTAAATTTAACGTACTTAGCTTCATGAAAAATCATCTTGGTTTATCGTAGCGTTCTGATTTCATGGTGGACCAGGGGAAATACAGTAGCAAACCAGAGATGGTCTGAGGAGCCACAGCTGAAAACCACTAGCCTGATTCACTTCATTAGCACAAGCTAGTTCTCTATCCTAAGCAACCATTAAAATCTAATTCAAAAACTTCCAACATCCAGCAAACTCCTGTAATTTAGGGCAAAGTGATTAAATCTTCTAGTGAATGTTACATTTATTGGAGAATGGTGTTTTATTCTGTACCCATTCAATAAATTTCTTGAAAAACAATTTCTTTTTTTAATTTCCATTTTCAAGGACCTGATATAGCTAGGATTTTACCCATCTTCTAATAGTTAAAACTATTATCTTATCTTGAAATGCTAGTAAACTTCTAACTTACATGCACAAAATACTCTTAATTCTAGCTTTCCTTTTTTCATCCTGAATAAAAAAGCTTTTTTAATACTCTTTTTTATAGGTTAAATCAAACCATGAACTCCATGAAACTACTAAGATTGCTTGTTTTTTGGCATTGTCTTGTGTTTGTGTTAGATGTCTAACATTAAATGTTCCTATGAGTGAAGAATTAAGAAGCCTTATTATTCAGAGTTTTTTTTGTTGTTTTTTTTTTTTTTTTGGCTGCGTTAGGTCTTTGTTGTTGCACGCAGGCTTTCTCTAGTTGCGGCAAGCGAGGGCTACTCTTCCTCATGGTGCATGGGTTTCTCGTGGTGGTTTCTCTTGTTGCAGAGCACGGGCTCTAGGCGCGCGGGCTTCAGTAGTTGCGGCATATGGGCTCAGTAGTTGTGGCTCACAGGCTTAGTTGTTCTGCAGCAGGTGGGATCTTCCTGGACCAGGGCTTGAACCCATGTCCTCTGCATTGCCAGGCGGATTCTTAACCACTGCGCACCAGGGAAGTCCCTATTCAGAGATTTTTGATGTTGCAACATTTCTAAATGGAATTTGGCCTATTTTAAAAATAAGTTTATTAATTCTGGTGGAGCACATTTCTTACCGTGTACTTAATTTTGAAAACCTTGATTTGGGATACTTATATTCAAGCACACTGAGTTCTTTTTCCCACCTGTTTGAAAATTAATGTTAGTACCCCGATACTTTTAGGAGAAGAAAACTAGCTAAATCTTTCCTCTGGCAAGATCTGTGAGCAATCATCTTGAGTATTAAATTATTAAAGGCCAGGGAAGGAGAGTGTAGTTTTTTCCTCCTTACCCTGTTACTCTAAAAGCCAACATATGCTTAAATTCTATCTACACAAACTAAGCCTAAAATCCCAAGCCAGGTAATCCACACACGAAAAATATTTTTTTCCCATGGGAAATTAACCTGAATCCTGGAAAGTAGGTCTAGGGAGGGGAAATGCTGATGAAGAGACTTTCATGTTTTTACTGGTATCAGTTCATGAATGTTTGAATTTTTTTTCAACAAGCTTGTCTTCCTTTTGTAATAAGTAAAATTATCAAGAATTGTTTTTGAAATCTGAAATATGTGTTTTCCTGACTCTATAGCAACTATGCTTTCATTCTCAGAAATAAGTAAAACACAGGTGGGAGGTGAGGGTCAAAACCCAACAGGTTTCTTGAACTGAAGAAATTATTGAATATAGAATTTGAAACTGCATTAAAGCTAGCAGAGATCTGTTACTTTTCTTAAATATTTACTCTTCAATTCATGCCAGTAATTTTCCCTAGACCTCACAAAAGCAGCAGCTCTTTGCTGAAATTGTCAAAATGACTTTGGCTACGTTATTTGAGAACCAGTAGAGGTCGCCATGTACCATGTTCTATCATTTTAGGGGGAGGAAAAGAACTGAAAATCTGATTGGTTGGTAAAAACTGCACGAAGGGGTCAGAAGTTTTCAATATGAAGCTTTTCTCTTGGAAGCTTTGCATAATTGAATCAATATTCAAGTCAGGAAAAAAAAAAGTATAAATACAAATAATGGATACAAGATGCTGGTGTTATAGAACTTCAAAACACAGAATTTCTTAGAAATTACATTAAAAATTCTTCTAGTTGACTTAGTTAATACAGATCCTTCTTTATGTCAAAATATTGGGACAAAAACCTCAAAAAGTTATCAGTCCCAACATGGTAAAATCCGTATATTTGTAAGTGGCTTTGTGGTCTCTTTCTACCACTATGTTTGGAATGCTTAAAAATCTCAAATGCTTGTTTTTGCCCCCAAATATCCTGTGACTTTCATTCTGTATGTTAGATTTTTCTTTTAATGTATTAGTTTTCTCAACTAACAATATAAGTTACCCTGTCACAGAGTTAGTATAACTAGTGGCTATCACAGTTTACAAAGAATATTGAAGCTTGATATGTAATTACTGCTGCTGGGCTTCCCAAAGATAGTTTAAAGTTTAGTTTATTTTCTTTAAGGCATGATTGATTTGTGAAGAAAAGACATAGTTTGGAGGTAGAATGTATAGATATCTTGAAATAATAAAAAATCAGCCCTTGGGAATTCCCTGGTAGTCCTGCGGTTGGGACTCGTGCTTTCACTGCCGGGGCCCAGGTTTGATCCCTGGTAGGGGAACTAAGATCCCACAAGCCACGCAACATGACCAAAAAAAAAAAAAACCAAACCAGGCTTTTGGAAGAGAGGATAAGGGAATAAGTTTAAGCCTGGTAATTCTAGAATAGACAAATAGGTAGATATATAGGGATATGCAACTCAAACTAGGGAAATTTTTTCCTATAAACAATTTTCTCACAGAGAAATGATTGCTTCAGAAGTTAGTAAGCTTACCATTGCTGGAAACTTTCAAACAGATTAGATACTCACTTGGTGAGAAATGTGTTAGTGATTTAATTTCTCAGGTTTAGGTGAAAAGCTGTATTAAACTTCTAAGAAAAAACAATTTTAGTTCTTTAAAAATTTTTTTATATTGGTGACAGTGTTATATTAAAATTGAGTGATATTAGAATAATGCTAGCCGATGTGACAAATAAGTCTGAAAATGTTAGTGGCTTAACACAACCATTTCTTTTGAACTCAGGTACTGGTCCAATGCCGTTTATTGATGGTTGGTGGTTGACTTTCCTCTATATGGAGATTCAGGGACTCAGCTTCTGTCCATCTTGTGGCTCATCATCTCCTAGGGCCTTGAAGTACTTTGCCTCCAGCCAGGGGAAGGGGAAAGAAAGAACAGGGAATGTACACCTACTTCCTATCTTATTGGGGAAATGACACAATTACTTCTGCTCATATTCCATTGGCAAGAGTGAGTCATACAATTCCATATAGATTTAGGGAGAAAGGGACTTTTCCACCATCCATCCCTTTCACCACTAAACATTTGTGAATGCCTTTCTTCTTAGACATGAAACAAAATCATTACCCCTTCAAGGATGTCAACTCAGAGTTACACTCAGTAATTTCATCCAACTCAAAGTTCAGAAAATTTCAATGACGTATAATCCTCTCCATTAGGTATGAATGTAACTCTTCATCATCCGGTATCTATGTCTGTTTCCTAAAGTAGATTGCATCATTGGCCCAAATCATGACCACTCCTTGCATCTGCATCGTTTGCCATGTAACTTTACAGTGTCCACTCATTGTGGGTGAAAGGTTGCACCCACACTTTGAGCTCAGTCACATGACTTGCTTTGACCAGTGGGACGGTAGCAGACAAGTTGTAAACAGAAGCTTGCCCTCTACTACTAACATGAGAACATGCTCAAGGCTAATCTACACAAGGATGAGCACACACGAAGCAGAGCCAATTGCTCCAGCCAAGGCGTCCTAGGTTATTGACAGCTAGCCAAGCTTCAGATATATGAGTGAGCTAAGCCAAGACAGAGCCACCTGGCTAAACCTCAGCTGATCCTAGACAGGTGAGCAATAAAGATTTAATGCTGTAGGACACTTAGGGTTTTGTCATGGTTTATTGTGCAGCCTTATTGTGGTAATAGATAACGGATAGCTTTCCCACAGTAGACTTTCAGCACTTAGTGAACAGAAACTTTATTGTTTTGTTTTCCTGTTTGTAGTGTGGATAATATCTATTAAAGTGCTTTTCCAAATTGGAATTCAAATTTTTGTTGAGCTCAGTTTCATATATCACAAGATTTAGCTAGAGAATATGCTTGAAATAATGTCAAACATAAGCATAAATCACTTTTTATATAGTTCTAGCACTTTTAACTTTTCAAGTCACTTTCAGATCTCCTTTCATTTGATTTTCATAGCAATCCTGATGTAAGGTAAAACAGATATTAATTCTATACTACTATCAAATCTCTGTGACTGAGTGACTTGGTCTGATGACTATGGGTTAACAACAGAACACACTGGAATCCATATCTCCTGGCTCCTAAAATCTGCTCCCACTGCTGAATAGGCCTCATTAGAGAATTAGGGACACAAAATTTCCATTGCTATTCTATGATAAATATAGTTGTGACATTTTTGCTTCATCAGTGGATAGTTTCAAGGGTAAGCTTTCTTCCTTCAGAATGATCCCAGCTTATGCCTGTTCTCTCTAATGGAATGCTAATGCCAGTATTTTCTATACCAATTAGAGGAGCTGAAGAACTAAGTGATTGGTAAACAAGAATTGGATGTAAATAAATTTTGGCCTATAACAGAGTTTTTCAACCTCAGCACTATGGACGTTGTGGGTTAGACAATTCCTTGATCGGAGAGGAGGGGTACCCTGTTCCTTGTGGAATATGTAGCAGAATCCCTGCCCTGTACCTAGTGTATGCCAGTAGCGTTCCCCAAGTTATGACAACTAAAAATGTCCAGATATTGCCAAATATCCCCCCCACCATTGAGAAACATGCGTCCACAGATTAAATGCAACCAGGGTTTTACTAGAGTGTCAGATTCCTTGGACATGAGAGCTGACATCTAAGGGATGAGTTTGTGCAACCTTTTCATTTTATAAGAGAAGAAACTACACCCAAGGGTTATGATGCAAGGCCATAAGCCTGATTAATGCCATGTCTTTTGACACAATTCAATCATTTCATATGCTGTATATCTGCTCCCCTGTACTCTGCAAGTGCAGTCTCAGAATTTTGAATAGCCCATTCAACTTCTCATTCCTGTTCTGGGTCCAGGTGATGATTTATTAGCCTTCCTTTGGGTTTCCATAGGAGCTTGATCCTACCCAGACAAGGTCACAGGTATATTCTTAACTGACTTCTCTTTTCTACCTCTTTAATTCACTCACACACTTGACCATATTTGCCATTCTTCCCCAGGCCAGACCCAAGTAATAGTCTTTTTTTTTGTCTCTTCTTTTCAATCTGTATTTTTAGGCCCAGCTCTCCAGCTGTTCCCAAGATGCTAACTTCTTTGACTATCCCTAGATATTATCTTCTTTTTATCCTTTTCCTCTTTCAGGCCTTCTTTGAAAACAACCTTTACCATTACACAGTTGTAGACCCTGGGGTACCAACTGTCTCAAGGAAAGACCTCCTACAGCCAAGAGGACCTTTTCGACACAAGATCTGCATATCTCCTTTCATTCCCATCACCCTCCCAAATCCCCAATCAGATATTCATGAGGCATATTTTCACCTTAAAAGACAAATTGTCAATTTGTCCTTGGACTTCTCCATTGCTCTCTTTCTGAATTACTTGTACGTCCTATTCCAGCGCACGAACTCTCCCCTCACTCCCCACTTGCAGCAGCTCCTCTTTCTCGTCATTGCTGTGGGGCACAGGGTGTATTTTCTATCCCAGTCCCTTCTTTTAAACATGTAAATGAGCAAAACAAAATAGCTCTCTATCAAATGTGTATTAACAAATTCAGTCCTTTGGGAATGCTGCTCTAAGAATTGGGTGGAAAACAATTATTTGATAAGGGTGCAAACTACAATAAAAAGTCCATAATTGAAAACTAGGTATCATAGTATTCAAAGAGAAAAATGTCATCTATTTGTATTCAGGAAATTGACTCCTTTCATTCTAGCTTATCCAGAATATAATCTGGTTTCCAATGATTATGTACTAACCAGTTATAAAAATTTGCTACCATGTGGAGTAAAGAGAAAAAAATAGCATGCCACGGAGCATTCAGGTAAAAGGCAGTTGGAAACTATACACTCTTATCACTTCCTTTAAGAGGGGTTATTCACTTTCTTTTAAAATTATCTTGATTTATTTAAGAAAAAGATGAAGGTAGGGAAAGATTTGGGAAAGGAAGAGACTCAAAAATCTCTGTAGAGATTTTAGCTGGGGCAAATAAAAACCGAAAAGATTTATAAGTGAGAATGCAAGGTGCTGAGCAACTTCTGCTCCAGAAGCAGCCTTAAAAAAGAAGCTGAGTCCAAGATCTATAAAAATAAGACAGAAAGGGGCTTCCCTGGTGGCGCAGTGGTTGAGAGTCCGCCTGCCGATTTAGAGGACACGGGTTCGTGCCCCGGTCCGGGAAGATTCCACATACCGCGGAGCGGCTGGGCCCGTGAGCCATGGCCATGGCCGCTGAGCCTGCGCGTCCGGAGCCTGTGCTCCGCAACGGGAGAGGCCACAGCAGTGAGAGGCCCGCGTACCGCAAAAAAAAAAAATAATAAGACGGAGTATATGGGTATATATAGTTCTGAATGTCCCATTAACATGCAATAGATATTAATAAATATCACCTGGAAAATTTAAAGTTTTAATTCTCAGCTCTGATTTCAAGTTTCATACGGTTTTCTTGATTTCAGGAAAAGTAATTTCCAAGCTTGAGGAGGTTCTTTTGGCTTGCTGTCTGGATTAGAAAGGAACAGTTTTTATACTTATCATATAAGCAAATAATTTTTAATGAAAACATCTTTTCAAAAATGTACTCACAGCTATATGTTTTTAAGATACCTACTAATGAGAATTTTATTTTAAGTAAACATTGTGCCTGGGTCTAGGAAACCACAAAGTGTAGAGGAAAGTTGACAGTGATCAAGTAAATTTAGGCTGTGGTTATGTGTTTGTACGTGAAAGTTGGCTTTGTAAAATTTAGTCGGTTTGCCTGTATTCCTCTTAATGCTTCATGAAAACATGATGGTCAAATAGTATAATTTACTTCTCATTTTTTATTTATTTGTGAGTATTGGCAAGAGAAAACATGGACTAACCAGAGCAGGCCTCTGATTCTTCCCTCTCAGTAGTTGCTAGACAGCAGGAGGCCAATCAGTTACCCATGGCCCCAATATTGCCCTGTAAATAACAAGCAGGACACTTCAGAGAAACATACGACAATAAACATTGATTTCTTTTGTTATGAGTACAGGACTTGGCTGGTGTCTGCAGATCTCAGCTGGGCTCAGCCAATCTGAATTGGTCTTGCTTCTGCTTCTTCAGCCAATTGGAAGGCTAGCTAGGAGCTGGTTCTTCTAGGATGGCCCCAGCAGGAGCCACTCTGCTCACCCCCAAGGTTTTCTCACTTCCCTTTAGCATGCTAAAGGGACTTACTCTCATTGTGGTGGCAGGAATCCAAGAAAGCAAGCAGAAGTGTATAAGGCCCCTTGAGACCTAGGCTCAGAACTGGAATTACTTGGCTTATGACAACATACTTATGACCAAAGCAAGCCACAAGTCTATAGCCTGGAGCCAAGGCTGGGAGACAGACTCCAGGTCTTCATGGAAGGAACTGGAAAGTCATATCTCCAAAAGGGTGGCAGAGAGACGGGTAGAAATTGAGACAGTTTTTGCAACGAATCCACTACACGGAACAGCAACCCTGGTAGAAATGGAAACTGGAGAGGGAGAGTGTATCTTAAGGCTATATTTTCTTAGCAAGCACCCTGCTTTTATGTACATTATATATTTATTAAGGGAGGTGTGATGCTATCTCCTTTGTGGCACACTCGCTACTGCCACTATTTTATATTTTAAAGCACCATGGAAAAATCAGACAAAGCAGTTCAAGTTTTGGTATATTTTAGTAATTCAGGACTTCATTTATCTAAGCCAGTTTCTCCACTACCACTAGCCTCATATTGTGAATCTTTTCTTTCATTTGTCCTGCGTACATAAAAGTTAGGGCTTTTTTTTTTTCTTTAATCTTTCCATGGAGAGCGTGATTATTGTCTCTCTTGTTCGTGTGTATATACTTCCACTAGTACTAATTCTCCTTGGTGATAAAATCTCTTTTTCTGTTTTTTTCCTTCCCTTAAGCATACATTCCTCCTCCTTACGACAGCAGCACTTTGATTTTTCTATGGGGAATTACCCCTCTTCCTTTTCGTGAAGACTGCTTATGGCTGTCAAGATATAGGGACATAACTCAAACTAAACCAATGGCCCCTCTGCCCAGGGAATTTTAATACTTGGTTCCTTGGCGCCTTCTTTAATTCTATGAATTACTTCATAGCTTTCCAAGAAATTTCCTTTTGCAGGTTATCCAGATGTGTTTTCTGTTCCTTACAATCAGGGAACACTGAAAAATGCATCTCTTACATTTTACTACATAGGCGCTTTCCCTTACCTGCAGTAATTTACAGTATATTGTTATCACTCCAAGTTCTTATCTATGGAGTATAACTTAGGTATTTTTACCTTTAAAAAAAGGGCAGAAAGGTATTGAATATTTGGATGGATGAGCAGCCATAGGAGATGTTGGAATGGGGATCATGGTGGAACATATAGTGTCTGTTTATATTTATTGACAATAAAATGAAGCTAGAGATAGTAGAAGGGGTGTGATCTTTGAAGCTAGACAGATCAGGGTTCTAATTATAGGTTAGCTACATACTAGATTACAGTCTTGGGTAAGGTAAAACATTTAGTTTCTTAACTATCAAAGTGTGACATAAGATTTTATCATCGTAATCCTAGTGAGAATTAGAAATAATATATAAAGTGTTTGCCACATTGTAGGTGCTCAACAATTTATAAGTATTAGTATTAAGCATATACATAGTGAAGAATTAACTTTACCCAAAGAGCAGTCTGTCCTTGTCCCTGCTCCTGGGAAGTAAACTCTAAACCCATGGAATTTCCCGTGTAATAAGAAGAACTTTGTTATTCATGGTGGGTCTCTCAGAACACACCTGATATTCTATGGTAATGAGGTGTCTCCATCACCCTGGATACTTCATGTTAGCAAGATGACTTGAGATGGAGTCTGGGCACACTCAGACACCATCCATCTGATGAAAGGATTGAGACTTTGAGCCATAGGTTACCAGCCTGAACTCTGGGGAGTGGAAAGGAGTAGACACTGAGTACAACCACATGGGCAGTACTTCAACCATACCTATGTAATAAGGTGTCAGTAAAAACTCTGGACACTGAGGCTCAGATGAACTTCCTGGGTTGGCAGTACTTCATGTACAGATTACCACATCTCGATGCTGGGAAGGGTAAGATGTCCCCGAGGACACAGAAGCTTCACTTTTGGAGCCCGCCCAATCCCAGATTCAGCTCTGTGCATCTCTTCCTTTGGCTGGTTTTAATATGTATCCTTTGACGATAATAAAACTATAATCACAGGTATACCTTCTTCCTGAATTCTGTGAGTCATTCTAGTGAATTATTGAAACTGATGATAGTTTTGGGAAATCCCCAAACTTGCAGTTGGTGTCAAGTCTTGAATTGTCAGTCTGGAAGATTGTGGCCTTAACCTTGAATGTGGCTAATTCTGAATAGCATATTTTATTCAACCAAGTGAAATGAATGTTACCTCCTTGAAACTGAGAAAGAAAATTTGGTTTTTCTTCTAGGCATCTGGGAATGGTAACCGGAAATTAGTTGTATTTAAAACATGCAAATACAAGTATTACTCTTGTAATTTAGTGCATGTAGTATATGTTACCATTGTTTTATTTTGGCAAATGTTAAAAAAAAAAAAAAAAAGCCAGGCTTTCTAGGCAGGATGGGCCAGGAACTACCCTCAGCCTCGGCTCTGAATTAATTCCCCCCCACCTGGACGGTAGCTTGTGAACCCTCCTTGTGATTGTGGCTTTTCTTGAGAGGCTGTCAGCCCCACCCACCCACCTCTCAGTTCCTGTGCTGTTGGCCGCACAGCTTCCAGGTGTCTGCTCCTCTGGTGAGACGGGGCCAGGAGATTCTCTCCTCAGCTCCTTGCCTGGGTGGGCAAGTCAGGTTCTAGGGCCAGCAGAAATCCTCGTTTGAGGGTTCCATCAAGTTCCCTGGTCAGAGTGCTGCCGCTGAGCAGAGCGGCTGCTTGGGACTACTGCTTGGGCACTGCGGAAAACCTTGTTGGAATGTGACATGTTGTCACTTTGGGACCATTGTCCAGCTGCTCCTGACTTGGCTACATGAAGGCTCAGACTGTCCCAGTCTCTGAACTGAAGAGAACCAACACTATTAGCATATTTCTCACCACTGTGAATGCAAGGTGATTCAATGAGAGTATCAGGAGGACATCTATAAATCCCAGACTGGCATGTGCAAGTTCTGAGGAATGATGGAATAACCCAATGTATCTGGGTGACCTTTGGAGACAGCTGAGACATGGCTACAACAGGGCAGTGGCTGACACCCAACTCAGCCCATCTTCTCTAGCTGTGTGGCTGATAGGGTCTTGGTGCTCTGGCCGACTGTCAAACCTGAGCCTCTGAGCTGGGAGAGCTGAATTCAGGACACTGGTCCACCAGAGACCTCCTGGCTCCATGTAATATCAATTGGTGAGAGCTCTCCCAGAGATCTCTGTCTCAACACTAAGACCCAGCTCCACTCATCGACCAGCAAGCTCCAGTGCTGGACACCCCATGCCAAACAACTAGCAAGACAGTAACACAACCCCACCCATTAGCAGAGAGGCTGCCTAAAATCATAATAAGTTCACAGACACCCAAATCACACCACTGGATGCAGTCCTGCCCACCAGAAAGACAAGATTCAGCCTCATCCATCAGAACACAGGCACCAGTCCCCTCCACCAGGAAGCCTACACAAACCACTCAACCAACCTTACCCACTGGGGGCAGACACCAAAAACAACAGGAACTACGGATGTACAGTCTGTGAAAAGGAGACCTCAAACACAGTAAGTTAAACAAAATGAGAAGACAGAGAAATACCCAGCAGATGAAGGAGCAAGGTAAAAACCCACCAGACCAAACAAATGAAGAGGAGATAGGTAGCCTACCTGAAAAAGAATTCAGAATGATAGTAAAGATGATCCAAAATCTTGGAAATAGAATGGAGAAAATACAAGAAATGTTTAACAAGGACCTAGAAGAGCTAAAGAGCAAACAAAGAAATGATGAACAACACAATAAATAAAATTAAAAATTCTCTAGAAGAAATCAATAGCAGAATAACTGAGGCAGAAGAAAGGACAAGTGACCTGAAAAAATAGTGGAAATAATTACTGCAGAGCAGAATAAAGAAAAGAGAATGAAAAGAATTGAGGACAGTCTCAGAGACCTATGAGACAACATTAAACCCACCAACATCTGAACTATAGGGGTCCCAGAAGAAGAAAAGAAAGAGAAAGGGACTGAGAAAATATTTGAAGGGATTATAGTTTAAAACTGCCCTAAAATGGGAAAGGAAATACTCAAGTCCAGGAAGCACAGAGAGTCCCATACAGGATAAATCCAAGGAGAAACACACCAAGACACATATTAATCAAACTATCAAAAATTAAATACAAAGAAAAAATATTAAAAGCAACAAATAACATACAAGGGAATCCCCATAAGGTTAACAGCTGATCTTTCAGCAGAAACTCTGCAAGCCAGAAGGGTGTGGTAGTACATATTTAAAGTGATGAAAGGGAAAAACCTACAACCAAGATTACTCTACCCAGCAAGGATCTCATTCAGATTCAATGGAGAAATTAAAAGCTTTACAAACAAGCAAAAGATAAGAGAATTCAGCACCACCAAACCAGCTTTACAGCAAATGCTGAAGTAACTTCTCTAGGCAGGAAACACAAGAGGAGGAAAAGACCTACAAAAACAAACCCAAAACAATTAAGAAGATGGTAATAGGAACATACATATCCTTAAATGTAAGTGTATTAAATGCTCCAACCAAAAGATATAGACTGGCTGAATGGATACAAAAGCAAGACCTGTATATATACTGTCCACAAGAGACCCACTTCAGACCTAGAGACACGTACAGACTGAAAGTGAGAGGATGGAAAAAGATATTCCATGCAAATGGAAATCAAAAGAAAGCTGGAGTAGCAGTTTTCATATCAGAAAAAATAGACTTTAGAATAAAGAATGTTATAAGAGACAAGGAAGGACACTACATAATGATCAAGCAATCAATCCAAGAAGATATAACAATTGTAAATATCTATGCACCCAACATAGGAGCACCACAATACATAAGGCAAATGCTAACAGCCATAAAAGGAGAAATCAACAGTAACACAATCATAGTAGGGGATTTTAACACCCCACTTTCACCAATGGACAGATCATCCAAAATGAAAATAAATAAGGAAACACAGATTTAAATGACACATTAAACAAGATGAACTTTGTTGATATTTATAGGACATTCCATCCACAGACAACAGAATACTCTTTCTTCTCAAGTGCTCATGGAGCATTCTGCAGATTAGATCATATCTTGGGTCACAAATCAAGCCTTGGTAAATGTAAGAAAAGTGAAATCGTATCAAGTATCTTTCCGACCACAACGTTATAACACTACATATCAATTACAGGAAAAAAACTGTAAAAAATACAAACACATGGAGGCTCAACAATACACTACTTAATAACCAGGAAATCAAAAAATACCTGGAAACAAATGACAATGAAAACACAAGGACCCAAAACCTATGGGATGCACCAAAAGCAGTTCTAAGAGGGAAGTTTATAGCAATACAATTCTACCTAAGGAAACAAGAAAAATCTCAAACAACCTAACCTTACACCTAAAGCAATTAGAGAATGAAGAAGAAAAATACCCAAAGTTAGCAGATGGAAAGAAATCATGAAGACCAGATCAGAAATAAATGAAAAAGAAATCAAGGAAATGATAGCAAATATCAATAAAACTAAATGCTGGTTCTTTGAGAAGGTAAACAAAATTGATAAACCATTAGCCAGACTCATCAAGAAAAAAAGGGGGAAGACTCAGATCGATCAAATTAGAAATGAAAAAGGAGAAGTAACAACTGACACTGCAGAAATACAAAGGATCATGAGAGACTACTACAAGCAACTCTATGCCAATAAAATGGACAACCTGGAAGAAATGGACAAATTCATAGAAAAACACCACCTCCTGAGACTGAAACAGGAAGAAATAGAAAATATAAAAAGACCAATCACAAGCACTGAAATTGAAACAGTGATTAAAAGTCTTCCAACACACAAAAGCCCAGGGACAGATGGCTTCACAGGTGAATTCTATCAAACATTTAGAGAAGAGCTCACACCTATCCTTCTCAAACTCTTCTGAAATATAGCAGAGGGAGCAACACTCCCAAATTCATTCTACAGGGCCACCATCACCCTGATACCAAAACCAGACAAACATGTCACAAAAAACGAAAACTACAGGCCAATATCACTATTGAACATAGATGCAGAAATCCTCCACAAAATACTAGCAAACAGAATCCAACAACACATTCAAAGGATCATACACCCTGATCAAATGGGGTTTATCCCAGGAATAAAAGGATTCTTCAATATATGCAAATCAATCAATGTGATACACCATATTAACAAATTGAAGAATAAAAACCATATGATCTTCTCAACAGATGCAGAACAAGCTTTAGACAAAATTCAACACCAATTTATGATAAAAACCCACCAGAAAGTCAGCACAGAGGGAACTTACCTCAACATAATAAAGGCCATATATGACAAACCCACAGCCAACATCGTCCTCAATGGTGAAAAACTGAAACCATTTCCTCTAAAATCAAGAACAAGACAAGGATGCCCACTCTCACCACTGTTATTCAACATAGTTTTGGAAGTATTAGCCACAGCAATAAGAGAAGAAAAAGAAATAAAATGAATCCAATTCTTAAAAGAAGAAGTAAAGCTGTCACTGTTTGCAGATGACATGATACTATACATAGAGAATCCTGAAGGTGCTAGCAGAAAACTACTAGAGCTAATCAATGAATTTGGTAAAGTAGTAGGATACAAAATTAATGCACAGAAATCTCTTGCATTCCTATACACTAATGATGAAAAATCTGAAAGAGAAATTAAGGAAACATTCCCATTTACTATGGCAACAAAAAGAATCAAATACCTAGGAATAAACCTACCTAAGGAGACAAAAGACCTGTATGCAGAAAACTGTAAGACACTGATGAAAGAAATTAAAGATGATACAAACAGATGGAGAGATATACCATGTTCTTAGATTGGAAGAATCAACATTGTGAAAATGACAGTACTACCCAAAGCAGTCTGCAGATTCAATGCAGTCCCTATCAAACTACCAATGGCATGTTTCACAGAACTAGAACAAAAAATTTCACAATTTGTATGGAAACACAAATAGCCAAAACAATCTTGAGAAAGAAAAATGGAGCTGGAGGAATCAGAATCCCTGACTTTGGACTATACAACAAAGCTAAGGTAATCAAGACAGTATAGTACTGGCACAAAAACAGAAATATAGATTAATGGAACAGGATAGAAAGCCCAGAGGTAAACCCACACACATATGGTCACCTGAACTTTGATAAAAGAGGCAAGAATATACAGTGGAGAAAAGACAGCCTCTTCAATAAGTGGTGCTGAGAAAACTGGACAGCTACATGGAAAAGAATGAAATTAGAACACTCCCTTACACCATACACAAAAATAAACTCAAAATGGATTAAAGACCTAAATGTAAGACCAGACACTATCAAACTCTTAGAAGAAAACATAGGCAGAACACTCTTTGACATAAATCACAGCAAGATCCTTTTTGACCCACCTCCTAGAGAAATGGAAATAAAAACAAAAATAAACAGTTGGGACCTAATGAAACTTAAAAGCTTTTGTACAGCAAAGGAAACCATAAACAAGACCAAAAGACAACCCTCAGAATGGGAGAAAATATTTGCAAAAGATGCAACTGGCAAAGGATTAATCTCCAAAATATACAAGCAGTTCAATATCAAAAAAACAAACAATGTAATCCAAAAATGGGCAGAAGACCTAAACAGACATTTCTCCAAAGAAGATATACAGATTGCCAACAAACACATGAAAGAATGCTCAACATCATTAATCATTAGAGAAATGCAAATCAAAACTACAATGAGATATCATCTCACACTGGTCAGAATGGCCATCATCAAAAAATGTACAAACAATAATTGCTGGAGAGGGTGTGGAGAAAAGGGAACCCTCTTGCACTGTTGGTGGGAATGTAAATTGATACAGCCACTATGGAGAACAGTATGGAGGTTCCTTAAAAAACTAAAAATAGAACTACCATACGACCCAGCAATCCCACTACTGGGCATATACCCTGAGAAAAACATAATTCAAAAAGAGTCATGTACCATAATGTTCATTGCAGCTCTATTTACAATAGCCACGACATGGAAGCAACCTAAGTGTCCCTCAACAGGTGAATGGATAAAGAAGATGTGGCACATATATACAATGGAATATTACTCAGCCATAAAAAGAAACGAAATTGAGTTATTTGTAGTGAGGTGGATGGACCTAGAGTCTGTCATACAGAGTGAAGTAAGTCAGAAAGAGAAAAACAAATACCATATGCTAACACATATATATGGAATGTAAAAAATCAATAAAAATGGTTTTGAAGAACCTAGGGGCAGGACAGGAATAAAGATGCAGATGTGGAGAGTGGACTTGAGGACCCAGAGAGGGGAGGGTTGGGCTGGGACAAGGTGAGAGAGTGGCATGGACGTACATACACTACCAATTATAGAATGGGTGGCTGGTAGAAGCAGCCACATAGCAGTGGGAGATCAGCTAGGTGCTATGTGACCACCTAGAGGGGTGGGATAGGGAGGGTGGGAGGGAGACAGAAGAGGGAGGTGTTATGGGGATATGTGTATATGTATGGCTGATTCATTTTGTTATACAGTGGAAGCTAACACACCATTGTAGAGCAATTATACTCCAATAAACATGTTGAAAAACAAAAACAAAAACATTTTTAAGGACCTTCATTGTTCACATGTAATCTAGTCTCCCAAGATTCTATCCTCCTTTTCCTAATGTCTTATATTCTTAAATCCATTAATTCTACCAATGGGATCTTCAGAAATATAACACTTATATATGGAAAAAGACATATTTTCTGGTCTTAAGCTGCTGAGAAGAGTAGAATCTTTCTGAAACTTACCTGTAATAATAATGATCATCATTTAAGTAGTGTCTGTCATACGCCAGACACCATGCTCATTATTTTGTGTGTACATATTCTAATGTTTATAACCAGCCTGGCACATATTTATTATCATTCTTTTTTAAGTTGTTGATTATTGAACCCAAGAGAGACCTTTCTAAGAACCTGTTGATTAAGTGAAGCTAAGTTAATAGACTTACTGCAGTAAGGGAGAACACCACTTTGACATAGTCTTAAAGGAGTAGGGAAGAGTATTTACAGGGTTTGGAGTCTGTGATTAAGTGGTTTAGTGTGGTCTTTCCTTGCAGGAAATTTATTGGAATTGGGCAAAGTTGTTGCATAATAATTCAAAATTAGAAGACACATCAAGATGAAGGTTTTAAAGGAGTCTTTATTTATTTATTTTTTTAGAAATGGTGTAAGGCTTTATATATTTTTTAAATATTTATCTATTTTTTTATTTGGTTGCACCAAGTCTTAGTTGCAGCAGGCAGACTCCTTTTGTTTTGGCATGCGAACTCTCAGTTGTGGCCTGCATGTGGAATCTAGTTCCCTGACCAGGGATCGAAGCCAGGCCCCCTGCATTGGGAGCATGGAAGCTTATCCAGTGCGCCAACAGGGAAGTTTCTTAAAGGAGTCTTAATAGTAAAATTTTCTGATAAGTGAGTTGTTTGCTCAGATGAGTAATCTATTGTTCTGTTAGAAGAACTGCTGGCCAGAATAAGCAAACTCTTTGCCCAGAAAACTAATTTGCAAGAATTTCCTAAAGCAAAAAGTGAAATTATACATTAGTTTACATTCTTATCTTCCTGGACAAGAATTACCTGAAATAAATAGTTAAGTCATATTGACAGAGTTGGTCTCAATTTTCAAAAATGAGGAAATTTAGTAATTTTCCAAGGACTACACCCAGAACTCAGTAGGTCTGAAGTCTCTGTTAATTCCACAGTGCTAGGTTTTCCCTCAAAATATCTTTATATATCCCTGAAAATAAGACTGCACGTAGCCACACAACTTCACCACCAAGGCTAAGAACTATTAAAAATGATTAAAGAAGGCAATTTAGGTGATACAAACAAGCTTTATTTAATACTTCATGAAGTGGACAGTCTCCATTTGCAGAGCAGGAAGGCAGGGGATAAAGTAGCAAGCATTTAAAGAGGAAAGAACAAGGGACAAAGAAGAGAAAACTAGAAAATGAATAAAGAACAAAGAAATAAGTAAAAAGCCCAGAGTTGGTTTGGCATTTGAGGAATGGCTTGTTACTGAATCAAACTTGGGTCCCCTTGCCTGCACAGAACAAAGCCAATCTACTGACACAAGATCGTGGTGAAGGAAAGTACAGTGTTTATTGCAGGGCACCAAACAAGGAGAATGGGCAGCCCATGCTCAAAAGACCCGAACTCCCTGATGGCTTTCAGGCAAGGTTCTTTTTAAAAAGTGTTAGCGGAGAAGGTCGTAGAATGTATGATCAGCTTGTGTACCTTATTCTGATTGGCTGGTGGTGAGGTAACAGGGTGATGTTTCAAGTATCTCAATCATCAACCTTCTGATTCCAACCAGTCTGAGGTCTATGTGCTTGTAGGTCAGCATATGATCGCCATTCTCCACCAGGTGGTGGTGGGTCTTAGTTTCTGCCGAACAACTCAAAGATATGCATCCGATCGTTACCTATATCCCTTCAGGAAGGACTATGAGTCCTGTGACTCTATTGTTCTAATCATTAACTGCTTGAGTCTGCTCTTTGGAACTGAGGGAAGGTCTGGGAGACTGAAGTTATTTTCTGCAGACAAGAAATGGGGTACACAGAGGGGCTTTTGTACCTGGGGAGGCCCCATAGGGTCCTGCTCTCTTTCAATCCCCTCTTTTCTTTGCTCTTCCTCAGTTCTGAGGGCAACAGGGATGGGACAAGAAAGGGAGTAAAGTTTTGAATAGAGAGATTAATCATAAACTCAGTGGAGGAGGTCAGTTTTAGGGGGACTTGGTTTCAGGCTGACTGGCTATAGTGTGTTTCTGGTCAAGCAGAACATTTATAAGGACACAAAAATTATCCAGATTTTAATTTGCTGACGTGGCATTCTTGGCAGGACAGCTCTCTCTTGGGCCTTGATGGTTATTGCAACAGAACTAAGGTTGCCTACATCAATATTACTTTACTATCATTTTCCAGGAAGATAATGCTACAAACCAGCAAATTACTTCATTGGTTTGTGGAGGAGGAAAATTAATTTTCCTTCTACCCTTCTGAGTTATTGGTTGAGAACCCCCTGTAATAAAAGACAGATTCACATGAGAAAAAACATTTTTTTAATTACATAAACACATAGGGGAGCACCACAAAGATATGAGACTCAACGTAGCCAGACAATTGAGACTTATATGTCATCCTGAGCAAAGGCAAGGGATAGGGGAATGAGGCTTCAAAGGGGGAAAGGCCATTCCTGGAAAGGTGAGAAGAGCAAATATTTGGTAAACAAAAGTTATCCTGCCAAGCAGATAAGTCTCTCAGGTAAAAAGATTATCTCTGGTAATAAGTCTCTTCCTGATACAGGCCCACCTTCTAATGTAAATTTCCTTTATAAGTATAGATTTTCCTTACAAAAGCCTAACTCTACTATGTTTTCAGAGCTTTTCCAGTGTCTGCAGTTTCTTAAAAATAATCAGCACAAAATAATCCTTATACCAAATAAGCATATTAGAGGGGTGGGGGAGGGCACATTCTGCTGCTTTTCAGCTTACTTCAGGGACTTCAAGAAAATTCATTCAGAAAAATAAGCTATTCAACCAGTCGCCTTCTTAGGACAATAGCTTGCTCATCTGGCAAGCTGCTTGCTGATGAAATAATCGGTTATTCATCAAGAATCATATTCATCTCCACCTGTCTGTGATTACCAGTCTTAAACTATTTATATCGTGAAGTTTGCCCAGTCCCGAAGAGATCCCTGACTTGAAAGACTAGGATTAAACCACAGGAGCCCAGACTTTAAACCCCTGTAAATATCCATCTCTGACCTCTTCCTTCAGAGACCCTCTTAAGACTCTATCAAGGTGATACTCTCTCTAACAGTAAGGACATAATAATATAATAACAACAGTAGATAATGGCCCAGGTTTGCCTGATCACCAGGTTATTCTGGTGGTTATCTATGTCTTTTGAGAGTTGACAGTTGACATCCTTCAGGATCTGACATTCTGCCTTATGGGCAGGGGCTGTTTAAATGAATGGTAAATTATAAATAGAGATACCACTTGACATAGTGCACCATGGGTTACAAAGCACTTCAACATACATCACTTGATTTAATCATTAAAAGAACTACTTGAGGTAGATATTGTTATGATGCTTCCTTTAATCCTTAACATTCTCTTATAGGTCAATAAACAAAAGCTCAGAGAGAGAGGCCAAATGCTTTGGTAAAGATCAAATAGCAAGTAATCAAGATGGGACTTGATGTGTAGATGGCCGTACCATAAAATCTTTTTTCAAGTTGTTTGTATTCAGTGCTCCCATATCAAGAAATCTCTCTTTTGTCCCAATATCCTTGCCCAGTTTTCCACTTCCAGATATCTTCAGAGCACCTGTTCAAAGTTTCCTCACACCGATCTGCTATTTTTGCTTCTTTGACTCTTCTAATCACCTCTTCTCTAGGAAGCTTCCCAAGCAGATCATGGTGTGACCTTCCGTGGTTTGTAGTTAAAAAGTTAACAATTTCTTTGCTTTTTCATATTAATGTAGTTTATTTCTCCTAATCTATTTGAGGTCCTTATCGTCTAAAAGGCAGTCTTCCTAACTAAAATGGCTGCTATAACTTCCTTGATAAAAGTAAATTCAGGCTTCCCAAGTCTCTCAAATGAAAACAATCTCTATGTGAACAGGGGTTACTGAGCCATCGACTGACACTGAGATTTAGCTTCCTCTTGAATGTCATGACACATCATTGTGCCACTACCATTATGACCTCAGGGGCCGCTGCTACAGCTTTGTTGGATTATTCTCAGCCAGAGACACAGGAAAAGGTTCTCTAGGTTGTGTTCTGCACATGGGCTTCCAACAAACTGAGCTAATGTTGGTAGAAATACAGCTCACATTCCCCTGGCCAGCCTTACCTGCCCAAAGGGGAGTCCTTTTTCTAATTTGCACGAAGGCAGCATGTAAATTAGTGAGGCTCACATGCCCTGAAATATTTGCCTAAGACTTAACTAAATGAAAATACTAGGGAAAGTAACTTACTACTGAACAATCTAGTACATAAATGTATTTCCAACTTGCACTTTTCTCCTGAAAATCTTCCTCTTGACCTCTGGACCAGGATTCTCAACAAAGACCACATGCCCCTAAAACAGAACAGCATTTCAAACCTTTCTAGAGTCCTTGGGCAAGGAAAATGGGAATAATAAGGATATATTATAAAGACTCTGTGAGAAATATGGAGTTTTTAATATCATGCTTGGCACATAGTAAGTACTCAGGATTGGTAGCTATAATTATGATTCAGTAGCCTTTGACTTCACTTTTCCTCTTTATCATGCCCAACTCCATATTCAAATTCATCAGTGAAAAGATTAGACTTTTAACACTAAACAGAATTTATATGCCTTTAACCTGACTCTTGACCTTGAATCTTAACACAAAGAAATAAACATACCTTTCTTCTAAGAAAATAAAACATGAATAATATTTATAAAATATTTATAGAATATCTATGAAAGAGCATTTTCACATATAATGTTGGAGTGTATATACTAAAAGTACTTACTAGATATACATGTTATTAAAATGCCCATATCATACCAAAACAAAATTTTAAGTGTGATAGATTTTTATTTTAAAAATAAAAGCTCTTATGTGTATAATGCTTCTTTTTATAACTGCCAGCTGTAATCCACCAAGAGTCAGGGTGCCTGGTCATTTACCAGGACAGAATTCAGACTCTCTTAGAAAATATGCCTGTCCCCTTTGACTTAGAGAAGGCAGGCAATCCTTCCAGACATGTCACCAGCCTAGGACTCATTTCTTTCTCCTGCTTGGAAGGACTGATAGCATCTTGTGATTACATTTGCTTGTTGGTGCAGCCTTTTATAAAGAACTAAAGTGTGCCACGGAGTGTCATTTAGACTCAGTCAAGCTGGATTGATATAAAGTAGAATGTGTTAGAGATAAGAATGGAGTGATATTTTTAGATCTTTTTAAATTTAAAAAGCTTTAAGCCACCATTAGCACATTCATTAAAGTAGCATTCAATTATGAGATGGGTTTTTATGCTTATATAATATATCAAATTAAGCAGAAGAAAATAACTTTAAGACTTCTTATTTTAACTGGCTTTACATTTTACAGGTTTTGGAAAAGTAATTCTTAATTTTTCAATTAATCTTTTTATTAAGGACTCCCTGTATTACTGGCAATTCACTGAATACTTTGAGAAAAACTGAGATTAGTCTAAAGTAGTGAAGACATCCTGTAGGGGGTCGCAGTTTTCTTATTCTACTTGGAAACAAGCCTGGACCCCTATCTTCTTCTTCATCCCTATTATCTATTATGGTGTAGATGAGGGTCCCATACCCAAAAGCCCAGGGAAACCAGATAGGTAAATAAACAAAGGGACATGTGCCTGATATCATAGTTGTTACTTAGTTCCAACCAATTGAAATTAAAGGCCAACCCAGTTTGAAAAATCTGCATATTTATGGAAATTCTTTTCTATTTTTAAATGTTGGCAACTAATTCAAATTAAAAGAAAAAAGTATATTCTGTAGGTCTATTCTGTGTGGGCCAGCACGAAAGTAGCTATGATCCAGAATCAGAGCATAACCTACCAGGTGCAACTCTGACTTAGAGTGAAATGAAATTAGAAGACAGAAATGTTAGAAGCATTAAAAGATAACAGGCAGAAAGAAAAAAAGTATACTGAATTCTTTGGTTACAAATGACATAAAATTCAACTCCAATTGGCTTATTAAAGGGGGACCCATTTATTATCTCACCTAAGTGAAAAATCCACATGTAGGCAGGGCTGAATCTAGCAATTCAAACGATGTCAGCATCGTTTCTCTCCAGTCCTTCCCTCATCTTTCCAAGGTGTCTGCTTCATCCTTCAGGGTTTACATGGTGACCTCAGTATATTCAGGCTTGTCCATTAGAGTTGAAAAGTAGCTGCCATGTTCTAAACTTCACATCTTCTACCTACACACATCACATCTTCTACCTACTGAGAGATGATAGGTTCTTTAGCTCCTGCAGAAGAGAGAGTAAATTTCTCCTTCCATAAAGGGCAAAATGTGTCTCTTTGTATGTAACTACCTCCAGTGAGGTTGTGGGCCCTACCTTGGACCATAATGGCCAGGAGATGGAATCACCATTTAACTTAAGCCACTGAGAGTTTCAGGGGCTTCTCTGGAGAACCCAACCCAATAATACATAGCTGAGAATAGCAAGGGTAGTTTCACACCATTTTCTTCAGGGATTACTGCTGTAGGGAAAGGGAAATAGAATCACAAACAGTAATTATACACCAGATTAGGGGGAAGCTATTAAAGAAACTGA
This sequence comes from Delphinus delphis, assembly GCF_949987515.2. Taxonomy (NCBI): domain Eukaryota; kingdom Metazoa; phylum Chordata; class Mammalia; order Artiodactyla; family Delphinidae; genus Delphinus; species Delphinus delphis. The sequence continues at coordinate 66,080,299 of NC_082693.1, forward strand.
AAGTAAAATACAAATTAGTAGGAAAAAAAGTAAGAAAAGTTAGTGCCAATAAATGTGAAATCTTCAATGTGGAAGGTGTGGGATCAAAGGCAATTGCTACAGGGAAAAACCATGTAAGAACAGAGAATACTTACTCTGAAAGTGCTAGAAGAAAACATGGAATAATTTTTACTTTTATAATTTTGAAGTGAGAACTAGTTAACATACAAAATTCAGAAGCAATAAAGAAGCAAAATAAATTTAACTATGTAAAACTACAATAACACAATTTTATTAAAAATAAGGTAAGTAACAAGCTGGTAACATATATGCAACTCCTATGACACACAAAGAAATAATAGCCTTAATCTTTAAAGAATACTTACACATCAAAAGAAAAGATGAACCCAATAGGAAACTGAGTAAGAGGGAAAAAATATTAATGAGTATTAATGAGTGTGATCAATGAGTATTTAAGTGATACCTTGATATTTCACTTTGTAGTAGTTTAACTCCCTTTAGAGGGCAAAGGTGACTTCAGTATACAAATCTGAAAGAAATGCCTTTTTTTTTTTTTTGGTAAGACTATTAGTGAAAAAAGTCTAATATTCTGTCTGATAAGAATTTGTATAGAAAATAGCTATAAAAGGTAAATAAGAAATGTAAATCAAAAGAAGCAGATGTTATTTTTTTATATATTAGATCAGCAAAGATCAAAAAAGTTGGTGTTATACAATGTGGCAAAGCTGTGAGGAAACAGACCTCTTCACTCATCCTTGATGGGTGCAATCTTTTGAAAGGACAATTACCAGCATTGCTCAAAATTTAATTGTACTACTTTACTGTTACAAAATTTAACTTCAAGGATTATATGTGTCAATGACTTTCAGTCAGGGAGCACCAGGAATGCACATGTAGTTGAACTGGTTGGATTTATGACTCATTATAGCAAAGTAGAAGGGAGCCACAGGGAGCCATGAGGTGCCTCAGTAAGAGGGTTCATTTCTAACTCCCTGTTATAGGATTTCAGCTTTGATTGGATGCTTTTGGGGAGAGTCAAAGGAAGTGAGACTTTGAACTAGATTGGGTGCTGTCAGAAAGTCAGGATAAGTCTATGACTATCTCAATTAATCTTATCTAGAGGGAGGGCAGACTAGAATGAGGCTAAAGCTATAATTAGTAAAGAAACAACAGCCAGTCTTATTAAGTGGAAGAGAGGCTGCTTGGTATTTTGTGGTGTTTGTACAGTGACCTTGTTTTTGTCTGTGCTTAGAGAAAATTACGAAGTGGTCTTGTTTAGACTAATTTTATCACGGTTTCAGAGTGATCTTGTTTGATGTTGATGTTCCATGAAATTGTTTATGTCCAACAGGAGAATAATATGGTCCAGCTGTGAGTGCCATGCCAGCTTCAAACAACAGAATCCTATCTGTAAGTGATATCTGGGCTTTCTTTATCTTTCTAACTTAAAGCTATACTTTTACTTATACAAAGACATTTATGTACAAATATGTTCAATATAGCAATACTTATAGTAAAACATTCTAAATATTTACCAGCAGCAGAAAGGCTAAATCACTGATTATTATACTTATATACTGGGTCACTATGCAGCTTTGAAAAATGATGTAAAAATGTGCTGATAGGAAGAATTCTAAAACATTGTTAGGTGATAAAAGCGAAGTATAAAATAGCATTTGTTTCTGTTTGTGTTGAAGGTCATTAGGGTTGTTTGGTAAATATTGTTTCATCCCCCTTCCAGGATAGGAATATATTTCCTGATCTTGTGTTTAGACAGGGCTATGTTACTAGTTCTTGTAAATGAGTTATCAATAAGACATGAACCATTTCTGAACTGTAACATTTAATTGTTCATCTAAGGTCCTTGGTAACTCTCTTCCTTTGTCATGGCTACTGACAATGGTCCAGATGAGGGTCTGGATCCCAGAATAAGAAAACCATGAATCAGAGCCTCAAGTTGACCTGCAATAGAGACACAACATGAGAAAAAAAGCCTTATTGTTTAAGTCACTGAGATTTGGGGATGGTTAGTAACCACAGCATAGTCTAGTCTATCCTGGCGAATACAGTATTAGACCAGAATTGGAGTGCTACAGTGAAAAAGGGGGGTGGGAAGGGCTGTGGGATGAATTGGGAGTTTGGGATTGACATATATACACTACCGTGTGTAAAATAGATAGCTAGTGGGAACCTGTTGTATAGCGCAGGGAGCTCAGCTTGGTGCTCTGTGGTGACCTAGATGGGTGGCATGGGGAGGGGAGGGAGGTCCAAGAGGGAGGGGATATATGTATACATATAGTTGATTCAGTTCATTGTACATCAGAAACTAACACAACATTGTAAAGCAACTATACCCCAATTAAAAAAAAGAAGAATATGTGGCATTGGGTTAGGGGTTGGGTGATGATCAGTGAGAAAACTTTTATCGGAGGCTGTAAGGAGGAGGGTCCATATTATTCAATAACAAAACACATGGTAAAATTGTCATCAAAAAAATTATAAAGCAGTTAATATACCTATTAGAATTGAAGTCTTAGGGGAAGAAGTTGAAAGACAAAATGTTAGTAGCAAGTGTTAGTTTCCATTGACTACATTTGGCAAAGTATTACAAGAAAGACGTAAGCTCAGAATAGAATTAGCTGTTTCATAAGCAGGAATACAGTTGCACTTTCAACAGGTAGTTTCAAGCCATCTTTTGTTTCAGAAAAGTTCTCTTGATTTATATTTTCTAGTATTTTTTATCTTCCATTGCTTTAGTTTTTGTCCTCAAGATCCCCTTTTATATGTGTGTTTAGTCTTCTTTGCTTGTCATCTATAACTATCACTGTCTCTCGAATACTTTTTAACACCTTACTTCTTTTTCATTTTTCACCTTTTACTTTCTATTTCTCTTAAGGCATTCATTGTGTTTATTAATTCCTTCAGGTTTATTCTTCAATTCTGAAATGACTTTTTCATTTATCAATAATTTTTTACATTTGTGAGCTCAAATCACAAATTTTTCTATTTCTTACTCTGTTCTCCAATTATCTAATTTCTAAAATTTTAGAATTAAGATTTCTGTTGTTTCATGGCTATTAATATTTTCTTAAATCATTTTATCTTTGAAGAATTTGGTTACAGTTTTCATCTATTTTTGTGTTCAAATTCTCCTGGCATGCCTTCATTGTCTGTAGGGATATTATTTTGCTCTTTAGTTTCTTTCTTATTATAAAACTGTCTCTTTATAAAAATCCTTTTCTGTTGTGCTTTTCATTTGTTATGCATTTTTCTGTATTAGAAAGGGAGGAATCAAGATAGCTTTCCTAGAATCATAGCTCTAGATTTCCTTCTGTAATATTCAAAATGTGTTCAAAAACAAAAGTTGACATTTTCCTGAGATCTGCTAACTCTGGTTCCTTCTCCCCAATATTTTCTTGAACTTTTTCTTTTAGTTTTTTCCTATTGAAGTTCTACTCTCAGTACTTTTTACTTGATGCAAGATTTGATACTGGAAGGGAATTTTAGCTGATTACTCTCAAAGGTTTATAAAGCCCAGATTTGTCCAACACCATCATGCATACCATGGTCCCTTAGCTCACACTGTGAATTAAGGTCTGCAGTTCTCCCTCCCAGTTCCAGCTGCTAGCCTCGAATTTTCTTGATGAGTTTACCAGTGAGTACCTGCTGGTAATTTGGATACTTTTTAGCTCTGGAGCCATCAGAAATTTTTGTCTTTCCTCTGCTTTCTCTCATATCACTGTTGAAATGGTGTGAGTCTTCTTGGTGGTTGTGGTTGGTCTTCACTTGCTCATATTCGGGAGTTTATAGTTAACCTAGTGGTAGATGTTGTCCATGTGTTTTAGGTTTTGCTGTCCTAGTCTCTATACTTGTTTATATGATGAGATTTGGGGAAATTTAAAAATTCTGCCACCATCTTCCCAGAGTCCTCTACCTTGAATGTTTAAACACCTACCTTTTTGGTTTTATGCTTTTAAATGTTTTTATTCTTTCTTAAATATATATTTTATCATATTTTTATATGTTCATATATATGTGTATGTGGGTGTGTGTGTATCAGTGCAGTCACGTGACATGCTAAATGGAAAAAACAGTGTAAATTTATGATATGCATTCCAACTTTGTAACTATTGTAGGTGACCCAAATCTCATTTTAATTCTCTAGTATCCATATTTTGATCTCTAATCTATACGCACACATGTGCACACGCACACACACACACACACACAATGAGGACTCCTTGAAAGGTAGATGATGCCAAATTTTAGGGCAGAAAATAAAATCAGTATGGACCTGGGCCATCTGTTTATTTGTACTAATTTCATAAATAAGGAAACTGAACTCCAAAGGTTGTTGCTAGACACAAGCATGCTTTAAAAATGTCAGCAGAAAAAAAAAAATGTCAACAGAAGTGCTGAAATAAAGGGAAGCAAACTACAGAGACCCTTACTAGTCAAATTTATACAGTTTGAGCATTAAAATAAGTTTAATGATAATAATTCTTGTGACAATTATAATAGCTAAACAGATTGAATATAAGAAAGTCTAGAAGTTCCTAATAATACTCAAACAAGAAAAGTTTATAGAAGATCACCAAAAGTTATCACAATATACAAGAAGAGTGTGTCTAATAGAATATACTTCATATTTTATTGATCCAAATATATAAGGTGTTAACATACAAAAGTATTAACTAAATATCTATCTATAAAGTTTAGGTATATACTTTCTTTGATCAAAAGAGTCCATAAGAAAGCCAAGTTATCTCAGCAAAAGTAGATTCAGTAACAAGAAAAGGAAAGCCTGATCAGCACATGTAATTAATCAGATTCAAAGGGTGTCCACAGCTAATCAGCTTCACTGGTCACATACAATAATCAAGTAAAAGGAGGGTTCAACAGTGTGTTCTAAAATGATAAATTAACCAAATGTACAAAAGAGTAAAGCTGACTATGCAGACACAATCCCTCATCTCCTAGGAGCTGACAATTCTTGATGGTCCAACTAATTAAAATAAAATACTAATAAGAAATATAGAAGATTTTAATAGTTCTGACAAACCACACTAATGTATCAACATGACAAGGCAATGGATAGGATAAAACTTAGAAGAATTCCTTACCTCTTTGAAAGCTACCAAGTCTCAAAAAATTAAAACTTTTATAAACAAGGCAAAAAAATTAAAAGCCTCACAATGTAATGATTAGAATTTTATTAGAGAAAGGAATTTACTCCAGATTAGCAGCCTAGAAATCACCTTAGAATGCTCAGCCAGAGCCATGTCTCAACCAAGAATTAAACTTTTCATAACTCGTAACAAAACCTGATTAGGCTGAAATGATACCATTTTCTTAAAGATCTGGTAAGATTATCAAAACCCCATGTAAGAACCTTAATGGAAGCCTAGGAAGATAAGACAAAAATATAATAAAAAGAAAGACAAAATAATATATTATATCATATTATACTATACTATATATATAATAAATATAACTTTATTTCTGGCTTTAGAGTAAATGTGTTTATTAATTTGTAATCATTGTAGTAGTATGTTGTCTATTTTTAAAAGGTGTTTAAGACATTGAAAGTAACCTAAAATATAGTGTTTGGAAGTATCTGATAAAATATAAAAGTTTGGGGAAATTTGCTAAATTCTTTAACTTTGTTTTATTAATTTCTTTAAGTAGTTTTTAGAGGAATTTAAAAACTGATTATTTACTATAATCATAAGATTAATAAATTAGGTACTAATAAAGCCAAATATTAGTGAGTGTTACTCTCTCACATAAAGGGCCATGATATAATAAAAACTATTGATAATATTCTAGTCAGGGGAAAGCAGAAATTTAAAAAGTAAATGAATGAGTGAGAAAATTTCAGGTAGTTTGAAAGAAGCAAAGTAGAGGGATGCAACAGAGTGTTGGAGATGCATTACTATGGACTGGGGTCATGGAAGATCTCACTGAAGTTGTGATGTTTGGGGTGAGACCTAAATGATAAGAAAACACCAGTCCTGTAAAGATCTGGCGGCAGAGAGTTCTAGGCAAAAAAGAGCAAGAACAAGTGTCCTAAAGCAAATGTCCTTTGCTGTATCCAAGACTTAGAATGAAGGCCAGCATGGCTGGAAAATAATGGGTGAATGTCAGAATGGTAGGAGAAAAGACCAGATCATGTAGGGCCTTGTGAGCCACAGTAAGAGGTGGGGATTTTATCCCCAGCACAGTGAGAAGTCATTGGAGGGTTGGCTGCAAAGGAGTCAGGAACCAATTAACTGTTCCTATTTGGGGAATAGATTGTTGGAGAGCAAGAGGGGAGGATGGGAGGTCAGTTCTCTCTTTACCTGGATCCTAGTTCAAGTACTCCCTTGTCCCATGAAGCCTTCCCTGCTCACCTGAATGGAGATAACATCTCTCTTCTTTACACTTGGTAACGCTGCATCACTACTGTCTTATGACATTCATTATGTTCAGTTTTGTATTTTAGGGAGCTGTGATGTTTCATCTCCCCTTGAAAATCTTAGGATATAAGTTCCTACAAGGTAGTGACTATACCCTGTGTATCTTTGCATTTGTAATAGAGCTTAACTTGGTGGCTAACACAAAATGGATATTATGTGAGGATGAAGAAGTAATTTATTTTGCTTATGGCAATACATAGAATCAATTCAGCTACAGCCTATATAACTATTGAAAGAATTAAAAGATAAATGACTGTTGGTTTCTACATTAACAGAGCATGAAGAAGGTGGGGGGAAAATATGTCTCAACTTTTTATTCAGGGCCAAGTCAACATCTGTTCTGGATAAAATAGAGAAAATATAACTGTTTTAAAAACTTAAGGGTTTAATTAATCTAGGTGGGGAAATGGGGTTGGAAACATTACTGTCAGTTTGACTGACAGAGTTCCTTTGGAAAAAAAATGAAGAAAGAAGCAAATAGCTTCTATATTCTATGTTGTTGGTAGAAAAAGAAATTCAGAAAGCACATCATGCAGTATTAAAGGGACAGAATTTCATACATCAGAAGAGCATAAGCTGTACCGGGGAAGGCCAGGACTAAGGAGAGGTATCAGGGTCAGCACAGAACGGTGAGCACGGGTGAGAAGGAAGAAGACTTCAAAAGTGTGTGACACGAGGTCTACTAATCCATTAACCATGTTCCGAATAGAAGCAGAGGAAATGCATCAGGTCTATAAAACCACTAAGTTATAAACTTCTTTACTTACCTGGGGAGAACTCTGTGAAGTTGGAAAAACAGTTTTAGGGGGAAAAAAAAAAGGAATATTCGTTATCATCTACCTAAGCTTTGTATTTTGTAGGTGAGGAAATGGCATTGTAGAAATATGAAACAACACACTGAGGTCACACAGCTAAGTAGCAGAAATACTGAAATGTGAACCCAGATTTCCTAATTCCAGCTCTTTGCTCTTGCCAGTATATACTCTGCAAATTGGGTGGTTACAATCCATTTCCCCTTATTTTTGTCATAGCACTTTAAATTTTTTGGGGAGGTGGTTGGTGGGGATTCATTCTTGCCCTTGTCTGTCATCTTCAGGGACTGTTGGTCAAGTTGTCCCCCAGCTAGGGCTTGAGTATATGACCAAATGCTGACAAATCAGACTCATTCTCTGGGACTTTGAATCCTGAACACGCTGATTCTAGGACAGGAAAACTGATGGAGCTGAATCATCGCAGAGGTGGCAAGCTGACAAGCCTGTCAGTGAAATTCAGCTACTTGGATCCCTAGAGCTACTTCATTTTTGCTCCCAGTGAGCCCAGTTCTTTCACTTTTCCTTCTGTTTTCAAATTATCCCACGTTATTCACATTTATTTATTTTTTTTATTATATTGTTAAAGCTCTTGCTTAGCATAGCAGAGTCCATTTCTTTTCCTTACAACTCAGAAGCTCTAATTACTACTCTGCTTCTAGGAATATAAACGTGTCAGGACATGAGATGAGAAATTAAAGAAACAGTGAAAAAGGAGAGGAAATGACCGAACTGAAGTTTTACAAATAAGGCTGAAGGAGAATTTCAGATTAGGGTGTACATGTATTCATTCGTGTAGATTTAATACAGTTTTATTAAATATCTAATCTGTGTCCAGCAGCGGTGAGATAACAACCTGTGGGTATCCAAATGAATGGAAATAAAAAGATCCCACAACCAGTCAGGGACTCAATATGTGAGCTGGACAGTCAGATGCAAAGAAAGTGGGACCCACGAGTGAGAACTAATAGACTGGGGTCAGGAGCAGTCAGAACAGGATCTACAAGAGGACTGAGCTACTTGGATCCCCAGACACACCTCATTCTTACTCCTGAGCCTGGTTCTTTCACTCTTCCTTCGATTCTGGAAATTCTGAAATTGATTTCTGCATCTGAGTTCATAAGCAGCATGAAGAACAGAAGGCACAGAGATTCCTTGACTGTCTTTCCATCTCTTACCTGGGCCTTGAAGCTCTATTAAAATGTCACTGGAAAAAATGATCCAAGAGACGTGACTAGAATTCTTGCCTGATGTTACATTTAGTACCCCCGAGCCAGACAGTTAAACTTGCTAGGCCTCAGTTTCCTCTTCTATGCAATGAAGAAACTGCACCCACTCTGTTTACCTCCTGAGTTGTGAGAAACACATGAGAAAATGGATGCAATGGTTTAGTAAATTGAGAAAAAAGACCAAGAGAAAAATGTTACTTTCCCTTCAGCATCGTTTCCAACCATTTCTCTCTCAGCCACGGCAGAGCGAGAAGCTTTAAAAAAACAGTTAGCTAGGGCTTCCCTGGTGGCGCAGTGGTTGAGAGTCCGCCTGCCGATGCAGGGGACGTGGGTACGTTCCCCGGTCCGGGAAGATCCCACATGCCGCGGGGCGGCTGGGCCCGTGAGCCATGGCCGCTGAGCCTGCGCGTCCGGAGCCTGTGCTCCGCAACGGGAGAGGCCACAGCAGTGAGAGGCCCGCGTACCGCAAAAAAAAAAAAAAAAAAAAAAAAAAGAAAGAAACAGTTAGCTAAAGAAAAGGAGATTGAGATAGTGTTCCGGCTTCAAAGGCCAGCCTTCCGGTTATGTAGCTCCTAGAAACAAGGACAGAACAGAGGCTCTGAGAAGAGTTTTGACAAAAATTAAAGTGCAAGAAAGGTATACCATGACTGAGAAATTGCTGGAGTATTCATTCAGAAAATATGTGTATTGCCATGAGAAATCATTAGTTTGAGGATGAGAATATATCTTTTATTTCTGAATCTCATGTCTCTAGCTTATGTTTATCACAAGTAAATACTCACTGAGTAAATGAATGAACAAAAATTACTCTGGCCTTGACCCAAATGCATATACTTGCCCACTGTGATACTCCTATCTCTTAAAGTAGTGACATTAATGTGCTGTTCAGAAGGGCAAACTAGTTACAAAGGTTTGCCTATATCCTTCTGGAGTTTTGTAATTTTACATCACTGAAGTAAAATGATAGAAATACAGAAAGAGAGAAAAAGACTGGGAATAAACTAGTAACAGTAAAGGTAAGGGACCAACACTTTATTAGGAAGTTCAATTCCATGAAAGCAAGAATGAGGGAAAGAGAAGTAAAGTAGGGAAGGAGGAGTCAAAAATTAAAGTGGTACATCTCTGAGCTGGCCAAACGTTAAATCAGGCAACTGATTTCTTGGCTTCAGAGAGATCTTCAGAGAGGCCATGTGATCTACTATGTCCCAGAACAGTCCATAGTCAGGGAAGATGAGAGAATTATTCTGCTAGCCTTTTCGTGTCTCAGGTCTCTCTGTTCAAGCCCTCCCCACATCACAGCACCTCAAGATTGTGTTACCCACCTATCTGGGAAGGTTCTGGAACATCTATAGGTTCAGTAAAGCTACTTGGTCAGGTTCTTCTTGCCAGCACTGGCACCATGGTTGGGCCTCTTTATACTGTAGTTGTAGCAGCAACTGCAGCAGAGACCTGGCTCTATGACTGTGGGAATGGATTGAGCCATTGGTAGGGGTGATAAGGGCAAGAGGCCAAGCAGATAACTAAGGCACACGGGGAGAACAGAGTGGCTGCATGGATCTGAAGGAGTACTTACACTGAGTCCAGTATAACTCCCGAACTCCTTTTTCAGGAATTTACGTTAGCCCAACAAAGCGAGGGAATAAATGTGAGAGGCAGGAAATAGAGAAGCAAAACTGAGGATTAATGAAGGGGAAGAATGACAGCTACGAAGCAAGGCTGGAGAGCAAACAATGCATAGTGGAGCCGAAAAATGGAGGCCCTTCTATGAAAGATCTTCATAAAAATATGTTTAAGACATGATAAAATCAAATTGTTCAAGAAAAAAAGAAAGGCAATTAGAAATTCCAGAAAGCAAAACCAAATCAAACAGTAAATTCCAATAACTGATTGGAGAGCTAGATATACATTCTAATAACCTTGAAAATCTAAAAGTGAAAAGTGTAAGTGTTAGAAGTTAAGCTAAGGTAAAGATTTGAAGAGATGAAAGAAAAGCTAGTGACACTCATTTTCACCTTACAAACTAGGGATTTGAGATGTTGGTGATCAAAAAAATGAGATGAATGAACCTTAAGTAGAATTATTTCAAGTGACTTTAAAAAGTAATTTGACTGTACATTCCTAGCAGGATTTAGTCTAAGAACAAAAGAAAATCATGAAAAAGCATTGGACAGCATTATGTAATGATATTTTAAACTACTAATTATATGTTGAAGAGTAGAGAAAATAAATAATTGTGCTAATGTCTTTGGGAACCAAGGTTTGTAAAATAAGAAAGAGAAATACAAAATCAATGAAATTAACTAAAAGCCAGGTACTGTTTTTATTGGAATGTCAGTACACCTGATTTATTTTTATCTTGTTAAAAATAACAAAATATAACAGCTTATTTCATACCTTTCTATATTGAAGAGGCCTAGAAACAGTGACAATCTATAAAAGAACAACCGCAGTGCCCAGATTTTGGTCTCTAAATATCATCTCTCTAAAAAGATCCAAGGATCCTTTTTAAACTGGTTCCATGTCTGTGACAGGACATATACAAGATGATCCTGAGATATCTTGTTGGACTAAAAGCAAGGAAACTATCCAAGACTACAGGAGTCATGTCAAAAGGTCTCAGGAGCCAACTTGAAGAAGTTCTCACTGGTATAAAATGGAAAATTGGGCATCGAAAAGAGTAATGATCACGCTGTTTAAAACAGATCACATATGTTAAAAAAATCCGTGAATCCTTCATGATACTAAAAACAAAAAAAGGCAACCTCATTGGTTTGCTAGAGCACCACCTTATTATTCTGAAAGTTGGTAAATAAAGGAAATAAATCAAGAACTTACCTGCCTTTCCTATACAAACCATGTTTCAAGGTAACAAATAGTTAATGTGGAAAAATTCTTTACAGTAGAACAGATAATTCAGAAGACATAGGAAAATTAAGAAAGTCAACATTTTATAATCCTTAGTGAAATAACAGATCTGGTCAAAGATCATCAGTGGCTACTAAACCCATTGGGTAAATGTTGATGGGGAACTTTATGATAGATGGAGTAGACTGACATTCCCTGGACCCACTAATTAATCTTCTCATCACTCAAAGAGGAGTCACCAGATCTGACGCCTCTTACTCTAATATGATATTATAGGATGTACACAGCACCATCCATGAAATATTATTGCAAAAAATTTTTTAATATGAATTTAATTAAGCCTGTAGGTCTAACTACCAGTTTTGTAGAAAGCATTTTAAAAACTACTTATTAACAACATTATGACATTACACACCCAATTCAGCTATTTCACGTTTCTGTTTTCTCTTTCTGCATGTGAGGAAAAACTGCTAGTTTGAACTACCATGGAAACTATATAATTATTATTCTCAAGGATTACAAATACTTTGTTCTTGAAGTCCAAAGTGATCTCAAGAAAGGTATCTGAACTTCATTCATTTACTTATTCAACCAAGATTTATTGGCCATCTCCAGGCCCAGCGCTGCACTAAGTGCTATTGATTCAGAAATGCACATCAGAGTCTCTGTCCTGGATTTGCTCACAATTCCCTCAAAATCTAGGACTCCATTTTTAGAGATAAATTAACTGAGCAGAGATATTTGGAAGGGAGTAATGGAGAGAGCTCTGACCTAGTTATCTAAATATCATAGTTGGTAAAGTAGACATTAGACATGACCCAGGGCATTATTAATGAGAACGTTAAGAGTTTTAATTTTGGAAATTGAAACATACGTTTTTGTGTTGCATCATAACATGGCTTATTCTCAATTTGTTCATGGCTTCTTTGAAAGTCACGTTTATATAGAATTTCTGGAATTAAAAGAAAAATCAAAGTCTTTAGCATTTAAACATGAACTGTTTTAAATTGGTTGGCAGGTTATTTCACTTACAGATTTTTTGTTTTAAAAAAACTATTGCAGATAAAGGGTTTGGGGATGAAAGTCAACCAGAAGAGTAATAAATATTTTGTGTCATTAGTCAAAAATGGTTTTCTAGGCGAGTCAGCTGATTCTTAAAGTTTTAAAAAGAAGAATAATCGAATCTCTGGAATTTTATTCTCAAATGACAGAATTCAACAAGGAATTTCCTGTAGTGGTTGCTTTCTTCATATCAAGCAAAGAGATTATATGCAAGTTTGTCATGTAATTGGAATAATATGTCACCTTTGTAGAGGGACTTGAGTTGCATCATTCTGTCCAGTAAGCATTTTTCTATCGTCTTGGCTGGGGAGAAAGCTCAGGAGAGTCCCTAGTCTTTGAAATAACTGAAAAAGAACTTTTTATATTTTATAGAATACATATTTCAACAAATTAACTAGAGTTATGAGAGTTTGGAAAAATAGGTCCTCTGATATTCCTGGGGTTAGTGAGAGTTTAACTTGTTTTTGAAAAGAGTCTTTCTGTTTTATTGGCCCTCTGTGGGCAGCTTGAAAGACTACTTCTGCACTTAAACTTGTATCAAAGTCTCACTTTCAGAGGAAGAGACCAATGTAGCCATTTGAACCTGGCAAAAAGAACTCTTTAACTTGCCCTGAGGACAGTGGCAAGAAGCTAGAATGTAGAGAAAACAATTAGGACACCAAGAAATGGACTTCCTGGAGATACTCTGAGCAACTGTATGGGAGATTCTTTCAAGAGAAAGCTCTGAACAGGGGATGTGAATATGGTAATATAGATTGAGATTATCTCCCAGCACCCCTGTTCTGGGAAGTTCTTCTTATCTCAGTTCATCCCCTTGGCCCTATCTTTGAGTACCTTGAATCTTAATACTTCTTGGTATCCATGTTTCTTGCTACATACACAAAAACTCAGAGATAACTGGCCAATAGGGGAAAAGGAGGAATAGTGAAGCAGAGGCATAAAAGGAGGAGAGAAAAGACATAGAAAATAGAGAGAGAGTCCTGAATATTGGCATGCTGGACGATGTTTAACAATCAGTTCCCTACTTAATGAAAAAAAAAAAGGGACTAATTGTAGCATTGGCCAAAATCTATGGTATGAATTTTTCTACCATGGCTGATTCAAAACAACTACCAATGGGATGTTACCAAATGTGAGTTGGAAAGAGACTCCTAGTAGCACACCGTTATATAGTATTTCCAACATACAGATACAATAAATCTAAATAATTTCAGGAGCCTATATAATAGTAAAATACAAATAGATAATATTAAAATCAGTAAGAGTAAAAAAAATTAGGAATTGGTGAGACCCAATTATTTAGTATCTAAATAATGCAATTTACTTAACTGTAAGTTTGTTTAACTTAATTTTTAATAATGACTGTGTTTTACAACCAACTTACAAAATTCCTAAATTTAATAATCGTCTCTGGTGATCTGGTAGGGCTGTTTCTGGTACACCAGTGGTCCTGATGGTATATTCATGCCTGGTTTCAGGTGTCTTGTAAGTCCAGCAACCCCATTTTCGTCCCTGGCTTACCTAAGATAGCTCAGTGCCTTTATAGTAGGTCTCTCTCTCTCTGTTACACATAACTCACCTTGGATTTTGGCCATTTGTACCACAGGTAGCTGTTTTACTAGGAATTGCATCTCACTACAATTTTAAAGAGAGTAGGAAAAGGAAAATATATAAAAGACGCCGCTAACAGCGTTTCCTTTTTGCTGATGCCTTGTGTAAAATATTGTGGCTAATATTTTGAAATAAACTAACTTCAGTTTCTTTTCCTCATGGTTTCTCATATGGATTATCCTCCCACCATCCAGGCAGCCACAGCAGCTTTGCTTATGAATGCCCTCAGGGCCATTGAGAATATAACTGAGAAGAAGGCATGGTTCATCTTCAAGTTTCAAATTAGGCCTTTTAAAAAGTCCATGGTTTAAGCAATAGTCTTGAAAACAAGCCTTTCTATTATAGAAGCTAGTCTTTTTTGAGTAATAAAACGTTTTGATGATTTCCAAAGCTTGAGATCCTTGGAGTTCTCAGAGCACAATGTTTATGCATAAATCAGAGAACGAGCAGGGAATCTGTGACAGTGTAAAAGCGATTTTCTATCTCCGAGAGATAGGGAAGTTAGGGTAATAAGGGAGAATTATTAAGGGCATGGCTAGACTTTAGATTGTGGATCCCTGAAGGGTGCTCATATGTTCTACATTTCTGGAATGGGGTTGGGTGGGTAGCAGCATAATGAAAACGGTGATAGAAACCCAGAACATATTTGAGAGGCTCCCAGAATATAAAAGACGACAGGTTTCTGCAACGTACTGAGCAGTAAAGTAGAATGCCTGGGTCTAAAGGCAGCCTCAAAGATTCCCCGAATCCCAAGGAGAAGGGAGGAAATGCTGAGAACAGTGGTTTGGGAAAAGCCTAATAGTAGGGGGAATCGATGTACGACCAAAGTTCAAATTAACCGGAGGCTACTGCAGCACTGAGACTCTGGCAGTGACTGTTACAGAAACCAACTGCTGTTTCCAGACACATTGAATTGCCCCTAGCAGAGGCCAGGAAGAACAGAAGATGGTATTTGGATCAGAGGTAGCAATTTGCCAGTACTGGAGTTACCCCTGGGAACTCATAGTGCTTCTACAGAGTACAGGCGAAAGAGAAAGGGATGAGAAGCACAGTCTGAATTGACTGAGTAACCTCGAGGTGACTGTATTTCACAGTGAAAGTGATGGAGTTCTCCTGAATTGGTAAAATTTTATTATCTACCTTCAGTACATACAGGTCTTGTGAACAAAGTTACATTGTGTTGTACATAGAGAAACTTACTTTTACTTTTTCACACCTGAGAGTCTTCGAAAATAATTTTTATAAGTACTTCCCACTAAAAATTTCTGGTTCAGTTTAGGCTTAGGAATAGGGATCAGAAGATCTGAGGGGTTTTTATTCTTATTATTTTTTTAATTGAAGTATAGTTGATTTGCAATGTTGTGTTTCAGGTGTACAGCAAAGTGATTCAGTTATACATAAATATATATATATCCATTCTTTTTCAGATTCTTTTCCCTTATAGGTTATTACAAAATAGTGAGTATAGTTCCCTGTGCTGCACAGTAGGTCCTTGTTGGTTATCTGTTTTATATATAGCACTATGTATATGTTAAGATTTAGAGCTCAGGTATTCCTTGCCCCATTTTATACCTTGAATTCTACCTAAGAAAAAAAGTGGAGTTCAAGAACAACTGAGGCACGCCCTCAGTTTGTCTATGGGATTTACCAGTTGCTGTGAGGCTATATTCTATTCATATAAATATATAGGACTCATAAATACCTGTTGGGGCAACAGTTTTCCCCATACAGTTTTGATATTTCCATCAACATTTGAAGATTGGAGTAAGTCCAAAGTGAAATTTAGGATTTGTCCATTCTAAATATTTTATTCTGAATCCAGGATTCAGACTAAAATTTTGTTTTGCTTTATTTAAAATAATATGAATTTTTTAATATTACTATAATTTCATTTGCTTCACTTTCATATTTTCCTTTATTTAATTCTATATATTCAATCATTTTTATCATTTGTTTAGTAACATAGCATTTGTAACCAAGATATATTTTTTGCTTTAAAGCTAAAGACTGTACTGAATCTCTGTTAAACTCTCAGTTGTTAAAGCCAAATCTCTAAAACATTTCATTTTATAAATACTTAAATATCCCATTTCACAATTTCTATTAAATGCATAAATGAGGTTTTTGCAGTGTTGGCACCAAACACTGTCCATTGAAGTAAAAATATTCTTCCAATTTTCATTATTTTACTCCAAGGTCTTATGATATGTTATTTGATTCTCTACAAAGTTTATTTGATAAATGAGACTAAATAAAAGTTTATCAAGAAAATAAAGTGATTTACATCATCCAGTGACAATTGAATACAGTGACTAACACAGTGCTAAATTAAAACATCTGGAAATTTTGCTAAAATTTTGCCTGGAACTCTCAACTTTCTCCCTAACCTTCCTCTAACATCATCTGTACAAAATTCAATAAGATTTTTATGTCATTTTTCTCATTAAAACTGTTCTTCTCAGGTAATAAAATTAGGTTATTTTAGCTCTTGTTCTTTCTAGCTTTACAAGATCAACAAAAGTACTAATATATATATATATATATTTTTTTTTTTTTTCGGTACGCGGACCTCTCACTGTTGTGGCCTCTCCCGTTGCGGAGCACAGGCTCTGGACGCGCAGGCTCAGCGGCCATGGCTTACGGGCCCAGCCGCTCCGCGGCATGCGGGATCCTCCCAGACCGGGGCACGAACCTGTGTCCCCTGCATTAGCAGGTGGACTGTCAACCACTGTGCCACCAGGGAAGCCCTAAACTATATTTTAAATAATAAACTTCAGATTTTAAATAAATTATTAAAACATTTTTAAGTGAAACAGTTGAAGCTTCATTAATAATTTAAAATTTTGAAATTCCATTGTCTCAATATATGTTTTCTGAGCATATATTGTTAATTTATATACATACATTATTCACTTAAATATGGATTCAACATAAAGCTCTCCTATTATGAATTTCCTGGGGAAAAATTGTTTCAAAGATTAAATCCCACTGAAAGTTATAGTCTAAAGACATAAATTTAGAAATCAAATTGTTCTATTAGTGAGGTAAATTTCCAAAGAAATGAAAGTACAAAACCTGTAAGTTAAAATCTAAGGGAATTAAAATTTAAAATCAAATGTACTTGTTCCTATGAATTAAAATTCAAATAAATTAAAACTCAGGGTCAAAAAGTTAATAGGATACAGAATATTCTAACAGTTCTAGACCAAACAATTTAGAAAATAAGACAATCCCCAGGCTTGATGCAGTCTACCAAACCCAGGCTCTAGTGTTATCAAAGACCATAGCAGAAACTCAAGCACTCATGAGGAAGAAAAGGAGATACAGAGAACTTCTTGTATGTTTCAACCTCACCAGGTGAGAATCAATCCAATGTCAGCCACTCACACACAGTCTGTGCCTAGGGTCCTTAAACTTAGTTGCAAGAAATTTCCCATTTAGAGATTAATTTTGGTAGTATGATTATACCACAACTGGCAGGAAATTAACCTATGCATATGATTTTCTCTCTCAGAGAGTGACATTTTTGACATCACTGCCTTTTGCAAGTTCAGAAATTTCTTATGGTGGTAGCCCCAGTTATCAGGTCTTAAACTGAGACCTTTCTGCATGTTTAATACTGCTTAATTTCCTTTTACTCATTGATCCTGGTGTTTTTGGTCCTCCAATGCTGAATTGAATATAACATAAATTGTATCTGCCCACAAAGACTCTATAGCCAATATTTTCAGTCCTGCTACAGAAACTTTTGACAATGCCTCTTGCTGTGAAATTGCTTAAGTCAAAGAAACTTGCCTTCTGGGAAGATTTCTCCTTTATCCTCCGCATTTGTTTCAGCAGAAAAGTCATCCTCAACCTATTCAAATATTGAAGCTTCTCTTGAGTTTATAGTATGTACCTCTTGGGTCTAGGGTAGGGTAAACTAATATCTCTGCTATGTGCTCCCAAGACATGGAAATTTCTCACAATTTTAATGTGCTGAACATGAATAACATTTCTCTTGTTATTATATCTTTTTCTACCTCAATTGTCTCTCAGTTCTTTTCAGGAAGTTGAATCTGCTTTTTAAATAGATCCTTTTCTTCTCTAACCAATATAAAATTAGTACCATTTACAAAATCTCAAGAGCTTGGTTTTTTTCGCTATTACTCTGCTCTCTGGACAGACATTTATTTATCTAACCATTTTTCATAAATTTGGTTCAGTGAGGATCTTTCATAATAAGAAATAGGAAATGAGTGAGCTCTGGTCCTGCCAAAGCAACTATTTTTCAGATAAGTCTTGGCCACCTCCGTGTCTGTGAATTGGATATTCTCACCCAGGAGGAATTCTCCCAACAGACCAACATCTGTCCAAAGCCTGACCTTGGTCTATTATTTTCCAGCTTGGCTTCCCTTGAATAATTTTGTTGCACCTTCTCTTGGAATCTCAATTACATAAATTTCTTAATCTGGTTCCCCCAGGACACAGGCAATAGTTGTTGCTTCCCCACACAGAGTAAGAGTTTCATTTCACTTTGATCCTCTGTAATCCTTTGAATATTTTATGATGGTCCTCTGGTCTTCCTTTTGCAGACCAGTGCAATTTATTTTAACCATTTCGAACCGCTGTCACAATCTTTAAGGGGTAATTTCCAGAAAATTCTTACTGTAGATGCTAATTGTGATTTTAACAGGGTTTCCTTCTGTACTGCATTTTCCTAGATTTCTATCCCTTCTGGGGAAGTGTATTCCAGGAAGCTTTCTGAGAACTTGTCTCTCTTTCTTGGCTAGATTCTGTCATAACCCAGCACAGTTTTCAGTTAATTAGTCAAATATGAGCCCCAATCACATTTTTTTGTTTGTTTGTTTGTTTTGGGTTTTTTTGTTTCTTGCGGTAAGCGGGCCTCGGGCCTCTCACTGCTGTGGCCTACTCCCGTTGCGGAGCCTGTGCTCCAGATGCGCAGGCTCAGCGGCCATGGCTCATGGGCCCAGCCGCTCCGCGGCACGTGGGATCTTCCCAGACCGGGGCACGAACCCGTGTCCCCTGCATCGGCAGGCGGACTCTCAACCACTGCTCCACCAGGGAAGCCCCCCAATCACATTTTCAGACCGGTTAGAAGCATACTTATCTCCCCTGTGCTTTTATCTCTTTCTGACTTAGCCTTCATCATTTTTCCATTCCTATCTCTCTGCTTTAAAATTTCAACTTCCTCCTAAGGAAAGAGTAATTCTCCCTCTAGCTTAATTCTTGGTTCTTATCTTGCTGATCCCTTTCTGATAATAAGACTGAAGGATGTTTTTTAAACTACTCTGGTTTCTCCTTGATTTCCTGAACAAAACGAGTTCCTAGAACCAGAATATTCCAGGCACAAGACTCTCAGTTACTTTAGTCATTTTAGAAGCCTGGAACTCTGTATGGATACCAAGTACCCCTGTATGTGTGAGTTAACACTTTGTATCTCCAAAATCTAAAGACGAAGTCAGAAAACATATCTTCAAGTCCAAAGCCAACCTGGTACCACATAATTGAAGAAACATTTAAGGGTCTGTAAACAAATGGCTTGAAGGCAAGGAGTTAGCCCATCAACCTGGGGCAAAAATCAGGTTTTATAGGTTCGAAGCTTTATATAATTTTGAGGCCCCCTTTTAAGAAAAGAACACAAAAGTTTGGGCAAAATTAGATAAGAAAAATATATAGCCACTGAGAATGAGAAAAAAATCACAGTGTATAAACTTTTAAAATCTGAATAATGTCACCAAATCTAGAAAAATAGTATATTTTATTAATTGCTTAAAGCATCTTGGTAATAATTTTCTCTGACATTTTTAGTGGCATGCTTTTTGATCGCCTCTTCTTACGATAACGATACAGTCACAGAATTTTCTATAGAGAGTATAGAAAGATAATTCAGCCTATTCTTAGGTTGATTGAATTTTTTTAATTCTTTATAGAACCCATCAAATACTTTACTTCACACACAGGTATATTTAGTATTCATCATACTGCTATGGAGTTGTGGTCTACAGAGAGGAGTTCTGTTTTATTATTTTCTACCTGAATGCCATCAATATAAGAAAAACAATGATTACTAGGTATATTTATGAAATGTATTTCTGATGTTTGGGAACTTCCATTTTGACCAGGGATTAATGAGAAAGGAATAACTGCATCTAATTTTCTATGTTTATAGGTGGAAGAATAGTTCACATGTCAAGCCTTGTTTTTCTTCCTCTGCTCACATGTTTCTGTTCTATCGTGATATGAACTTTGGGCCTGCACCTTTGTATATGTTTGCTTAGTGAGTCAGAACAGTGAGCACTGAAGAACTCCCAGAAGTTATTCCTACCCAGGGATTACAAGCAATAACTTCTTTGAAAGTGACTATGAACCACATAAATATATCTCACTAAATCCAATTCCAGTGTATCTCCAAATCAATTACCCTAAGCAAGACTCCAAAGCAGCCTGCAACAATTTGTCAAAAGAAGCAGTCTCTAAGCAACTGCAGTGAAAATGTCTTAATTCTCAGATTCCATAAAAACAGTCATGTGAGCATATTGGAAGGGGCCCATGCAACTGAAGGGCCCTGAAACAAAAACTTAATTAGCTTCAGAATGAATCTGCCCCTCTCCTCTGCAGTTTCTTCCCGGGGTCCTAATTGGCAGTTGAAAGCACAGGAAAATGGCACAGAATCCAGGGCAGCATAGCTTTTCTCCCTTACCCAGGTCTAGCCCAAATGACTTGAAGCTAGAAGAAATAGAACTCTCGTAACTCACAGAAAACGTAGCTGCTGTTTAAAACCCTGGCTTACCTAATTTATCTAATAATGTAAATAGAAAATATTTCTTTGGCCTCTGTTATTCAAAAGTTATTCATCAAAACTCTGCCCAGGCCACACCATCTTAGGGAAGTCGATACCTGCATATTTCAAGGTTAAACCAAAGCAGCCTGAGACTTGAGTGTGCTCTCCTAAGGCTGATTTGGCTGATATTAAAACTGCCTTTGCTGGTGGATAAGGCAAACAAGGCTCAGTGACAAGCCAAGGTGGGAGGAAAATCCTCACCCAAATTCTCGTGCTCAGTATTATTTTGATCCTTAAATTCCACTAAATTCTGTTTCTCAAGCTCCCTGGTTATCAAAGACGCTGGGGCAAAGGAAAGGCATAAAGAGGTCTCCACTTTCTAGCTTCTCTTAGCCTAGGTTGCTCCCTGACAGAAGAGTCTGACATGTGGGTTTGCAGGCAGATACTTCATTCCTGGGAAGTGATTCTAGAGAATGGTAGTGAAGGCTGAAGACTGAGCCCCTGACATGAAGGAAAGTCCATACAACAGTGCTTTTTTTTTTTTTCCTATATGATACTATTTATATGTGGAATTCAAAATCTAATACAAATGAATGTATATACAAAACAGAAATAGACTAATCTTAAATTGTTGGATATCTAGGTTGTTTCTAATTTTTCACAATTATGAAAATTCTTGTAGAATAATCTTTGTGCATCCTCCTCAGAATAAAGTCCTAGAAGCAGAATTGTTGAAGAGTGCATGCAATTTTAAGTTCTTTAATATGTATTGCTGTAACAGGGCATTCTTGAAAAGTTCATGACTGGGAGCAAATGGGTCTTGATCTCATTTGGAACATATGCAGATCCATGTAATATACACCTTAGAACCGTGCCCCAGAGAGAAGGAAGTGTTATCTACCAGCTCCTGTTCCCCCATTGGTCAAAGAGCGTTAACTTCCTTGCACATCATGTTGTGTATGCGTGAGGGCAGGGCGTACGTAATGGCCATGCAAGCTTGAGTGCTAGGAGAGTTTTCTTAGGCATCCAAAGCTGTAGAGTTTGAGAAGCCCTGGGGCAGAGAGTGAGAAAGGAGTACAGCTGAGGTGAATTGCTGTCAGGGTACACTTACACAGAGCTGGTTACTGCGGCATGGCTGGCATAAAAGGAGGGCCAAAAGGATACGAGGCTGCCCACAAGAGGTATCAGACCCACTGCTAAAGCTCTGAACCAAGAAGTAGTTTAGACAAACTGGCTGATGGGGGAAAGCACCACCTTTTTTTTTTTTTTTTTTTTTTTTTTTTTTTGCGGTACACGCGCCTCTCACTGTTGTGGCCTCTCCCGTTGCGGAGCACAGGCTCCGGACGCGCAGGCTCAGCGGCCATGGCTCACGGGCCCAGCCGCTCCGCGGCATGTGTGATCTTCCCAGACCGGGGCACGAACCCGTGTCCCCTGCATTGGCAGGCGGACTCTCAACCACTGTGCCGCCAGGGAAGCCCAACACCACCTTATTAATATTAAAGGTGATACTGAAAAATATGGCTTAGGTGCATGGCCACAATGTACCTCCTTATATTGAACCTCAGACTTAGACACTCACAGGTGACACTTGGCCACCACTGAACTTCCCACTGGAGTCTGCCCCTACAAGACGCAGCACGAAGGAACAGAGGAGAGTGTATGCTTCCTGCAGGCAGCTGTCTCTCAAAAGGAAGAGCGAGATGTAGGAGTTGACTGAGCTGCGCATGCTCGACCCTTTGTCCAAAGGCTCATGCAGAAGAGGGAGTTGTGGGGTTGAAAGAGGGAGAACGTTTCTAACAGTGGCATTTTCTTCAGGAGTAGGGAAGAAGCATTCCTTTCTAGCAGGGTATTATCCTTGTTTAAGATTGTTCTCCACCAAGAGGCGAGCCAGGTTCACATAGGGTTTAGGAGAGAAGAACCATGGAGGCACTACCTCTGCCCCCGACCAAGGAAAGCAGTCACCTGCGTGGCTCAGCTTAGCTCAGCCCTGGAGCGCTGCACTGTGCTCTAGGGCCAAAGCCTCAGAGTGATAAGGGCATGCACACAGCATGGGCTTGTCTTCTTGGTGACCTCTAGGAAAGGGTGACTTGTGGAAGGATAAGACGGGGTATTCAGGGTCTCAGGTCCTTCCCTTCTCTTTCTCTGTCACCAACTCTAAAATAAATTACAGCCATCTGACAGTCAATAAGTGGTCAGAATTTCCGGATTAAGGGGGTAAACTCAGAATTATCCTTTAGAAAGAAAGGAGGAAAGTCACAAATATTTCTTGGCCTAATATGTATCAAGAATAATATTAAGTGTTTTACAAATTGTCTCCTTTAATCCTTACAATAAAACTGTGTTTTATCAACTTAATTTTACAAATGGGGAAACTTATACCAGGAGATACTGGAAAACTTAACAAGTGATAAAACATTGAGCTGAAATTAATATTGTTTGACTCCAAAACCTATATTTCCTAAACTTTATTATATCTAATATAGGAACATTAAACAGTATTAGTATGACCTTTTCCCTATTAAAAAAAAAATCCCAAATGGATTCATTATAAAGGAAAGTATCTTTTCCTTTCTCTCTCCTCAAGTTGCAATATCAAATAAACTTTTGACAAAGCTGGAACTCCCATTGCATGGGGTTGTTTCCATATGCAAGAGTCTGGGCTTAACATGCTATGTAATTATTTTCAGGTTCTAAAAATAAAAATCTCGTGCCAGTAAAGCACATAGGGGGAAGTTTTCAGTCTTTAGCATGAGCAAAGAGCCTGAGCACTTAAATGACATCTCCAAAATTCTTAACATTTCCAGACAACTGAAATACTAGTTCATACAGCTCATTTCTAGTTGTCAAAATTTCACATTGCCATTAACGAGAGGCAATGAATGCAAGATACTTTTCTGAAAATGCTTCATGTGTTAAGAATCACTCAAGAATTCATGACATAGTACGCCCTTGTACTTTTCCGGCCATAGAAAGAAAATAAATTGAATTGTAATGGTAACTATAGCTATCTCTAGCTACATTGTAAGCTTGTCTGCCCTTCTACAAGAAATTTTCACTTTGCAAGAAGTTTTCCAATTTATTTTACTGAACTGTTGAAGCAAAAGCAAGCATATCTGAGCTTTTTATAAAAGTTTAAGCAAATTTATTTTTTTAAAAAGAAGAAAGGAATATTGCTATGAACCTATATTCTCAGAAAGAACCCAAGAAGACAAAATAACACAGCAAAGGCCAAGGAAAACAAAACAAAACAAAACAAAAAGCCTGGGAAAAAGTTTTAAAAAAAAAGTCAGGCACAAGTCCAAAAGCATGATGGAAAGGCAAATTTATCCCATTGAAGAAATGAGAAAAGCAATAGTTAATCCTCAATTTCCTTTTTCTGACCTGGAGATAAGGAATCACACAAGTATCAAAAAGGCAAACGATAAAAGACTACGATTCATCCCCAGCATCCCCTTCCCTTTCAGTCCTTCCCTGATCTCCCTAAGCAGAACCCACACCCCAGCTTCCTCCTACCCAAGACATGCATACCTCCACAATTGCCAAGAACAAGGCCCTGGGCACTCTAACGTTTGGTGGTCCCACCCCACATTATAGCAAACATTAAAACACATCCGGGGACTTCCCTGGTAGTCCAGTGGTAAAGAATCCACCTTCCAATGCAGGGGACATGGGTTCGATTCCTGGGCAGGGAACTAAGATCCCACATGCCGCAGGGCAACTAAGCCCGTGCACCACAACTACTGAGCTTGTGCACCTCAACGAGAGAGCCCACGTACCGCAAACTACAGAGCCCACATGCCCTGGAGCTCATGCGCCACAACTAGAGAGAGAAAACCCACACACCTCATCTAGAGAGAAGCCCGCGCGCCACAATGAAGAGCCCACACTGCAACAAAAGATCCTGCATGCCTCAACGAAGACCCCGCGTGCTGCAACTAAGACCTGACACAGCCAAAAAAGAAAATAAATAAATGTTAAAAAAAAACACACATCCACATCCTGCAAAGTTGACATGATTTAATAATAGTTACCTTTTTGGAGCACTTACTTGCTGACAGGCACAGTCAGAACACTTTATGCCTGTTCCACTGTCAAACCACCCTATATGTGAGTGTTATAATTACCCATGTTCCACCAGTAAGGAAAAAATGACTAAATAACTTGCCCAGGATCACATAACTAGGAAATAAGAGAACCAGGATTTAAGCCTAGGGCAGTATTATTCAAAACATCATAAACTATCACTAAACTATCATGACATAGTGGTATGTTCTATAGGTATTTAAATAAATATGTATTTTAGTTTTGCAGCTGTCTTTTCATAATTTGGAGCCAGTGCATTTTTTTTTCAAGCATCGTAATGTTTCACAGTCCCTTTAAAAAAGCCTATGGTCCCTTTGTTCTGTTCCTATAGTGACTATTAAGTAAAACAACAATACTTCCCTTATCACATCATGTTTTTCTTCCTCACCTGTCTCCCTTTCTAGAATGTCAGAAGTTAAATAGTACAGTGTCTTACACAGAGAGGCATTCAGTATGTGTTTAACAGTCAAACTGAAGAGTGGCGATAGAAGGGAGAAGAACTTAAAACTGAGTCATTTGCTAAGGACAATTTGCTTAAAATTAACTCAGGGTTGGTATTTGGAGGAGGGAAGTGCTCTAGGGAAATGGCCAATTAGCTAATCATGCAGTAATAAGGAAGGGGGTTATTGAGGCAATGGCTTGGATATCATGTTCCCAAATCAAGCTTATAAATTCAAAAGGAAGGTTATATTGAATATTTTCCTAGAGAACTTCAAAAAAGGGAATACATAATCCCTCAGAAGTTGGCCAACAGGCAGATGATTATAATTAACATCTCTCAAGGGGTCTTATATCTCTAATATTTTGTTGTCACATGCTTTGAAATTTATATTATTTGTATAATACCAATATTTAACCTCATAATTGTATTATATCAATTATAAGTGTTTCATTGAGCCCACAAATGTTATATATTATTTATAGCAGGTCATTGTCTTTTCACTTATTTGAAGCCATATCCTATATCTTTCAAACTCAAAGGATATTGTTAGAAATAATTCAGTTACCTTGTTAAGGTAATCATAGAGACTCAATAGTTAAAACAATTTAAGTCGTATTTATTCAGCTTTAACTATATGCTTATCATTGGTTCAGAAGTGGGGAAATACACCTCTTACTATTTTGATGAATGAAAATATATATGCATACCACTCAGTAAAATAACAACGTTAAAACATACCATCACTGTTTATATGAATGCTATAGAAACTAAGGGTCATAGAGGAAAGAGTATCAAATTAGTAGGACTAAAATTATTAAGGATGATTTTCCTGGGGAGAGCAACATTGCAGAGTTTTGTTTTTTTTTTGATTATTCATATATATTCTTATCCTTTTTTTTAACATCTTTATTGGAGTATAATTGCTTTACAATTGTGTGTTAGTTTCTGCTTTATAACAAAGTGAATCAGCTATACATATACATATATGCCCATATCTCTTCTCTCTTGCATCTCCCTTCCTCCTGCCCTCCCTATCCCACCCCTCTAGATGGTCAAAAAGCACCGAGCTGATCTCCCTGTGCTATGCATCGCAGAGTTTATAAGCATATGAATTTTAAAGCCCAAAAGACCTGGGTTCACATCAATTCCCACTACCTATTTTCTTTGTGACTTTGGTCAAAGTTATTTAATATCTCATGTCTCAATTTCCTCACCCATGAAACAGAAATAATAGTCACTCATTGAGATATGATAAAGATTCAAATGCGACAATTACTGCAAAGCACTCAGAATAGAGTGGGGCTCATCCAAGGAACTTATTAATGATGTTGAGGTAATTAATGATTAATGATGTTGAAGTAGTAGTTGCTGTCATAGTCCCAGTCTTAGCAGCAATAGTAATAATAGCATAGCACTGGTAGTAGCAGGAGCAGTATTATTGATAGTAGTAGTAGTAATGGGAGTCATAACAATAATCAGTTGAGCTGAGTTGTGAATATCAGCAAAGAGTAGAGGAGAGAACACTCTAATGGTGACAACAGGATGGACATAGATTAGGAAATAATTATGAGTGTTTATTTTTATTTGTATCAAAATATAGTTGATTTACAATGTTATGTTAATTTCAGGTGTATAGCAAAGTGATTCAGTTAAACATATATATAACGTGGTGTGTATATACAGGTATGTATATATATTCCTTTTTAGATTCTTTTCCATTACAGGTTATTACAAGATACTGAGTATGGTTCTCTGTGCTATACAGTAGGTCCTTGTTGGTTATCTATTTTGTATACAGTAGTGTGTATATTTTAATCCCAAACTCCTAATTTACCACCCCCCTTTCCCGTTAGGTAACCATAAATTTGTTTTTTTATGTCTGGATTGTTTATTTTTAGATCAGTGAGTTCACCTGAAGTGTAAAAAATGATTACAAAATAATGGGAAATAAAACTGAATAAGTAAATTAACAGTTGATTGCAAATTAGTAAGACCAGTAATTTTCTTTTGTTTGGAGGTGAGAGTGGGTGGGTAATCATGAAATACTTCCTCTAATAATCTTCAGTTGTCATTGTGATGCCTCTACCTGGCTGAATGGGATGGAGAGTAAGCTATTATCTTGAATGGAAGGAAAGGAATATTTGAGCGCAGTTTTGTTATCTCTCACTTAGTAGTCAAAGGAATAAGAAGGAACCTCGAGTAATTTAGGCTGAGGATGCAGGGACATTCTCAACCATTTGGAAGCGTGCTGGTAGATATTTCCTATTATTCGTGTGATATCTTCAAATCTCTTTTGGATCATAAAGATTCCTGAGGGGGAAAATAATGTAAGAAAGCAGGACTTGCAGGGAGCTGGAAGTTTCTAGCCCAGTTAACAAATAACTTTATGCAAAATAACTTTCACACTAACAAGCAGCTTCAAAAGCAGCTGGCAGTGGTTGCCATGCTACCAAAAGTGAGCTCTATGCCTTTCTTCAGTTATTTCTGCTTTGGAGGGTATTTTGTGCCATTTGTGCCTCAAGGAAAACCAGGCAGTCAAGGCTGGACTGGGCTGTTTGGTTCTCTGGGAAAAGAAGAAAAACACAGATCACTGCCCAGGGGAACAGGGCTCATTAGGAGACAAAGGTGACAGGTGTTTGCTCTCTGAAAAGACTAGTAGCTATAGAAAAACTCAGCTGTGGTGGATTTCCAGTACATGAAAGCTGTTAGCGGAGGGCAGATAGAACAGACTGAGAAGGCAGGGTGCAAATAGTGTGACCAAACATCCTCATTTGCTTGGGACTAAAGGGTTTCCAAGGATTTCAGACTTTTGATTTTAACGCTAGGACAGTCCCGGGCAAACTGGAATGGTTGGTCACCTAAGTACAAGCCGAGCCTTATTTTCTGGGCAGGTAAAATCTTATTCGATGGGCAGCAAAACCATATGCTGAATGTAGATGTACTAGCAGAACCCAGAGATGATGCATCAAACTAACACTTAAACCATGAGCCATCAGCGGGTAAAATCATAAAGAGTCCACCCAAAGTCACCAGTTGCTTCCTACATAAGAATAAAGAGATGTGTAACATTTATTGATCAGTAATGATGAATCTGAGATAATATTCAAGAACATAATAAATTGTTACTTCTTGATCTTGAACAAAATTGCCCTCAATCACAAACTACCAAGTTACTGAGAGTGAGTCCGTTTTCCTTTTTTGCTAGGGAGGCTTAGTATCATAGTGACTGTGCTCATGGGACTTAATATAAGACAGATCTGGCTTCAAATTATGGCTTTATTGCTTTTACACTGTGTGATCCAAGGTAAATTTCTTCACGTCTCTGTGAATTAATTTCTTTTTCTGTACAATTATAATACCTATTCCAAAGTGTTGTAGAAATTGAAATTAAATTAGAACAGTAAATGGAAAATGAGTAGTCAACAAATAGTGAAGGCTCTCCTGTTTAGTCTACTTTTCTCTTGGCTCTTCTTTAAGTCAGGTTTCAATCACAGATAATAGAATCCCTTAACCTACTATAAACAGAAAGGGGTTTATTTCAGGGAATTCGGTGCTTACAATATCTTTAGATGTACTGAGGAACAGGTTCCAGGCTGAGCCCACAGAGCAGATCCCCGATCTGCAGAATTGTTCTTCTTCTGCTATAATCAGGAAAGCTACCTTCACTTCTGTAGGACAGCTAAAGTAGCACGTTACCTGCTAAACTGGGAAGTTGTCCCTACAGCTGTTGGGTCCAGAGCCAGCCACTTCTGCCATGATCTATGCCTGCAAACTGGCTATCTCACACCCTGATTCTCTTCCCAGAGAATTCAATTCTGATTCAGTGTTTAATGAGAACATTTCGTTGGTGAAACTGAAGTCATGTGAAGAGCCCTAGCTACAACGTTGTCTAAGAAGTGTGTGTTTGTTCAGGCTCTTAGGTGTTGGAAATTACTTCAGTTGAGCTAATCCATAGCTTCCACCACTGCTCTTATAAAATGGTTAGTTTTATGTGTCAACCCGACTGGGCTAAGGGATGCCCAGAAAGCTGGTAAAGCTTTATTTCTGGGTGTGTCTGTGAGGATGTTTCTGGAGGAGATTAGCATTTGAATCAGTAGACTGAAGTAAAGAAGAGCCACCCTCACCCATATGAATGGGCGCCATTCAGTCTGTTGAGGGCCTGAGCAGAACAAAAAGGCAGAGGAAGGGCAAATTTGCTCTATTTGCTTGAGGTGGGAAGTTCATCTTCCCCTGCCTGTGGAAATTGGTTCTCCTGGTTCTCAAGGCCTTCGTACTCAGACAGGGATGTACATCACTAGTTTCCCCAGTTCTCAGGCCTTAGGACTCAGACTGAATTACATCATTGATCCTTCTGGTTCTTCAGCTTGGAAATGGCAGACTGTAGGACTTCTCAGCCTCCATAGTCACATGGCCCAATTCCAAATAATAAATCTCCTATCTATCTATCTACCTATCTATTTATCTATATCCTATTGGTTCTGTTTCTTTGGCGAACCCTAATACAACTTCTGTTTTCCACAGTTAATTACACAAATGAGCAAAAACACTTATAACCATGCATTGGAATTTGAGTAGAACCTTTCCAAGATAAAGCAATCCTTGGGTTCTTTGGTTTAAATAGGAGAGATTCTTACTCTAAAAACATGTTAAGATAAATTTTTTGCACTGTGCTAGTGTGTGCTCATATCTTTCTGTGATACGGGTTTAGTGACTTCACTGGTACTCTTTCTCCCTTGATATTTGGCTGAGCTTTGAGTATGTCAAATCCAAAATTAAGATCAGGGTAGAACTCAACAGCCTTCTGGGAAGCAATCATACGTTCCCAGTAACCATGGTCTTTGTCAATGATAAACAAGAACTCAAGAAAAGAGAATGTAAATCATGTCACCAAAAAACATTTATCTGGCTTTTGTTGACATGAGCATCTTGGCCACTTTTACTGACTAAAGTGGCCTTATCTACAACATGCATTCATGCTGCTCCCCTCTGCAGAAATTATCATCCAGAAGGATTTCAAAGTAAAGAGAAATTTATGTTTGAGAGTTGTAGCATCAGAACTTTATGGGGTTATTTCTAGAGGTAGGAGGTCCTTAGAGATATATTGCCAACAGCAGAGACCTCATACAGAAGTCAGAGAACTCAATGATTAGCACTGTTTTTTATTTGTAGATTAGAGGAGTGTGATGTGAAGTGAAGAAGTCTGTAGGGGTGCAGCTCCAAATTTGCAAAGCAGGGGCTGAGTTGGAGGATAATTGGAAGCAATAAATGTCTTTGGGGGTCCAACCAAGAATGACCACATTTCTAATTGAACCATGAGCCTGGAAGGTACTGTTGGTGTATGTTAGCCATTTTCCTACCTCCCAACCTTCATTATCTTCCTTTCCTTCCAGCATCCTCCTTCATCAGCTTCCTCTTGCTCCAGAAACTTGACTAATCAGGTGCAAAACTATATGGTCGATCAGTGTCTATTTCTTAATAATTATCTGTTGTTGAGTTGAAAGTTCCACATTGGCCAAAGAACTTTGCAACTCTTCAACAAGGTAATTGCCTTGCTAAAGGAGAAGATGTGAAAAAAAGAACAGAGAAATTTACTTTTTCTGAGTAAGCTAAGATCATCATGGAGAAATGTAAGAAAGGAAAACAAATGGAAAAAATATATATATATATTTGAGTGACAGTTTCATTCTGAGCAGAGGCATACATTTGACATCCTAAATCACAGTTGGATATGACAATGAGTAGGATTAGTTAAGCATCACCAGTCAAGAAAACAATAGGAGCACAAAAAAAATTTTAAGGTTATGCATATCTTCCAGTTAATAAACTTCTCTCTAGTGTGTTATCTATTTAAAGATGTACCCAAGTCTTTTCTTTGAATTCAAAAGAGTCAGTGTTTAGAAATAATGATTCTACAATGCAATGGCTCTTGAGTGCATGTAAATGATGTGTGGTTGCTCCAAAGAACCCTCATACCAGGTGCAAATGACAGACACAACAGGCATGATGACAGAGAGTTTTTGTAAATAGCAACAGGAGGGTTACTTTACTAAGGGTTTCAGCATCCACAGCTGTTTCCCTTCAGCTGATGTGACTGAACTACTTTGTTAACAGACCTTATAATACTCTCTCTGATTATGTTACTCTCTTTCTCTGTTGCATTTTTGAGTATCAGGTTGATACAACACTGAAAAGGGATATTAAAAGATTCTGATGGAACCTAGAAAGATTTCAAACTCAGTGGTGCTCGCTAGGTGCTATGCTTTTCTCTGTTGTTTGTTTTAACTTAAATGAAACATGAAAGTTTCAGAACATGAAAGTCCTTCAAGTGTTATTTTTTACTGTGGAGTGAATGAAATTTTATTTGAGACCTGCGAAGTATACGGTTCAATTGAATTTGGCAATGACACAGTCTTTGTTCAGGGATTTGAGTCAAATCACTTTCATCAGATCGATTGTATTCATGACTGAGATTACTTGAGTTTGCTTTTGTTTCAGTATTTGATACCACGCATGCTGACGTGTTCTCTAGCAGGGTTATTGTTGGCCATAGAAACCTGGGTCAGCGCTAACAATAGCAGACCCCTCTGGATGCGTGGTTGAGTGTGCTGATTCACCATCTGAACTGGTAGAGGCTCTTCACGTACCTAGGACAGCACTTATGTATTCAAAATGGTACAAAGTGAAGAGTCAACATCAACGTTTAAAAACAGCATTTATCATCAGCCAGTTAACAGAATAAAATGCCTAATATATCAGCGCTGACTAAAGCAGATTGCAGTATGACTTGCTGGATACTGATGATTCAGTGACATTTTCCCATGACCTGGTGATGAGTTATTTCTTCGCTAGTTTTATTAAGGTTAATAAAACAAGGAGGATGGATCCCACTGAGATTAAGGCTTTGTGAAGGTGAACAAAAGACCACTAGCTTCTGAAATACTGTGAGCATATATATTATTCTTTCCTCAGTAAATTTATGTTTCAATTAATGAAAAGACCCCAAAAATATTCTTCTTGAACTTAAGCTATTCTAAGATTCAATTCAGTAATCTGATCTTTAATGAAAATTAAAATTTGAACTCAGGAATTCTGAAATATTAAGAAAATATCTGTTCAGTGATGTCCAAGGGATGACTGATGTGTTGAAGACATGTGGGAATATCTATTTTCAATTGTATACTCTTAGTTGCTGGAAAAATGCTAATCAAAATTAAGTTTAAGTGGTTGCTAAGCATCATGTCAAGGTATACACTTAATATTTTTAAGGGTTATAAGGAAATTTTGGACTTCAAGCTTACTCTAAACCCAAAAGGGGGTAATCTCTGATAACAATTTAAGCTTTAGGAAACCATTGACACGCTATAGTCATTTCCTGATACTTTCTTTAGGTTGCCTATAAATTTCTTTGTGACCAGCAGGGTCCAAAGACACTGTAAGATGTTCTATCTGCTTCACAGACACAATCTTTCAAAAACAAGATTCATCATCTTCTTCTCTAAAAGCATCCATCCTCTGAGTTCCCTAGCCTGGTAAAAGTTCTCCAAGTCAGACACCTAGACAGTATCCCCGATTCCACCCTTAATTCCTCCCCCACCTACAATCCACCACCAACTCCTGTCAATTCTAACTCTTAGGTATCTTTTCAGTCTACCCACCTCTCTTAATACCAATGCCCCTACTCTAGGTCACCATTGTGTGCTCCTGGATTAGGGCCACAACCACTTAGTGGATCTCCTTGCTCTTAATATTTTATCCCTTTGATTTTCCACACAGTAACCAAAGGGACTTTTATAAAACTCAAATCTGCCATGCTTCTCTTTAAATTCCTTCACCAGTTTCCCATGTGTCTTAGGACAGGGTCTACACTCATTGTAAAATAAAAGACGTCCAGTACAGCCTGCTACCTTGCCTATAAATGTGAATTTTGGCCTCCAGATTCTTGTCCATGCAATTCCATATGCACAGAAATAATCTCCTCCCTTAGCCTAACTTTCACTAGTCCTTCAGTGGAAGGTGTCAGCTGTATTATTTTTCCAGGAATCCAGCCGTAACTCTTCCTCCATCCCCACATCAAGGTCACTGTCCTTCCATTGTGTATCCACAGCACTCTGTGCTTATTGCTCCCAAGACACTCTGTATGGTAATTACCTGTTTATCTGTCTGTCTTTGTCCATTTGATATAATCTCTCCAAAGAGAGAAACCTTATCTCCTCTATATAGCTCCAGGGCATAGACATATCTCATACCTTGCACATAATGGGTGCTTAATCGACAATTGTGGAATGAACTAATGGTGTGAAAATTGAGTTGAAACAATTTGTGGTATATAATCATCTAAATAATCTTTTAAAATCACTGTAAATACATAGCAGAATGGAGTAATATAGATTCTTTGAACAAGGGACTTAGGAATACATGGTGTCCACCTCTAGAAGTTTACATTCTAAAGTAAAATTTGACTGCTAGCCATTCCAAAAGTTTGTGCTTGATAACAAAGCCATCTATGAAAATGGAGTTAAACATATCTAACCAACAGTTCCATGAAACTTAGAAGGGAGCCAAGGAAAGCAATGAACAGTTATTAGAGCACAATATTATCAGAACAAACTGAGTTCATGTCTGGGGCTCTGTTACTTACCAGGCATGTGATATTTAGTTAATTAATCTCTTTTTTTTTTTTTTCTTCTTTTGTGGTATGCGGGCCTCTCACTGCTGTGGCCTCTTCCGTTGCGGAGCACAGGCTCCGGACGCGCAGGCTCAGTGGCCATGGCTCACGGGCCTAGCCGCTCCGCGGCATGTGGGATTTTCCCGGACTGGGGCACGAACCCGTGTCCCCTGCATCGGCAGGCGGCTGCGCCACCAGGGAAGCCCAATTAATCTCTTTTTAAACAAGGATATGGTGATCCCTACCTCATGGATTATGGGCAGTATTAAGTCAATATTATGTATGTAGTATTGACAATGCCTGTCTTCTAAATTGGGAACTTATATTTATGTCATAGCACTCTACTTTCTACCTCAAGCACCGAGCCCATAATAGGTATCCATTAAATCTTTGAGTAATATTAAGATGACAAAGTATTAACTTGCACAGAATCCTAAAATTGGTATAAAATGACAAGATGGGGAGGGAGTCACTTAATGTCAGATATCCACAGAAAAGTTTCCAAAGAAAGTTATAAGCTTTCTTGCCATGAATGTCAATGAGAGTATTTGAAATTCTAATTTTAAAATGTTTTCCATTAATTTTTCAGCAAATTTTTTGATTCAAAAAGTTTGAAAATCATAGGAACTTTCCAATCCATGGACTGCCCTAATAATTCCAGAGTTGAAGGACAAGCATACACCTGAAAGGCTAGCCATATAGTACAGAAACCTTTATAGAAGAAATATACTCCTTTCTTAAAATGTATTCATTGAACCCTTTTTGTCCTTACATTTGGTCCCAGGCACTGCATTGATGTTAAGAACGCTAAAGTGAACACTAAACATTCTTGTTTGCAGGAACTAACAGTTACATGGCAGAGATGGACAGATATACTGAGAAACACTACCATGTGATAAGTTCAGTGATAAGAGTTATACACAGATGCAGCTGTGTGGCTGTAGGTAACTTGGGAGATACTGCCCTAAGGAAATGTGTCTACAGTGGAGTCCCAGTGTTGTCCAATGTTGTGGAGGGGCACGAGGGAAAGATATTCTGGACATAAGGGGAGGTGAAAATAGTGTGGTGCGTGTGCATGTGTGTGTGCGCGTGCGTGTGGGTGTGCGTGTGAGTGTGTGTGTGCGTGTGCGTGTGGGTGTGCGTGTGGGCGTGGGTGTGCCTGTGGGTTGCATGTGTGTGGGTGTGGGTTGTGTGTGGGTGTGGGTGTGCGTGTGCATGTGAGTGTGGGTGTGCATGTGGGGGTGGGTGTGCGTGTGGGTGTGTGGGGGTGTGTGTGTGGGTGTGTGTGTACTACAAGGTATACAATGCTGATGGAGTGGCCAGAGATGAGACCGGAGAGAAGACAGGGGCCAAATCCTGGAGCCCCTCAAACGATATGTGAAACCTTGGACTTTATTCTGAAGGCAATAGGGAACAGTGATATGTTTTATGCAGAGGAGTGTTGCCAAGGACATCTGTGCATTTTAGATAGAGCATGTATTCTGTAAATCAAATGTAGAAGACATTAGAAGCTTCCTCCTCTCTGCTCCAATAGGAATTTATACATAACGCTTATCAAAATATTTTGTAAATCTATTTGCTTTTATTATTTTCCCTAGACCTGTGGTTCTCAAACCTGAGTATAGATCAGGATAACCTGGAGGTGTTGTTAAAACACAGATTATTAGGTAAAGTTGGGAGCCTGATTTTCCATTTCTAATGAGTTCCAGACCGATGTTAATGATTCTTACCCTTGGCCGTATTATGAATATCCCAGTTTTAAACTATGATTTTGGCTTACTTATTATTTATCTTTGTTTCCCAAACATCTAGTCAAATGTCTGTTACTGAACAGGTACTCATTAACTATTTTCAAATAAACGAGTGAAGGAATGAAAAAATTCCAAGTACAGGGTAAATAAATACATTAAGTAGAATAATTTTGTTTTCCTCTTCTTCAGAAATTACCATAAAGGATAGAGGTGCATATGTTAGTATAAACTGTGGGAGAAAAAACAAAGAATAACAATAATAATGGTAAAGAAGAGAGCTAAGTTAGGAATCTGAAGATCTCCATTTGCTTCCAGTGCCTACGTGAATAGAGTATCTTTGAGCAAAACACTTTACTTTCCACAGTACTATATCCGTGCCTTAGTTGGATGATTAAGTGGACATTAGCAATACTTCTTTGAATAGGCCCTTTGAAAAAATCTCAGAATTTATTCATATAAAGCCTATTGAATTTAACTTTCATATAATGAATAGTGCAAATTGAATAAAAGTTCCAAATGTACTACAGCAAGCGTTCTCTTACATCATGTCCATAAATTCTTTTCTACTTGATAAATTATCTTAGAAAGAAACTCTATATTCATTGTAGCACTACGCTGTGCTTCATAGGTGAATGCTTCAGTTACAGACTCTACTTCATATGGGTGGATTCTGTTTTGATTCAGAGGATGAAGGACCCACTCTTGGTGTTTCTTTTTCCAGGATGGGTCACGTTTATGTCAAGTAATCCTTTCTTTCTCACTTTATACACAGTGACTAAATTTTCAAGATGGCAGGAATGCTTCACTGCTGCTATATATAGCCGGAATTTTTTACTTGGTTAAGAATGAAATCTGCTTATCGCATAGTGTATTCCAACTAACTAGAATCAATAAGCAGAGATGCAGTGTAATCTCTCAGTTAAAATATTTTTGACAAAAATTCAAACATCCTCTTGGACATTGGTGTGAATTTACCCACAGTACTAGAGTTCAGATAATATCTCATTCCCTGAAATTTAATCTGGTTCAGGCTCTACCCACCCAGATAGTAGAAAGCCCAACTTAGTCTGTTTCTAGAAGATACTTCCTCTTCTCTTAAAATTATTAAAGAACAGGAGGATTTATAAAATCTAGAAGAGGAAAGACTTTGGGTATTAAGTCCATAATGGTCATGATTTGAGATTCTTTTCCAATCCACTGAAGAGCAGCTCAAACCCACTTCCTCCTGTAATGGCATCCATTCCCAGGGTGCCAAGCTCAACCACTGACCCTAACATCTATGGAGCTGTCCACAACTTCCCCCCACCTTGAAGTCCTTGCGCTTCAGGTATTTCCACAACAGAGCTGACCTACCATCTCTGCCAGATCCTTCAAGTCTCAGGAAATACATTCTACCCTCTAGGATTATATTACTCCCTTTTTCCCAATTTGAATCACCAACCTCCACCTTGCCCTCTCTCTAATCACTCCAGGTTCATTCTCTGATAGAACTAACTCTGTAACAAAGGCTACCTTGTCACCTAGTTCATAGTTTTCCTTTCTTAAGGTGTAAAGCCTTAAGTCTCAAGACTTTCAGTTTCTCGTCTACAGTGAACCAACTTCAACTGGGATTAGTGCAGTGGTCTCCTAGTAGCTCTCCTTGCTGCCTCTCTCTTTAATCTACTGCTCCTTTTGTATTTGCTCTAGGTAATCTGGAAACATAGAACTGATCGTTTTAGAACAGTGGTCAGCAAAACGATGATCAAGTGCACAGGTCAAACCTGGCCTACCTCTTTTTAGATTTTTTTTAAACCATCCTAAGCTAAGACTTTATTTTTACATGTTTCAGTGATTGAAAACACATTTAGTTAAAGAATAACATTGTCTGGGATGTAAAAATTATGTGGAATTCAAAATTCAGTGTCCATACACCCAGTTTTCTCGGCACATAGCCACGTTCATTCATTTGTGGATTGCCTGTGGCTGCTTCCACATGACAATGGCAGAGGTGACTAGTACACACCAGCTGGCATGCCAAACCTGATATATTTACTAACTGACCCTCTACACGAAAAGTTTGCCAGCTCTTGTCTTTGAGCACTGTTTGAAAACCTTCAGTGAACCACATCACTCAGTAAACAAAGTCCAAAGCCGTGGTCTTCCCCATGAAGTACCATAAACCTGTTTATTACTCAGCCCTCCCTCCTCCTTCCCTCTGCCTTTCACAGTCTCGACATCCAGCTTTCCAGTCACACAGTCCTTACCATTCCAAAAAATGACCTTGATTTTTCATTTCAACTCACTCTTGCAGTGTTTCTTTTTCCCCCCCATTTGCCTGACTTATTTCTATTTATCTTCAAGACTTAGCCTAAATATTGTATATAATCGAGTTAGAAACGTCCTACTCTCTGATTTTACTCCCTCCTAATTCTATTAGATGACTCATCACATTGAAATACATACAGGTGGCAAACATTAGCTTTGTCGCCTAGGGTCCATTCCCTCGTCTCGTGACATTAAGATCCTGATTTAGGTTTTTCTAGCCTCTACCTCCTTGCCTCCTGTGTAATCCCCACCACCTGGCTAAGCCAGTGGGTGCATTCCATCCGCTTAGCCATAACGACTGCTTCAAAGTACACCCAGGCCAAGCAAATCGGACCTAGTAAGGTTTGATTCCAGGACTTTTGTCCTCCTATGACGTTATTTGGTTTCTGTCAACCTCTCATCTGTAGGACAAAGTAAAGGCAAGCACAAGCCTGAAATCACTGGGGGCAGTGAAACATCTGGTGACATTGTTTGAGCCCCAGATGAAGCCATACCTGAAACCAGAGGGCCCCTTGAACATCTCGGTGACCTCAGTTAAGATCTCAGTAGGAACTCTTTGCTTGAACTAGTTTGGGACAGGCATTCCATCACTTGCAGCCAGAGGAGTGCTAACTGACACACTGTCTGCTTTTTCTCTAAGACTCACCTCTGTATCCCTGGCACATGCTTCTCTCCCTGACACATAGGATACACTCACTACATGTTTGTGAAATAAATTATTTTTACTTTCTTATGTTCCTGACCTGCTTGGAAGTAGGATGGAAATGTCCCACCTCCTGAAGTTACATGCCGTCACTGCCTTCACTTTACCGCTTATCTACTTCAGTGGTTTTATCTGGGCTCGAGAGCTGACCGGCTCCCGAGTGCTCTCTTAGCTTGAACTTGAACTGCGATTAGTTCAACCTTACTGACATAGGCACAGGTTCTAGACGCTTTCTCTTTCAAACATCATTCTTTCGTTTCTGGTCTCAATGTTATATTCTTATCAAAGCTGTAAGATGCCTAAAGTAAGAACATGGCCTTTAAAAGTGTGTGGTCCTAGGCTGGAATACTGGACTGTTACATAATACTCATGATACCTTAGATATTTCTGACTCCTCCTTGTAAAGTGAAGGGAACTGTATCTATCTTAGGTTGTAACAGTGAAGGGAAGATTGGCACAGGCCTAAGCACAGTCACTGGTACATAGTTAGAACCCAATACATAGTTTTATTATTTTAATATAAAAAAACCTTGCTTTTTATGTTTTAGATGCAAAGCTTGTGGCATGCATTTAAATTTTTATAAAGAGTTAGATTTTTTTTGCTTTGAGAAGTGGGTGTTTTTAATTAAGAATGATTTTGAAAAGGAAAGTCTGATCCCTTTCAGCTTCATTGTATTCAATCACTCTAGGTCATTTTGACATTGAGGCTGATTAATATGCTTACACATGTGAATTAATAGTTCAGGCTCTCGTGTGAGATTGTACACTTTCAGAGTCAAAATAGGTTTCCAAAAATCTAAGTAATATCATAACTCTAACTCCAAATTGTATAGATCTATGCATTGATGCCTTATGAAAATACCTAGAAAAGTTCATTGTACAATATACTTCTAATCACATTTATTCCTCTTTCTCTCCTCTCCTCTCCTAATTTCTTTTTTCTTCCTTTCTACAAAGGATCTGAGGAAGAAGAAAATATTGTAAAATTCTTTAGAAGTATAAAAAATTTCAAATAGTATTACTTAAACTTAAGTAATACTCTGTAGGCCAGATTCCAGCAAAAACTGCCTCTCAAAAATACTTGCCCCTGGACTTCCCTGGTGGCGCAGTGGTTGAGAGTCCGCCTGCCGATGCAGGGGACACGGGTTTTTGCCCCGGTCCGGGAAGATCCCACATGCCGCGGAGAGGCTGGGCCCGTGAGCCATGGCCGCTGAGCCTGTGCATCCGGAGCCTGTGCTCCGCAACAGGAGAGGCCACAACAGTGAGAGGCCCGCGTACCACAAAAAATAAAATAAAATAAAATAAAATAAATACTTCCCTGGTAGTAAAGTGACCACTACCACTGATCTGGAACCCCTATTCCACTGCTAAATTTATAGAAGGCCAAATCAGCAATTCCACCACACCTTTTCCTACCTGCCACCACGGCAGAGACAGAGTTGTGGATTTTCTTCTTAACAGACACATCCAGCTGGATGTAAATGATTAGCATATAAATAATTCCAAAGCAAATAAACGTTTTCCATAGAAATTTCATTTGAAAAGAGACCTCTTAAACATTTGCCTTCAAGGGTAATAAATCTTTGAACTTACCAAATCGCTTAGCCAGCATGCATTAAAGGCATTTTTGTTTTGTTTTCATATGTATTATTCTTGCAATGTCTAGGACTGGAAATGAAATATGGATTCCTGCCAAGGATTACAGGGAAGGGGATTGTGTGGGGGCATATATACATGTAACAAGACAAGGAGGTGTTTCAGGTGAGGATGACAGGGACCGGATAAAAGGCAGGAATACATTGTTTACCAGAAGGAGATATCTAACCCCTTTACAAGGCTTTCTTCTGAACCAGAAACTGGCAAAAAAGAGAAATAGAAAAAAAGAATACATAAAATTTAGGAGTTGAGTAATCAACAGTCACCCTTAAGTTCAGAAATGCCAAAGCTGTCCAAAGTCAAAGTTAAATGCTATGTTCCATGAAAATAGCTGTGAAGATGATTTAGGAAACTGAGCAAATTATAGAGTTTGTACCCCTCATTTATTCACACTACTATTTGTATTCCATTCCAAGGCCAAATTATATTCCTTCGCACATCAGTTCATTGATGTCTAGACTTTAAAA
The DNA here is from genome assembly GCF_949987515.2 of Delphinus delphis. Taxonomy (NCBI): domain Eukaryota; kingdom Metazoa; phylum Chordata; class Mammalia; order Artiodactyla; family Delphinidae; genus Delphinus; species Delphinus delphis. The sequence goes on from NC_082693.1 coordinate 66,121,188, forward strand.
TAGTGCTGGCTTCAAAGCTCCAAAGTTTAGCTTTTGATTCTCAAAGAGGTAAACTATCACAGACTGCCTTGAGTATCATGCATTCTTAATATTCCCTCTGGTGTGTTTGATTATCCTTTAGTTCAGTGACTGAATATCCTTGTCCTACCTGAGATGTAAATGAAGTCGATATGATGTCTCTTTTGCAGGAGTAACTATAAATGCTGTTCTCTTACATTCAATTGCTTTGATCTCTAATAATTGCATTAAATATGTCCAGGTTATAGAGAGTTAATAAAGAATAAAGGATATAGGAAGCTTCAATAGGAAAAGTAGACTCTTAAAGGCCCAGAATGTTTCTAGTTCATCTATTTTTACTTTGGATCAGATTATGGAAATGAGACCTAGAATCACACAAATATTAAAACCTAGATAAAGCTCATGAGATCTGACCCTAAATCCTTTCACCTCTTGCAAAAATAAACTCAATTTCATAAAGGGTCAGACTGAGCTTATAAAAAACTCCCTGGGAAGCCAAAGATGAATTAGCTTTGGGAAAGTAAAGGCTCTTTAAGACCCCACCACACTTCCCTCAAGGTTTGTTATTGTCATATAAACTTATTTCTTTCCCTTTTCATGCCCTTTCCCCTACACCCTTTCTTCCAAGCCAGACCTTTGAACCAGCTTGCCAGAGAGGAGGTTCGTGTTAGAGGACAAAGAGCAAATGTTGCTTACGTATAATCTGCTTTCTGGGCTTTAGAAACATATTGGAGGAAGGGAGAAGGGGAGAGTGTGTTTTGTATAGTGTGAGGTGGAGGAAGAGAAAAAAGATGGGTGAGAGAGCAAGAGAGAGAGAGAGTGGCAGTGATGCCTGGAACAAGCAAGGCCTTAGTGGAGGATGGTTGAGAAGCAGACTTAGAGGAGCTGGACCTTGGGCTCAGGCCACCCAGCATCAGCAAACCTACCAGCGTTGGAGCCACAGAGCTGCCTGCCTGCAAAAAGCCAAGGGGGCCTGGATGGTGATTTCTAGCTCATTGATGTGTCCTTAGTGCCTAGAACAATGCCTGTCCATTAGTAAGTTCTCAATATTTGTTGAATGAGTGAATGAATGAAATCAGTGGAGAACATCATGAACTGAAGTGAACACTTTAATTTCTGAGGCCTTATATGTTTCTTGAATTTTTGTGGGATTCTGAGGAATGACAAGCACCCCTCCCCCCCCAAATAGTGACTTATATTGACTTCCTACCATCCTGGCAAGATGGAAGTTCAGAGTCAGATTTAATTTGATTTCTCTCACAACTACAGTTTTGGAGTGGAATGCATACCCATGCAAAGGTGTCTCCATGGTTGCTTCCATGTGCTGGCTATTGTAAACAGTGCTGCAATAAACACTGAGGTACATGTATCTTTTCAAATTACGGTTTTCTCCAGATATATGCCCAGGAGTGGGATTGCAGGATCAAAGGGTAGCTCTGCTTTTAGTTTTTTAAGGAACTTCCATACTGTTATCCATTGTGGCTGTACCAGTTTACATTCCCACCAAGAGTGTGGGAGGGTTCCCTTTTCTCCACACCCTCTCCAGCATTTATTATTTGTAGACTTTTTGATGATAGCCATTCTGAAATAATGCCATTTGCAGCAACATGGATGGACCTAGGGATTATCACACTAAGTGAAGTAAGCCAAACAAAGACAAATATCATGATATCACTTATATGTGAAATCTTAAAAAAAAGAAATGATTAAATGAACTTATATACAAAACACAAGTAGATCCACAGACATAGAAAACAAATTTATGGTTACCAAAAGAGAAAGCGGGGGCTAAGTTAGGAGTTGGAGATTAACATGTACACACTACTATATATAAAATAGATAACCAACTAGGACCTAGTGTACAGCACAGGGAACTACACTCAATATTTTGTAATAATCTATAAGGGAAGAGAATCTGAAAAAGAATATATATATATATATATATATATATATATACACACACACACACACACATATATATAACTGTATCACTTTGCTGTATACCTAAAACTAGCACAACATTGTAAATCAACTATACTTCAATTAAAAAAAAAAGAATCATAAAAAAAATGCATCCGTGGGACACTAAATTCTACAGGAAGAGTCTTCAGAGCCTCTTGATCGCCCTGGGAGGGCAGATCCAGAATTTTCACTTATGTGGTATTTCTGAGTCTTAGGGTTGGCCATCTAGTTAGAGAAAGAGGTGAGATGAATCATGAAGCTGCATTTGCATAGCATTTCTCCTATGATTAAGGAACTACCAACCATGCATAAAAAAACATAGAAAAGGGTTTGTTGGAAATGGGGGAGGGAGGCTAAAGTTCTCTCAAGCCACCCTGGGGGCCATCAATGCTTTGTCCTACTTCATGGGAAGATACACACGTGTTCTCAAACACACAATCACGCTTGAACACATACACATGCACGCACATACAATGGAGTATCAAACCTTTATCCTGAATATTTTTTATTCTGCTATATTAATAAAACCCTGCTGAACTGAACTAATTAAGATGAAAACAGTGTAAATTAGTTTAAGCCTACTTTAAAGATATTTACCAGGCCCCAGCCATGGTGGGGTGGGGCTAAAAATAGTCCCCAAAATGTATACAAATGACCATTTCTCAAGTATTTGAAATGTTTTATTAAACATTAAATTAAATTTATATTTTAAAACTCTCCCCTCCACTTTCACAATATTTTTATTGATGGGTAGCTCAAGTCACCATTTAATGACCACAAATTCTCCACCTGGAATAAGTAAATGAGTTTCCACTGATTTAATATGTTAAAATTAGTGCCCAGAATAGTAAATAAAGGACTGAGAATCAATGGGTCTTGAGCCAAATATGGTTATCTTCAAATTCTACTATATGTCCCATTTCTCAAATATTTATTGGAAAGCATGCTTCTGAATATTTCATTCATGTTATGAAATCCACACATTAACACACATGGACACTGGTTAATTCAAAAACACTGAAAGAATTTATGTTGTGCTCTTTGGTAATCTTTTTTAAAATTATAATTTCCAAATAAAATAGGGTAACACCAGATAGAGAAAGCAAAGATCACTGTATCACAATGTTATAGCCTCTGCAGATCTGTGGCTCTCTTTCCTATTACGTAATAATTATGGGATGACAAATCATTGACATACAAGTACACAAGCAATAAATGGATAGATACATTATGTATGCTTGGGTTCAAAGACTAGTGGAAACCCAAGCTAGAGTATGAAACTGGTATTTGTAAATATCAGTAACAAAAATTCAAAAGGAACATGCAATGGTATATGCTTAAAATATACAGCCAAATTTAGACATTCTCTAGTAGGTCATGTACGTTTTTATACAGTATTTTGTTTTCATAAAAAGAAATCTGGAAACACATAAAAATAGGAAGAAAAAGAAAAGAAGGATGTGCATAGCCCTACCAATCTAAACACATCCAAAGTTAATATTTTGATTAATTTCCTTTGCCGTTATATATATTTTTTTATATAAATTTATTTATTTTTGGCTGCTTTGGGTCTTCGTTGCTGCGTGCGGGCTTTCTCTAGTTGCAGCGAGCAGGGGTTACTCTTCGTTGAGGTGTGAGGGGTTCTCACTGCAGTGGCTTCTTTTGTTGCGGAGCATGGGCTCTAGGGCACACGGGCTCAGTAGTTGTGGCTCGTGGGCTCTAGAGCACAGGCTCAGTAGTTGTGGCACACGGGCTTAGTTGCTCCGCAGCATGTGAGATCTTCCCGGACCAGGGCTCGAACCCACGTCCCCTACATTGGCAGGTGGATTCTCAACCACTGCGCCACCAGGGAAGCCCCTATATTGTTTTTAAGGCATAATTGTACTTTATGTTACATCTTTTAAAATTTTCTATAATGTAATAAGCATTTTTCACATTATTTATGCTTTTCATCACATTTTAATGGTTGAATAATATTCTGTTTAGTTGATATATCATAGATTGCACAACTATTGTCTTCAGTACTTCATAAGCCTTTTAGAGTTCTTTGTTGTATATGTTTCATGTTAAGATGATATTCTCCCTATCTCTCTCTCTCTCTCTTTCTTTTTCTTTCCCCTCTCACCCTCTCTATCTCATTATTGGAATTAACAATAGAATTTTGTGCTCTTTTTGTTGTCTGCATTTTGGTTTCTCACCCGTAAAATGCAAAGGGAAAGATGTGTCCCCTTAGAAGAGAGCTTAACAAACCTCAGTGCATAATAAGCATTCACTAAAGATTGTAGGATAAATAATTGAATGAATTAACAAATTATGACAGGAAATTCCTATTGGGCTTTAATTGTTTGAATTAGGAGATTAGAGGAAGAACAGCATACCAGCATACTTCCCTTATTTCCATTCTGACTCCATCCCATCCTGAGCTCTGTCCCATGGCTGGTCACCATCCATCTCTATACTCACCTCTGCCTTCTCCTATATTCACTTTGGATTTTAGATATATCAACGGGGAACCCTCCAGAGCAGCATGCATGTACTCAGAAATGATGAAGTAAAGTGAATATTGTCCATTCCCTTAAAAAATTAGCTAGGGGCTTCCCTGGTGGCGCAGTGGTTGAGATGCAGGGGATGTGGGTTCGTGCCCCGGTCCGGGAAGATCCCACATGCCGTGGAGCGGCTGGGCCCGTGAGCCATGGCCGCTGAGCCTGCATGTCCAGAGCCTGTGCTCTGCAGCAGGAGAGGCCACAACAGTGAGAGGCCTGAGTATAGCAAAAAAAGAAATAAAATAAAAAAAATAATAATAATTAGCTAGATCCTGTCTCTTCTCTTTCCTCCTACCTGAAATCTAAATTCCATTATTTTCTCACTGCAGAGAACATGCACAGCTTTCCACTGGTTGTCCTGTGCTCCTCAAACTAAGATATCAAATGTTCCCCTGATCCTGGCTACATTTCTTTCAGCTGGAGACATTAGACAGGTGATTTGAGTTACTATTCTAAGTTCATAACAAATGTTTTATCACAGTTGCAGCTTCCCCCTTCTTAGATTGCTAAATTATAGCTCAAAGTCCCCAGCTTCATATTATGAGTCACATTTATCATAATAAGCTCCTGTATGTAAAATATGCCATTATATCTACTATTACTTTATCACTTCGAAGAAATTCATGTGTAGGAATTTGGGCCTTCCTTCAAGACGAATTTCTTTATTAGGCTGTGGTTATAAAATGCAATCAATTAGCAGAGCCTGCTATCATCCAACCATTAAAATGTGATGCCCGAGGCTTTTAAATTGGCTCATTATTATCTTTTGATTCCTTTGTAAATACAGTTTGCCATTTGAAGTGCTTTGCTAATTACTGGGAACCATGTTCCATTTCTGCAAGCTGGTGAAAATATAGAGTTCTTCACTGAAATGGAAGAAGGGTAAATTTGACTCTTCAGCATTAGGATAAAATTGATGGGAAAGATGACTTGATGGGCTAGTTGCAGCACAGAGACTCTACAGACTGACAGATACTATGCCTGTTCCTCCACATAGACCAATGCTTCTAAAGCCTCATCAAGGGATCAGCTCTCACAGATACATAGGGTGGTTTTCATAATGTACATTTAGGATCTCTGACACCAACCCACTGAATCAGAATCTCTCTCATGAACACGAAGTTTGAAGAATTATTGCAAAAGGATTATAAGCTTACAGGCTCTAAATTGAAAAAAAAAAAGACAAAAATAAAACAAACCAAATATCCTGTGTTAAAGCTCTTTGGTTTTTCTACCTACCTTTCTGATGGAAGATGTTTGAAGATCACAAACTTATTTTTAGACTCAATTTATCATTGACTCATTGACGATTTTACCAATCTAGAAGGCTAGTGATTATGCCATTCAACTTGTATAAATATTAATGGAATTTATGCACAACGTACAGATATTTAAAATATCTTCAAATACCAAGAGAAGGAAAATGCAGTGTATTTCCTTCTGCTACATATTTTCATGCTGTGTGACCTCAGCTGGGATCTCACAGCAGCTCAGAAATATTTTCAGTCATCTGAAGGATTACCTACCACTTCTCCACAGCTGTTTCTGCCGACTGTTCCTCCATCTCTCTGAGCATCTGTTTCTCTCTCCTATGTGTCTGAGAAACTGGAGGCTGTACCACATGAGTGCTTCCAACTTCCCTCCTCTCCAACCTCAACATTTCTCCATAGCATTGTATTGCCTCTGCACCTTGTGTGCATGGAAAAGAAGTACCGTCTTTCTTTCTTAAGGTTAATCCTGCCAGAATCCTAAAACTTTAAGTCTTTTTGAGATAATAACATATAGGTTTCAGGAGGAAGAATGATTCCTGCTGCCCATGGGCAGATGGAGGCAAGAGAGAGATGATGGAGAGTACTGGGAATAACTGTGGGGTGAGAGGGTTGAGATATCAAAGGAGAGCAGCTGAAGGGACAGGTGTGGATGACAGGGTACCTAGAAACCAGGATGAATCACAGGATTGAGTACGCTAGGATTTGAGAGACCAAGAGAGGCACCAAACCTGAAGCCGTGGAATGAGAACAGAGCTGCAATAGCTGAATTTATAGCCAAGTGGAAAGATATTACAAATCAAGGATGGAAATATGTCTAGCCAGAGCAGCCACAGGGATCAAAGAATATAAGTGTAAATTGTGCTGAAAGCCTTTTTTGTCATTGGTGACCCAGAGGCTTTTGCTTCATCCTTTTAGGTTTTTTAAAGTTCCTGTCCTTATGTGGCTGAAGAGTTTCTTAAGTCCTACAAAATCTTTCTATCTAAACCCTTGACCTCATCATCTCCTGTCTTTTCCAGGATGCTACACTATGTCTGTAGAATATGAAGAGGATGCTTAGACTACAGGGGATATCTTCTTTTCCTCTTGTTGATACTGCATCCCCTTTGCATAATCCCCAACCCTTGTTGATGTGGTTTGAACAAAATTGACCTTAGCTCCTGGCTCCCAGGATGAGCACATAAGTCGAGTCTGGCCAAAGTACCACATCCCTCTGGTCCAGTGATGGTTCAAGGATGGTGCATGACTCAAGTTGTGCCAATCAGAGATGATGACCTTCTGCCTCAGGACTTTTTTTTTTTTTTTCTTTTTAACATCTTTATTGGGGTATAATTGCTTTACAATGGTGTGTTAGTTTCTGCTTTATAACAAAGTGAATCAGTTATACATATACATATGTTCCCATATCTCTTCCCTCTTGCGTCTCCCTCCCTCCCACCCTCCCTATCCCACCCCTCCAGGCTGTCACAAAGCACCAAGCCAATATCCCTGTGCCATGCGGCTGCTTCCAACTAGCTATCTACCTTACTACGTTTGTTAGTGTGTATATGTCCATGACTCTCTCTTGCCCTGTCACAGCTCACCCTTCCCCCTCCCCATAACCTCAAGTCCGTTCTCTAGGAGGTCTGCGTCTTTATTCCTGCCTTACCCCTACGTTCTTCATGACATTTTTTTTTCTTAAATTCCATATATATGTGTTAGCATACGGTATTTGTCTTTTTCTTTCTGACTTACTTCACTCTGTATGACAGACTCTAGGTCTAATTCACCTCATTACAAATAGCTCAATTTCGTTTCTTTTTATGGCTGAGTAATATTCCATTGTATATATGTGCCACATCTTCTTTATCCATTCATCCGATGATGGGCACTTAGGTTGTTTCCATCTCCGGGCTATTGTAAATAGAGCTGCAATGAACATTTTGGTACATGACTCTTTTTGAATTTTGGTTTTCTCAGGGTATATGCCCAGTAGTGGGATTGCTGGGTCATATGGTAGTTCTATTTGTAGCTTTTTAAGGAACCTCCATACTGTTCTCCATAGTGGCTGAACCAATTCACATTCCCACCAGCAGTGCAAGAGTGTTCCCTTTTCTCCACACCCTCTCCAGCATTGTTTCTAGATTTTTTGATGATGGCCATTCTGACTGGTGTGAGATGATATCTCATTGTAGTTTTGATTTGCATTTCTCTAATGATTAATGATGTTGAGCATTCTTTCATGTGTTTGTTGGCAGTCTGTATATCTTCTTTGGAGAAATGTCTATTTAGGTCTTCTGCCCATTTTTGGATTGGGTTGTTTGTTTTTTTGTTATTGAGCTGCATGAGCTGCTTGTAAATTTTGGAGATTAATCCTTTGTCAGTTACTTCATTTGCAAATATTTTCTCCCATTCTGAGGGTTGTCTTTTGGTCTTGTTTATGGTTTCCTTTGCTGTGCAAAAGCTTTGAAGTTTCATTAGGTCCCATTTGTTTATTTTTGTTTTTATTTCCATTACTCTAGGAGGTGGGTCAGAAAGGATCTTGCTGTGATTTATGTCATAGAGTGTTCTGCCTATGTTTTCCTCTAAGAGTTTGATAGTTTCTGGCCTTATATTTAGGTCTTTAATCCATTTTGAGCTTATTTTTGTGTATGGTGTTAGGGAGTGATCTAATCTCATACTTTTACATGTACCTGTCCAGTTTTCCCAGCACCACTTATTGAAGAGGCTGTCCTTTCTCCACTGTACATTCCTGCCACCTTTATCAAAGATAAGGTGTCCATATGTGCATGGGTTTATCTCTGGGCTTTCTGTCCTGTTCCATTGATCTATCTTTCTGTTTTTGTGCCAGTACCATACCGTCTTGATAACTGTAGCTTTGTAGTATATTCTGAAGTCAGGGAGCCTGATTCCTCCAGTTCCTTTTTTCGTTCTCAAGATTGCTTTGGCTATTCGGGGTCTTTTGTGTTTCCATACAAATTGCAAAATTTTTTGTTCTAGTTCTGTGAAAAATGCCAGTGGTAGTTTGATAGGGATTGCATTGAATCTATAGATTGCTTTGGGTAGTAGAGTCATTTTCACAATGTTGATTCTTCCAATCCAAGAACATGGTATATCTCTCCATCTATTTGTATCATCTTTAATTTCTTTCATCAGTGTCTTATAATTTTCTGCATACAGGTCTTTTGTCTCCTTAGGTAGGTTTATTCCTAGATATTTTATTCTTTTTGTTGCAATGGTAAATGGGAGTGTTTTCTTGATTTCACTTTCAGATTTTTCATCATTAGTATATAGGAATGCCAGAGATTTCTGTGCATTAATTTTGTATCCTGCCACTTTGCCAAATTCATTGATTAGCTCTAGTAGTTTTCTGGTAGCATCTTTAGGGTTCTCTATGTATAGGATCATGTCATCTGCAAACAGTGACAGCTTTACTTCTTCTTTTCCGATTTGGATTCCTTTTATTTCCTTTTCTTCTCTGATTGCTGTGGCTAAAACTTCCAAAACTATGTTGAATAAGAGTGGTGAGAGTGGGCAACCTTGTCTTGTTCTTGATCTTAGTGGAAATGCTTTCAGTTTTTCACCATTGAGGATGATGTTTGCTATGGGCTTGTCATATATGGCCTTTATTATGTTGAGGAAAGTTCCCTCTATGCCTACTTTCTGCAGGGTTTTTATCATAAATGGGTGTTGAATTTTGTCAAAAGCTTTCTCTGCATCTATTGAGATGATCATGTGGTTTTTCTTCTTCAATTTGTTAATATGGTTTATCACATTGATAGATTTGCGTATATTGAAGAATCCTTGCATTCCTGGGATAAACCCCACTTGATCATGGTGTATGATCCTTTTAATGTGCTGTTGGATTCTGTTTGCTAGTATTTTGTTGAGGATTTTTGCATCTATGTTCATCAGTGATATTGGCCTGTAGTTTTCTTTCTTTGTGATATCCTTGTCTGGTTTTGGTATCAAGGTGATGGTGGCCTCGTAGAAGGAGCTTGAGAGTGTTCCTCCCTCTGCTATATTTTGGGAGAGTTTGAGAAGGATAGGTGTTAGCTCTTCTCTAAATGTTTGATAGAATTCGCCTGTGAAGCCATCTGGTCCTGCCTCAGGACTTTTTTGAAGCCAATATAGAGAAAGTAGAGCTGAGATATGGAGAGAAACAAGAGCCACATGAAAATATTTGAGTCCTTGACCTAGTTCTGCCTGAAACCAAGACCTGTTTTTTCTATTATAGGAGCTAATAATTTCCCTCTTTTGCTTAATGAAGATTTAGTTAGGTTTGTTTAACTTGAAATAGAAAGTCATCTAATCAAAATTAAAATGTGGTATAATCCTAGTAAACAACCAGGTATTTTCAGGGGAGGTATAGTCATAGGCTCTCCAGATAATATTGTGTTTCTGTGATTATTCAGGATTATATAATGTTCAACCCTCTGTCTTTCAGCCTGATCTCTTTTGGATTAGAAGGTTTCTTCCTTCCTCTGGTTGATATGTAAAATTTGCATATTGTTTGTTTTAATCCTATGCTATTCATGAGAGACAACCCAAACTAAATGTTGTTCAGTGAATATTTTATTAATACCCAATGTCTCTTTGTGGAATAATTCTTCCTTCCTACTTAGCCCAGTTGTTTTAGGTGGTGCTGACATTACCCCAAGCACCAGGTGCTTGGGGCACATGACTCAGATCAATCCAATTAGAAATTTCCCTGAGACTTTTGCTGAAGAAAGGATTACCCCATCCTCTGATATTGCCAGTTATAAGTATATGTAAGTCTAAAGCTGTCTGTGGATATCTTGGGGGCACTCAATGCATATATGGGATTGAGCCCATCAGAGAAAAGCAGAAATTAGAGATGGAGAAAAGGGAGTAGTTTAATGAAGACATCTTTGAACTTGGATTTATCAATGCCTAAAGTCATCATTGCTTAGACCTGCCAGTCACATAAGTGAACAAATTCCCATTCTTTGCCCTAACCTGGTTTACGTTGGGTTTTTGACACATGCAACCAAATCTTGACTAACTATACATTGGCATCCAAATGTTGATGCTTATGGGTTAGTGTCAGCTGTCACAAGATTCCAGAAACTCTTGAGAAGAGGTGAGACTTCTGAAATCCCATGTCTCAGGATTTGCTGAGAAGATACTAGTGACTTGCTGACTTCTATGAAAATACAGTTGGTTGTTACAGTGATGGAAGGATGCAGATACTAAGAGAGGATTTTAAAATATTTTTATATAAAACCTGAACTGGGGAGGAGACATATCGAACACAGCCCTGAAAGTCCTCTGAACATCATGGCATTGCTAGAACCTCTTGAGATTCTGAACTACACTGGTCTTGGTTTCTCTGTATTGTGCAAGGATTTGAAAGGGTCAGCGTAATTGTTAAGAGATGACAGACAAACATGATCTTGGGTCTTTGCTAATACTCAGTGCTGGGTGACGAATTTTGGTACCCCCTCAGCCCTCTAGACTGCCACATATACTCTCCAGGGATTTTCCCTCTACTTTGTAACCCTGAAAAAATATAATGCATAAGTAATAAGGCTAGGCTTTTAGGTTTTTTCTTTTCCAATATTTTATTTTATATTTATTTTTGAATTTTATTTTATTTATTTTTTATACAGCAAGTTCTTATTAGTTATCTATTCTATACATATTAGTGTATACATGTTAAACCCAATCTCCCAATTCATCCCACCACCACCACCACCCCACCCCACTTTCCCCCCTTGGTGTCCATATATTTGTTCTCTACATCTGTGTCTCTGTTTCTGCCTTGCAAACTGGTTCATCTGTACCATTTTTCTAGATTCCACATATACGTGTTAATATACGATATTTGTTTTTCTCCTTCTGACGTACTTCACTCTTATGACCGTCTCTATAGGTCCATCCACGTCTCTACAAATGACCTAATTTCGTTCCTTTTTATGCCTGAGTAATATTCCACTGTATATATGTACCACATCTTCTTTATCCATTCATCTGTCAATGGGCATTTATGTTGTTTCATGACCTGACTATTGTAAATTGTGCTGCAATGAACATTGGGGTGCATGTGTCTTTTTGAATTATGGCTTTCTCTGGGTATATGCCCAGTAGTGGGATTGCTGGATCATATGGTAATTCTATTTTTAGATTTTTAAGGAATCTCCATACTGCTCTCCATAGTAGCTGTATCAAATTGCATTCCCACCAACAGTGCAAGAGGTTTCCCTTTTCTCCACACCCTCTCCAGCATTTGTTGTTTGTAGATTTTCTGATGATGCCCATTCTGACTGGTGTGAGGTGATACCTCATTGTAGTTTTGTTTTGTTTTTTTTTTTTTTTTTAACATCTTTATTGGGGTATAATTGCTTTACAATAGTGTGTTAGTTTCTGCTTTATAACAAAGTGAATCAGTCATACATAAACATATGTTCCCATATGTCTTCCCTGTTGCGTCTCCCTCCCTCCCACCCTCCCCATCCCACCCCTCCAGGCTGTCACAAAGCACCGAGCCAATATCCCTGTGCCATGCGGCTGCTTCCCACTAGCTATCTACCTTACTGCGTTTGTTACTGTGTATATGCCCACCTCATTGTAGTTTTGATTTGCATTTCTCTAATAAGTAGTGATGTTGAGCAGCTTTTCATGTGCCTCTTGACCATCTGTATGTCTTCTTTGGAGAGATGTCTATTTAGGTCTTGTGCCCATTTTTGGATTGGGTTTTTTGTTTTTTTATATTGAGCTGCATGAGCTGTTTATATATTTTGGAGATTAATCCTTTGTCCGCTGAGTCTGTTGCAAATATTTTCTCCCAATATGAGGTTTGTCTTTTCGTCTTTTTTATGGTTTCCTTTGCTGTGCAAAAGCTTTTAAATTTCATTAGGTCTCATTTGTTTATTTTTGTTTTTATTTCCATTACTCTAGAAGGTGGGTCAAAAAAGATCTTGCTGTGATTTATGTCAAAGAGTGTTCTTCCTATATTTTCCTCTAAGAGTTTTATAGTGTCTGGTCTTACATTTAGGTCTTTAATCCATTTGAGTTTATTTTTGTATATGGTGTTAGGGAGTGTTCTAATTTCATTCTTTTTCATGTAGCTGTCCAGTTTTCCCAGCACCACTTATTGAAGAGACTGTCTTTTCTCCATTGTCCTTGCCTCCTCTGTCATAGATTAATTGACCATAGGTGTCTGGGTTTATCTCTGGACTTTCTATCCTGTTCCATTGATCCATATTTCTGTTTTCATGCCAGTACCATATTGTCTTGATTACTGTAGCTTTGTAGTAGAGTCTGAAGTCAGGGAGTGTGATTCCTCCAGCTCCGTTTTTCGTTCTCAAAATTGCTTTGGCTATTCGGGGTGTCTTGTGTTTCCATACAAATTGTGAAATTTTTTGTTCTAGTTCTGTGAAAAATGCCATAGGTAATTCGATAGGGTTTGCATTGAATCTGTAGATTGCTTTGGGTAATATAGTCATTTTCACAATATTGATTCTTTCAATCCAATAACATGGTATATCTCTCCATCTGTTTGTGTCATCTTTGATTTCTTTCATCAGTGTCTTATAATTTTCTGAGTATAGGTCTTTTACCTCCTTAGGTAGGTTTATTCCTAGGTGTTTGATACTTTTTGTTGCAATGGAGAATGGGATTGTTTCCTTAATTACTCTTTCTGATCTTTTGTTGTTAGTGGATAGGAATGCACGAGATTTCTGTGCATTAATTTTGTATCCTGCAACTTTACCAAATTCATTGATTAGCTCTAGTAGTTTTCTGGTAGCATCTTTAGGATTCTCTATGTATAGTATCATGTCATCTGCAAACAGGGACAGTTTTACTTCTTCTTTTCCAATTTGTATTCCTTTTATTTCTTTTTCTTCTTTGACTGCCATGGATAGTACTTCCAAAACTATGTTGAATAATAGTGGTGAGAGTGGACATCTTTGTCTTGCTCCTGATCTTAGAGGAAAGGCTTTCAGTTGTTCACCATTGAGAATGATGTTTGCTGTGGTTTTGTCATATATGGCCTTTATTATGTTGAGGTAGGTCCCCTCTATGCCCACTTTCTGGAGAGTTTTTTTATCATAAATGGGTGTTGAATTTTGTCAAAAGCTTATTCTGCATCTATGAGATGATCATATGGTTTTTATTCTTCAATTTTTTAATATGGTGTATCACATTGATTGATTTGCGTATATTGAAGAATCCTTGCATCCCTGGGATAAATCACATGCTGATGGGTGGGGCTGGGTTCCCTCCCCCGTTGGTTGTTTGACCTGAGGCAACCCAGCACTGGAGCCTACCCAACTCTTTGGTGAGGCTAATGGTGGACTTTGGGAGGGCTTATGCCAAGGAGTACTTCCCAGAACTTCTGCTGCTAGTGCCCCTGTGCCCATGGTGAGCCACAGCTGCCCCCCGCCTCTGCAGGAAACCCTTCAACACTAGCAGGTAGGTCTGGTTCAGTCTCCTATGGGTCCTACCCCTGGGTCCTGATGTGCACACTACTTTTTGTGTGCCCTTCAAGAATGTAGTCTCTGTTTCCCCGATTCTTGTCGAAGTCCTGCAATCAAATCCCACTAGTCTTCAAAGTGTGATTCTCTAGGAATTCCTCTTCTCATTGCCAGACCCGCAGGTTGGGAAGCCTGATGTGGGGCTGAGAACCTTCACTCCAGTGGGTGGACTTCTGTGGTATAAGTGTTCTCCAGTTTGTGAGTCACCCACCCAGCAGTTATGGGATTTGATTTTATTGTGATTGCACCCCTCCTACCATCTCATTGTGGCTTCTCCTTTGTCTTTGGATGTGGGGTGTCTTTTTTGGTGAGTTCCAGTGTCTTCCTGTTGATGATTGTTCAGCAGTTAGTTGTGATTCCAGTGGTCTTGCGAGAGGGAGTGAGTGCATGTCCTTCTACTCCGCCATCTTGAACCAATCTTCTCTCTTTTCCAATATTTTAAATTTCACATAAGTATCTACAGAGCTCTTATTGAAAGACCAAAAGATAGATTCAAATTTATTCTCAATTTTCTAAAATTTCCAAACAATGACACCCTGAACTAAATATGAAACATCATTTGTGAAAATTCTGAGTTTCTATAGAATTTAGATGTTGCTGAATTTCTTAGAGCAAACTTACAGCTCAAATTTTTCATATAATATCACATCTGAAATGGTTTAGTTCCTTGTTAATCACCTATTCAAATGGTAGTTTTTATAATGAAAACTATCGTGATAAATTCTGAAATGTCATACACTTGGTGGGATAAATTTTATGAAGTTAAGATTTGGGGGTACGTTTTCATCATTTTCCCTTTTTAATGAGTTTTTTATAAAACGTATGTTATCTTTTTTAAAATAGCAATTATATTAGGAATTAAGAGATGAGTTCTTGCCCTGGTTCTATCAGGTAATCCTAGATGAGAGACTTTACCTCTATGAGCCAGTGTTTTCAGATGTAAAATGCAGGAATTGGACAAATTGAGCTCTCGAGTCTTTTCCAATTTTGAGTCTATACTTTTATGTAACATAAGCAATTCTTACAAATAGGAATTAGCAGCTATTAATAAAAAAATTTTCCCTATGCCATAAAGACAGATTCAGTTCTAAAACTACTTGGCAAATGCGTTATTAAAGCGATTGTTTAACTAGAGGGAAGACGTGATAGCAAATGTAAATGTGCTTTGTTGGATGTTACATAAGCTACTTCTGGGAGATGTTTTAATTCTTGGACTTGATGACACCACTAGAGGAGTTGGCTCCTTGGCCATGTTTCTGTAAATGAAAGACTGGAATAGACTCCTGCTGTGGTGGGCATGGAGATGTTCTGCCCAGATCCCCCTCCAAGAAAAGACTCACTGCCCAACTGAGGGGAATGAGGTCAGCCAACAGCCTGAGGCCGCCAGCTCCTTCAAGGACAGCCACGGCTGTCTGGAGACACCGTGCCTGTGTCATGCTCCTTCTGGGGACAGAGTGACTTGCCTGACCAAGTGGGCTTCTGAGGGCTCCAGGCAGGACCCTCCCCAGGCACCACGTGCCCCAGGGCTCCCTGCTGGGTTGGCCAAGGCTTTTCCTGTGCCTCCATCACAGCTTTTGCCTTTTCTCTTTGCCCATTGCTGCTTCCTCCCCTTTCCCTTCATGAGTGCTGATCCCTTAGGAATATGTTGCTCCCCAAATTCCATCTTAGCCTCTGTTTCCAGGGAACCCAGCTTTGAACACCTGTAATTAATTTAGAAATGACAAATTGATATATTGATCTTTTGTCACACATGAGAGATGATGGGATTAACGCCCAATTCAATATTAACAATGGTTGTTTCTAGGTAGTGGGATTTTTTTTTTTTTTCCGGTACGCGAGCCTCTCACTGCTGTGGCCCCTCCCGTTGCGGAGCACAGGCTCCGGATGCACAGGCTCAGCGGCCATGGCTCACGGGCCCAGCCGCTCCGCGGCATGTGGGATCTTCCTGGACCGGGGCACAAACCCGCGTCCCCTGCATCGGTAGGTGGACTCTCAACCACTGTGCCACCAGGGAAGCCTGGTAGTGGGATTTTTTAAAAACTTTTTTTGTACTTATCTGTATTGCTTCAATTTCTCAAAAATTATGAACAAACACAATTTTTACCAAAAAAAAGTCATTATAAAACAAGAATAATAAACAAATATGGTATTGATTCCACAATGGGATAAGAGAGGTAAGGGATGAATACATAAAAAGAGAATCAGCAGTAGATTTTAAATCAGAATTAAATTGTATTTATTTCTGACTTTTACTACAACTAGAAACTTTTTAAGATTGCTGTAGAGTGTTCCCAATATTTGTATCTCATGTTAGTTTTCTTATAGAAATTAATACTAAAGGTGCTTTGAGAAAACTGCGTACACTGAACCATTTTACCAAGATATAAGATAATCATACATACAGTGTTGCTATGGATGTAAAAATGTTTAAGTTTGACAAAGTACACCTTTCTTCTGTTTATAAGTCAAATTTTGTCCATGCTTTGAGAGGGCTCATGTTGATAACTAGGCATATTCTACCCAGTGTGGTTGGGCATATCTAATATTTTGAACAGGCAATAACTTTTGAGATTCTACTTATCTCCACAGATTATGGAAAGAAGTTGAACAGAGATAGCCATAGGGATTATATAACATAAAACTCTTTCTCAGGCAAACCTCAGATGTTTAAAGTTTTCATTAGGATCATATGTGGTAACTGATGGCCAGTTGGTCCTCTCAGCCATGATCATGGTTCCTATAACATTCTGGATTTCCAGAATCTTAGCCAATTGCTATAGTCTCAATCCAACCAGGAGCCATTCTCAGCATGACTTTTGAGTGTTTTCTTCACTGCTAAACCAAACATTGACACTGGCAAATGAAATCCTTTGGTCTTAGGTGAGAGTAAGAAGTAAAAATATCTCCTCAGCTCTATCCCTAGAGTGTTACTGTTATCCACTAATTAATAGAAAAAACAAAAAAAACTTTGTTTTCCAAGAGCTACAATGTAGAATTCTGACAATAGTTTGGTAAACAACCATCATACAAACTTTTCTTTCTCCCTTCCTTCACCAACACAATTACCAATGTAACCTTTCTCTCTCCTCCCAACACACCCCTCCCCAGAATGTAAAGGGCACTATAAAGATCAAATTCCCTTATATGAAAACTTCTTATAAAGACACACACACACACACACACACACACACACACACACACACACACACACATTTGTTTGAAATAACATTTGATGAATGGACATTCCCACTACAAAGAATGCAAACTTTCTTCATATTCATTTGTATGAGGTTTTTAGCTGCTTGTTAAAAATAGACCAAGTGAGAAACAAAATCTCACTAATCGAAATGGATGGGCTCAGAGCAAGTGTCCATGGTCAGAAACAGTGTTTCCAAAGGCAGGATTTGTTAATGTCTCACTGTAGCCACATTTACCAGGCTGCAGCATGTATGCTACAGCTTCCCACCTTTACAAAAGTCAGAGTAAAGCTGTGCCCAGTGGGGAATAATAGCAATAGTTCCAAGAAGTGGTGTTCCAGAGCTCTAAAGTGTATCTGAGAATTCAATGAAAAGTCCCTACCTACAGGTGCTGCCCTTAGGGCCCTCGCTCTTTCAAGAGCCAGGAAAATGACCAACCATCTACAGGGCTTTGTTTTCCGGGTGTGTTGGAAGACAGTGGAATAATGAATAGCAAACCTTACTGGTGCCAGAGCTCTGTCACACAAGCCTGGCATCTGGGAGTCTGGTGTTTTCACTTGGAGCAGCTGTGTAAGTTTGGAAAGACATTCCAGTTTAACGATCCATTAACCCCTGCTTAGGGCCACATTTTAGTATGAACATTTTTTCAGGGATAAATAAGTGTTGAATCCTGTTGAACCCAAGCCCAGACTGTGCTAAAAAAGAGTTTCACTAAATAATCTTCGAGATTTCACAGACTCACGTACTTCGAAGCTCACATTTTGAGAGGTGTTGGCAGTTATCTTGATAACGTAGTTAGAGTGGTTTGCAATGCTGTGCTTGGTTCTTCTGACGTGTTTGGGGAAGACATTTAAATAATGCCCTTCACTTAGGATGTGCCTGATCTTTATATGAATGAGGAAATAGTTTTACAGTTCCCGTGAACTATGATACGGAAGACTGTGCCTTTTTAATTCATTCAACAAATATTTGCTGAGCACTTACTATCCCGAGCACATTATTAGGCACCTTGGATTGGGCAGTAAGGAAAACAAAGTCCCTTATTACTCCTATAGTTGCACATACACTAGAAGTGTCACTTCTACACTAGTTATAAGTCATAGGCATATGAAAAATAGCAACTGGGAATCCTAAAATATTACTTAAGTCCTTCAATTCTTTGGACCCCTTATAAAGAATAAATTTATCTTTTTTTTTTTTACTCTTAAATTTTTGCACCTGTTCCTCCTTACTTCTGGAATATTATCATCCCTGTCTTTAATTTTCAAAATCTACTGGTACATCAAAGCCCTATTCAAAACTCCCTGCTCTGTGCCCACCATCCAGATTCCTGAAGGTAAAATGTATTCTTCTTCCTCTGAGCCCTTAGAGCAACTTGTCTGAACATACCCTAGGCATGATGTATTTATTATATATGACCTATCATCCCTCTCTCCTTCGTATCCTCCCAAACATCCAACAAACTCCACATACACATGATCACTGAGACTCAGTTGGCATAGTCCCATTGTTTTGGGTAGATATATCATAACCTTTACACATCAGTCTAGATCCTAGACTACCTAATTATTCTACATAATTTTAGATTGACATTTTGTGCCATGGTTAGAACAAGATTTGGGGCCATCTATGACCTATTCTTTACCATTATCAGTCAGGATGAGTCAGGAAAGCAGAGCCCACATCAGATAGCTTGAGAGTGGGTGTTGGAAGAGCTGAAAGGTCTACAGACGATAGTGAGGCAAACCTGAAAACAGCAATAGCAAGAAGCTAAGGGAAGGAGGTGGGGTTAACCAAGCCTAAGAGTCGATGTCTCCTGATGAGAACCAGACCTTGACAGAGGCTGTCCAACGTGAGCTTGTACCACAGAGGGAGCAGCTGTCTGGTGGGAGCTGCAAATATGGAGAAAGGGCTGTTATTGCTAGAGAAGCTACCTGAAGTAGAGAGGAGAGGGAAAAAATACCCTGGCTTCTTCGTCCCATATGCCGGTCTCTAGCCAATGCCTCCCACTGGTAGAAAGCAGCCTGAAGCAGCTGGCAAGGGAGTCTGAGAAATAAAGTTGGCAGGGTTCAGTTACCTGCAATACAGAGCAAAGCAAAGAAAGGGTGGATAACGGATTTGGAGACAGTCAAATCATTAGCACAGCCTGCTGAATCAAATATTAACTGCATATGCTCTCTTCAAATGATAGATAATTGTTTAGTTTATGAATATTGTGTCTTCCGTTAGAAGCCTATTTGATTATAAGATCTTTGAACACGGACCACTTCTGAGCTATTTGTGAGCTAGACTAGTCTCAGAAAATCATGCAGTCTAGTGTGGGTTATTTCCACTGTTCCTCCATCTTCTTTTTCAAGGTTTTCTATAATTTGGTTTGCTCTTGTCTTGGGTTACTTGCTGTGGTAGTACATACAAGTCTTACTTTGGGCAGATTTGAGTTTTCTTTCTCCTTTCTCTGTCAAACGCCATCTGAGAACACTTGATAGTCTACCACATAGAAAAATATAAATAGCTAAGTGTTGGTAATAAGTCTCCTAGATCGCTCTCAATTATTCTCATGTACTGGAATTCACACTCTTGGGTAGTACCATCTGCTCTGAATCAGAGTTCAAAGTGGAAGTGATCATGTGTCACTTCGAAGGTTAGGTCACAAATAGTGAGGCAGCTTCACCATGGTCTCTTGGATTGCTTGCTATGTGGATGCCAACTGTCACACTGTCAGGACACTCGTGCAGCCCAATGGCCCATCTGGAGAGGGGCTGAGGCCAACTTGCCAGCCCTGGAATGAATCACCTTGAGTAAATTCTCCAGACCCAGTCATGCCTTCGGATGACTGAATAAGCTCCACCAGAAATTCGATTGCAGCCATGAGAAATCTTAAGCGAGCAGTGCCTGGCTGAGCCCTTCCCAAATTCCTAATCCTGAAACTTTATAAGTATAATAAAGTTTGGGGATAATTTGTTATGCAGCATTAGATAACTGGTGACTTTTGTTACTATTTTCGTGATAGTTCTTCAAGGTTTATAAAGTTGATGCTTTAATAATGTTGATATTCCCCCATCTCACCGTACTTTGCAAGTTGCACACTAAATTTCTTCCAAACAAATTACATTCATTCTTATATTAAACTTGGGAGTTTAGGTGTGGTAATTTTTTAAGTTAACGTTGTCTTACATGTGAGGAAAATGATACTCAGAGTTTAAAAACCTTGCCCAAGTTTCCTCAGCTGCTGAGCAGCAGATCCTGAAACCAAACCTGTCTTCCAATCCTTCCACTGTACATTACTGGGGATTTTCAGCACTCGAGCAAGGCAAATATGGAGACTTGGGGTCGGGACTTTCTTTTTGTTTGTTTTTTTTCTTTGCGGTATGCGGGCCTCTCACTGTTGTGGCCTCCCCCGCTGCGGAGCACAGGCTCCGGACGCGCAGGCCCAGCGGCCATGGCTCATGGGCCCAGCCGCTCCGCGGCATGTGGGATCCTCCCGGATCGGGGCACGAACCTGTGTCCCCTGCATCGGCAGGCGGAGTCCCAGCCACTGTGCCAGGGAAGCCCCTGGGACTTTCTGATGATCCTCAAAATTTAGAATGTGTGTACCTGGCTGGTCCACCTTTGCAAGTAAAGAATCAAACGTGACAACACAATGTGCAGCTGTGGAGCTGACCTATAGCGGTCAGCTAGGCAGGAGTGAGCTCTAGCTGTTACTACACACAACTGCTCTTCTTCATTTCCCTGTCTACTAATACTTTCCAGACCCTCACATCTAGGCATCTTGAAAATCTAGTTGCAGCTTTTCTTTTCCAAGGATTTGGTTAAGATTATAGACATATGTGCTTGGAATGTCCAGACTCTGTGCATGTTACAATGTGTTTCTCATTTGTGATTTTTACTGAAGATTTCTAATATCTAGAACAGTCCCATAGGCTCCAAGACACTTAACACCAAGGCCTGTTTGATAATGAAGACATTTTTTTTCTCTGACAGCCCACAGTAAATGCACACACCAAGATTTTCTGCCTGTTATTCATTTCATAAATATGAAAATTTGCAATCCCTGCAATACATTTAGTTTCATGTCCTTTGTCACTTTCCAACCTTAAATAGCTAATTTCCTGATTTGTTCCAAGTTGGGCACTTTAGACAGAAGTGGATTTGCCACTAGGTTGTGAAGTCCAGTGTGGGTGACACAATTACACTCCATTGCCTCTTCTCCCAATACCCTGAATGCCTTTACTTACAGGAAATCAGATTCAAATAAATATCAAGGGTAGCATTCAAGGGGAAAAGTCACAAAATGATGTCTTGAAAGGATTTTTTAAGAGCAAGGCTTGGCTTAACCCGTTTACTTGGGAATGTCAGTCTTCTTTGCCTAGAATAGTGATTAACCACCTTACCTGCATCTTCGAATCACCTGGGAAAGACAGTACCAAGAAATGATCCGGGTCCTACTTCAAAGCAATTAAATTAATTCAGAATCTTTGCGATGGAGCTCAGGCATCAGTATTTTTAGCCAGTTCTCTAGGTATTTCCAATATACAGCCAGGGTAGGGAGTACTAGCCATAAGTATGGTTCGGGGGTTGACTGAAGACAAGAGAGCCTTCCTACTTTCCCCCCACCAGCTTGCTTTCTGGTGACGATCTGCTTCAGGCAGCAGGCACCAGGGTTGGAAATGACCAGGTCTGTCTCATAGGCATGCTTTATAGTGGGGCCAGTACTGAGCAACACACCAGAGGTTTATGTTTTCTACCTTGCCCCAACAAAGCTTGATCTTGTTGACCTGAAATAGATTGCCAGCTATTTCTCCAGCAAAGATGGGTTCATTCAGGATCAACAAAAAATTGCAATTTGGTGTCTGCAACCATGTAAGTACCCCCCCCCCCACCCCCTTATGGCAAGAAAAGGAGAAAGCTCTTATAAAGGGGAAAAGGAAGCTGGGAGGACTGTAGCAAAAAGTCCATGGCTTTTCATTGGCTGAGTCCTTGCCAGGGAAGAAGTCTTTCTTCTTCCTGTTGGGCTCTGCTATAATCACAGGCTGTAAGAGCTCCCCCTTTAGTCCCCTGATTGTATTTAATTGAAGTTTCTGTTTAGTGATTTTTTACAGTCTTAAATTTCAGGACACTGTACAAATTTTACTGGCTCTCTTTGCCTTCATTTCCCCCCAGTCGTGTGGATAAAGTTATTGTGAGAACACAGTATATCTTAGTTAACAGGTTGAGGGCAGTGACAATAATCACTGTAGCCTGTGTTCGTTGTGGCTGCATTGTAGAAGTAATTGTGTTTAATGCTGCCCATGTTTTAATAACAGGCAGCCTATCATTATAAGCGAAGTTGATTGTTGCTTTAAAATGACTCCCATGTGCAGGCTCTTGCTGCGGCCTACTTATTTAATCCTGGCAGACACTTACATGCCTGTATGGATCACTTATAGAAACCCCACATTGTTTCCTCTCCTGTGAGAAAGGCTTTAGAGCGCTTTTCCTAAACGTCGCATATGTTATCAGTGGGTTCACAGATAGGTCATCATCCCCTTTGACTTTAAAAGCTCTAAATGTAGTGATCTGTTTTTCATAATTCTTTGTGTTCGAGTGACTATACAGTAATCCGCCCATAACGGATGTTTAACAGGTGCATAAAATAAAAGCGTGCAAATGTCTTCTGCCTAATTTCCCCTTGTAGATGGGCAGTTTTTCTCCATTAGAAAAAGGCAAGTCTGGTTATAGAATGGCAAGACAGATCCTTTTCTGCATTGTGTCACTTTCCAGAATTTAGGAGAAAGAAACAGTATAAATCCTCGAACATGAAAATTATATAAGCTTCAGCTTCTAAATAAGCCAAAGCATGAGAATGACAGCACGTTAAATGTAGCTGCCTTGGGAGTGCTGTATTTAAACGGTGGGCAGAGATAGTTAACCTCGGCTTATCTGCCAGATTCCTTGGGCTAATTTAACATCTTTCAGTGCCTATACTCATTTGTTAGAAAACTAAATTGTAAATATGTTTCCTCTAAAAAATTTACTTTAAAATGTTTAACATTCAAATCCACACACATGTTTTGGGATGTTCAGGATCATAAACAGAGGTACTAATAGAGATCAAGTGGTGATTTATTATCTTATTCATACTTTTCACTTTAATATATTAAACTGAACATCTCAGCAAGTAAATATCAATTGCTTTATTTGCCATGCCCACTGCAATCTTACACTATCTGTGTAACAAACATAATAGAAAATTGATTTTTCTCTTTTTTATGAAAAAAAGATCAATAAAGATTAAGTACAGGCTAAATAGATTGAATAACGGGATTTGACTCAGGGCAACCATTAGCTACGGAGAAAAGGAATGTTATATAGAGAATTGTGTAATATAATAATGGTATCCCCAAATCCCCCCATAGCATGGTATTAATGATATTATTCTTGCTTAAATTCACAACTAGAAGAAAAAAAACAGATGAAAAACAACTATATGGTTATGCATTATGGTTAATGGGTTTTTTTTCTGTGTGCCTATTTATGGAAAGTTTTCTGTTTTTCTGATAATAATCCTTTTAAACCAAATTCCTACAGAGAAATATATATATATTTCTTTGCATATCAAAAATCTGGTGGAAAGAGGACATAGTTTTAGAACTCTTATGGTTCTAAGAAAAAGTCTTGTAATCAATGACTTTTCTTGTGCTTGGTTAAAAATAACAGGGGGTAGTTTGTGTTTTAAAGAGATATCACACACACCCCATTTTAAAATTTTGTTTCACTGAGTTACACATATTTATTGAGCACCTACGGGACCAGGGATTGGAGACAGTGAAAATGCAAATATGGTCCTTCCTCCCATAAATATATTTTCTATAGAGACAAACAATAGCAAGTAATCAAATTTATAAATGAGATAATATCACATGGTGGTAGGAGTTATGACAAATAAAAACATAGCGTGATGGGCAGGAGATACTATTTTAGATAAGGTGGAGAGGAAAGTCCTTTTCAAGAAGGAGATATTTGGGCTAAAACTAGAATGTTGAGAAGGAGCTGGCCAGGCAAAATTGCAAAGAAGCTTGTTTTCAAACAGGGGAACAGCAAATGTAAGGGCCAGCAGGGAGCTGCCCGGTTCACCGCACAAATCATTGTTTATGATGTCTGTTTGAATTCCATTTGGAATTAGAAGAGAAATGCTGCTGTAATCATCAAAGCATGACTTACCTATGAGGTCAGTCAGTACCTGTCCTGAGAACAGTGATGATTTGCATTTAATTGGCCACTTTAATTTTCATATCCTTTAATTCAGCAGACAATTTGCAATTTTCTGTCCAGCAAAATCTCCCTAACAAATGTAGCGTACATATGAGAGGAAGCTTCTGATTTATCATTCAAGTCATTCAGGGCCCAAATCACAACCTTTTTTTTTCTCCCCAGTAAAATAATATAACCAGTTCACTGCACTGGCTGAGGGCTTTTCAGGACTCCATCCATCTTACAATTGCCCATTTCAACAAGATTTGGCTGTCCCCCATCTGCAATATGCATTTTGTCAGGAAAACAATGCCAATTCCACATCAAACAACACAACCGTGACAGTCATGGAAGGGGACCATACCCCCAACAACTGCTAATAGGTCCTTTGTACTGCTGTTAGAATTTTTCTTAAGAAAGATCACTTTCTAACATTAAAGCCAGAAACCGTAACTCATTAACAAGAACGAGAGACTCATTTGTTTTTTAGTTAAAAATGAGATGAGAATGTGTTTCAAAGGAATGAAAGTCTAAAGTAAAAGGGGGGAAATGCAAATAACAAAGAAAACCTGTCTTCAGAAATTGTAGGCAAGCTGTCTCAGCAGGAAAAGGGAAAATAAGAGAGAATAAAGAATTAAACGTTTTAATGCAGTTTCTGCCATTAAGTCATTACTGCTTGTACTAATTCAACGGTATTATGAATGCAGAGAATTATAGCGTATTTCCTCCATCATAGGTGTGTTGTGACACATAAATAATGAAAAGTAAAATGTTATTTAGCCACTTCCTAAAACATGGGAGCATCCGCATTTACACCTCAATAATTCCAAATGCTTCAAAAGTAATTAAGGGATATCTATAAAGACATACATTTATTATTATACTTTCAAAGGTACATTCTCACTTAATGCAATGAATAACAAAGTTCTTCCATGCAGAGTTTATACAAGGGTCCAAAATTTAGGAGTATTTGTAATTAAGAGCATTGATTATGTGAAAAGTCTCATAGAGTATTTATAAAAATTTAATCTTCTGAAATCCCTATATATTTCCTTTATAACCTTAAAACAAATTTGGTTTTGCATTTAGATACATGTAGCAACATACAAAAATAAACTCCAATGCCCATATTTCATAATTTTGAATCTCACCAATGTGAGAATGTCAATCACCACCCATATATCGAGTGGCCGTATTTCCAGAACTAAAATTAGGACAAATAATAGAGTCATAAATATTGGAATTTTGAAGACCTTAAAAACAATTTTTAAGGAGAATAGGTCTAGCTATTAATCAAGACTATTCATCAACCCCCAGGACACATAATAGACACAAAGCAATATGGGGTGCTGACCCTCCATGCAGTCGAAAATTCAAGTATAATTTACAGTCGGCCCTTTGTATCGGAAGTTCCTCTGTATCCGAGGATTAAACCAACCATGAATTGTGTAGCACTGAGGTATTTGTTATTGAAAAATATCTGTGTATGAGTGGGCCCGCACAGTTCAAACCCCTGTTGTTCAAGGGTCAACTGTACTTTAGTTTTTAGGGATTTGACCTACACTTTCAAATTTTCAGCCGGATTGACATACCCTTTCATAAATTCATATTTTTCTATATCCTGGCCCCAGTCACTAACCTTCACCTTGAACTCCTTCACCTAGTGAATTCCTCCTCATTCGTTAAGTCCTGGCTTAAATAGCAACATATGTTAAAATTAGCTCAACTATACTCCAATAAAAATTTTTTAAAAACTAAAAAAAAATAAAATTAGCTCGTCTGCTGAATGGCTACTAAGTGTCCAATGGCTGCTAACATTATCTCACTTATTATTTGCAATAAATTTGTGATATTTCTCCAATAAGAAAATACAATAAATTGTTTAATGCAAGTGCTCTCAAGCTACCTGTGGTAAAGAACCATTTTATTTTTATTTGCAGCCCATCATTAACCAAAACTTTTTAAAATATAAAAGTAAATAAAAATATGAAATGAAAAAGGCTATAAAAATACAAGCCCCAATTTATTTATTATTATACTGAACAGACAGAAAATCTCTCTATCAATCTGCTGTTAAGTTTAGAGATTCTATGTTTCTGTACTTTCTCAAAACTGACTGAGAACACACACTTCTTGGACCAGCTCTGATGCACGGACATCAGAGCAGCCCAGTTCAGCAACGTGTTCTCAAGTAGCAGGTCAGGATTCTTTTGACTCCAAGGTTTTGTTCTGAACTTGTAAACCATAAGACTTCCTTCCACACTTCAGAAATCTGGACAAAACTGTCAATAGGCCCCGGTGAGAAATGCTTTTCTCAGATACCATTTCACACTAAGTCTTGCCTCATTTCCTGTCCCCATGCTAACCTTTCTCTGTGTGAAGGACAGTGAGAACATTAATTAAGGAAGTATTAAGGAAACGCAGCCACAAGGGTGTGGTCCTATGACTCAAGAGAACAAACTAGAGCCCTGTCCTCTAGCCAAGTTATTCAGTCTTAGATAAGCCACAAACGAAGCATCAAGTTCTTCTGTCAGGGTGTCCTCTGGAGTGAGCTGTCTGCCCGCTGCTGTTTCCAATACTCCCCATGACCTCAGTTACAGATTTCCTGTAAACAGTTGCCTGAAGGAGAACACCGACAGTTCTCTGAGACTAAGCAATAATCTATAGCACTGGGAAGATTTTAAAAATGAAAATGTCTCCCAGAGACAACTAAATTGGCAGAAGCCACGTACTCAGTTTACATTTCGAAACAGAACAAATGACTTAGACCAGAAACATCTACATTCAAGTCATTTCCCTGTCTTCAGGATACTGTGAGGGATCTAGTTTCGCAATTTCCTCACTAAAAAGCCTATTGTGGTGTGTGATTCTTTTTCCCCCCAAAGTAAATGTGTGACCTGCCTCAAAGGTAAATACAAGTGTTCAAATTTTAGAAGACAGAAAAGTGTAACATCGTTTACTGTTTGGTTCTTTCTAATCTCACTAACAGTTTTAAAAAAATCTTAAAGGGGCTTCCCTGGTGGCAGAGTGATTAAGAATCCGCCTGCCAATGCAGGGGACACAGGCTCCAGCCCTGGTCTGGGAAGATCCCAAATGCCGCGGAGCAACTAGGCCCGTGAGCCACAACTACTGAGCCTGCGCGTCTGGAGCCTGTGCTCCGCAACGGGAGAGGCCGCGACAGTGAGAGGCCCGTGTACCGCGATAAAAAAAAAAAAGAGGCCGCGATAGTGGGAGGCCCGCGCACCGCGATGAAGAGTAGCCCCCGCTTGCTGCAACTAGAGAAAGCCCTCGCACAGAAACGAAGACCCAACACAGCCAAAAATAAATATAAAAATAAATAAATACAAAAATATTTATAAAAATATAAAAAAATAGGTCTTTTTTTAAAAAGACCTAAAAGAAGAAATACATGGCGAATATCTTAAAAAAAAAAACCTTAACGTCCTGTTTCAGTGAGTCATTTTAATTCAGAATTTAATACACACAAACTATTAACTTCAGAATCTAATAACTTGCTATAAATATCAATTGCTTCCTTCCCTTGAAACAGCCAAAACCTAAAATGAACACTGAAATATATTTCTGACACATTGAAAAGCATGGTGGGGGATTTATTGTCATTTACACAACTGAATATTATCACAAAAGAAAAGGTCGGTGGATAGATGCAAGTAATTTGATGTGGGTCGCCTGACCTAATGATTAATCAGGCCCTGAGCACGTGTACTGACTACTGCACCCACCTTTACAATTCTGTCTCTGAGCACACAGATCTATACTTCAAATAGAAGACCAGCACAGGGCAACAACCTCCCCAATCATGACATATTTGTAAACTGTGATGGAAGAAGAAGCTTTATTCTGAAGTCAGCTTCAAAAAGACTATTGCTGGCAACAAATGATCTTGTTCGTGGTCTCTATAACTGGGTTACATTTAAAAATGTGGTACCATTTTCACTTATAGAGACCACCAAGATAATTTTAGCATGTTCTAGAATGTTCTTCATTGTTGTTATTTTAATTATGTACATGTTCCACTACCTGAGATGGGGCTCTGGACATGCTACCCCAAAACATGGAACCTTGGCATATTGAAGATTTTAAAATGAAGGAGTTTAAGAAAACAGCAGAAGCAGGAAAGTCAATGTGACCTTCCTCACTACTTCTCCCCTGAAATGGGTCATAAAAACCTCAGGTGAGAGGTGCTCTTCCTATCCCCGGAGGAAAGGAGGAGCATCCTTATCTCCAAACACAGGACTCTGAGAAGAATCTGAACAAACAGGCCTCGCTAAATGTCTCCAGTTTTTTATATTTACCTTATATTCTTTAACTTATCATATTCCTCCACGACTGTTGCTGATGAAAATAAACAGTCACTAATAAGAATAGAGTTTTATTTGAGCAAACTGAGGACTAGCCTGGAAGCCTGCTTCCCAGATTACTCTGAGAAACTTCTCCGGAGAAGCAGGGTTTTCTGCACAGTTTTTTATCTGGTCAAAGAACGTTAAACACGTCAGGATTATATTTCTTCAAGCTTTCAAAAAAAAAAAAAAAAAGGAACAGTCCAGCATATACACAGTAAGTCAACATGGCCTTGACACCTGGGAAGGGAATCAAAGGAGTACCAGTATTGGCGTCTCAGGAAGAGAGACATTTAATCTTTATTTTTAATATGGACCATCTTTACTTTTGGTCATGTGTTCTTTCCTCTAATAATTAAAGCAGATGTACAATGTATGTTTGATAGGCCACAAACAGGCTATGTTAGCTAGCATAAAATTCAAGTTAGCTCAGGTATAAGCCAGAATGACTTCCCCATACCTCAGTATGTGAAAATTTCTTTTATCACTGTCCTTTCTTCATCAAACCTAGCATAAACGCTCATGCCTAACTGCTTTTGTGGGTCTTCATTTCCTATGAAGTCTCCTGTGTCACATAAAACAATTTTTTATGCTTTTCTCCTGTTAATCTGTCTTTGTCAGTTTAATTTTCAGACCCAGCCAGAGACTTTAAGAAGGTCGAGGAAATTTTTTTTCTTTCCCTACACCTGATTATGGCCAAGATGTTGGTTTCAACTTCGGCTTTTCCTTTTTTTCTCTCCATTCTACTACCGCATGAGACAATAATTCCCTCTATCCATTATCAAGTCACTGCTCAGTGACCTGGGATAAATTTTCCAAATTGAGGATTACCCATTCTTTTCCTTTTTCTCTTCTACTTCGTGTCCTTTCACATTCTAGTAATTAATCAATACTTTCAAAGATCCAGTGGAAAGTGGGGGAGGGGGTAATGAAGTCAATTCTGCTGCTTATTAGGAATTCTCATAAAGTATAACAGAAACCAAAAGCTAAAGTGAGATTTTTCTCTGCACTGCCGCCACATCATTAGCATGAAGAATCAAGAGCTAGCTGAACACTGATAAGTGAGCCAGTAGCTTAGAATTGTCCTGAGGCAATTTTCAATTTTCTGGTTCCTTTCTTTGTAAGTAATTCTCTTCTCTATAGATGCACTTAGTATTGCTTTCACATTTACCCCTCTTTCAGGAGAGTAGGTCTTCATCCTTGTGTAGCAAAGATTTGTAGTATTTCTTTTAAGCTTTTTATCAAGACCTCAAAAAAACTTGCATCTATAACACATATTGTATTAGTTTGGATTTTTTAGTTGTAAGTAACAAAACAGCTTGAACTAGTTAAGGTGCAAAGGTTGATTTATTGGAAAGACACTGAAGTGTCTCCCGAAATGAAAATAACTAAAACAAACAGGATGGCTCCAGAGTCAATGGGAACTAAAAATGAAGATTCTCCTGTAGCATCTCTCTTTTTTTTCACTTTTTTTCTGGATGTTGGCCTTCTTCTTTCAGGCTTTCTCCCTGGAGAAAGGACATGGTCGCAGTGACTTTGGGGGGGGTCACACCCTTAAGGTTCCATGACCAGAGAGGACAGGGAACTTTCCCCATAAGATATAATTAGAAAATCTGGGGACGGACAACGTTCTGGTTCAGGCTGGTTATCTTCTCATTCCCAGCCTTATTACTAATCAGATGTTATTGGGGAAGTTTCTTTTTATCCTTATTAGTTGTTTTTTAAAACAACTAATACGGATAAATTTTTTTAAAATATTTTTATATTACTTTTTTTTAACTACAAAGCAATTTTATTTTGTTTTCCTTCCAGTTTTATTGAGATATAATTGACATACAGCACTGTATGTTTGAAGGGTATAGCATAAGGATTTGACTTACATACATCATAGAACAATTACCACAATAAGTTTAGTGAACATCCAGCATCTCATATAGATATAAAAGAAGAGAAAAAAACATTTTTTTCCCTTGTGATGAGAACGCTTAGGTTTCACGCTCTTAACAACTTTCATATATAGCATATAGCAGTGTTAATTATAATTATCATGTGGAACATTATATCCCAAGTGCTGATTTATTTTATAACTGTAATTTTTAATCTTTTGACAGCCTTCCTTAAATTACCCCTCCACCCCATGGTAACAACAAATCTGATCTTTTTTTTCTATGAGTTAGTTGGTTTGTTTGTTTTTGAAATACAATTGACCTACAATGCTATGTTAGTTCCTGTAATAAAACTTAGTGTTTGGTATTTCTATACATTTTAAAATGAGCATCATGATTAGGTCTAGTTACAAAATGTCACCATACAAAAACATTGCATAGTTATTGATTGTATTCCCCACGCTGTACATTTCATAACTGTGACTCATTATTTGGCACCTAGAATTTTGTACCTCTTAATCTCCCTGGCCTATTTCTCTCCTCTTGTCTCCCTAACCTGCTCCCCTCTGGCAACCACCTGTTTATTCTCTGTATCTATAAATCTGTTTTTGTTTAGCTGTTTTTTCATTTGGGTTTTTTTAAATTCCACACATACAGTGTTTGTCTTTTTCTGTTCAACTTATTTCACTTAGCATAATATCCTCTAGGTCCATCCATATTGTCACAAATGGCAAGATTTCATTCTTTTCTATGGTTGAGTAATATTCCATTGTGTATGTGTATATATATATATATACCTTATCTTCTTTATGCAGTCACCTATTGATGGGAACATGGATTGCTTCCATATCTTGCCTATTGTAAATAATGCTTCAAAGAATATTGGAGTGCATGTATCTTGTCTAATTAGTGTTTTTATTTTCTTCAGATAAATCCCCAGGAGTGAAATTACTGGATCATTTGGTAGTTCTCTTTTTAGTTTTTTGAGGAATCTCCTTACTGTTTTCCATAGTGGCTGCACCAATTTACATCCTCGGCAACACTTGTGTTTTGTTGTTGTTTTGATCAAAGCCATTCTGACAGGTGTGAGGTGGTTTTCTCACCATGGCTTTGATTTGCATTTCCCTGATGATTAGTGATGTTGAGCATCTTTTCATATGCCTGTTGGCCATCTGTACGTCTTCTTGGAAAAATGTCTATTCGGATCTTCTGGCCATTAAAAAAATTTTTTTTTGATGTTGAATTGTATGAGCTCTTTATATGTTTTGGATATTAACCCCTTATTAGATATATTGTTTGCAAATATCTTTTCCCATTCAGTAGGTTGTTTTTTCATTTTGTTGCTAGTTTCTGTCACTGTGCAAAAGCTTTTAGTTTGATGTAGTCCATTTGTTAATTTTTGCTTTTGTTGCCCTTGCCTGAAGAGACTATCCAAAAAAAATTACTAAGACAAATGAGAGTACTTCCCTATGTTTACTTCTACAAGTTTTATGGTTTCAGGTCTTATGTTTAAGCCTTTAATCCATTTTGAATTTATTGTGCGTGGTGTGAGAGAGTAGTCCAGTTTGATTCTTTTGCATGTAGCTGTCCAGTTTCTCCAACACCATTTATTGAAGAAGCTGTCTTTTCCCCATTGTTTATTCTTGACTCCTTTGTCATAGATTAATTGCCCATGTAATTATGGGTTCATTTCTGGGCTCTCTATTCTGTTCCACTGATTTATGTGTCTGTTTTTGTGCCAGTACCATACTGTTTTGATTATTGTAGCTTTGTAGTATAGCTTGAAATCAGGGAGCATGATATCTCCAGGTTTGTTCTTTCTCAAGATTATTTTGGCTATTTCGGGTCTTTTGTATTTCCATACACATTTTAGAATTATTTGTTCTAGTTCTGTGAAAACTGTCATTGGTATTTTGATAGGGATTGCATTGAATCTGTAGACTGCCTTGGAAAGTATGGCCATTTAAACAATATTAATTCTTCCAAACCATGGACACAGTATATATTTCCATCTGTTTGTGTCATCTTCAATTTCTTTCATCAGTGTCTTATAGTTTTCCAAGTACAGTTCCTTTACCCACTTAGTTAGATTTCTTCCTAGGTATTTTATTGCTTTTGATGGAATTAGAAATGGGATAGTTTTCTTAATTTCTCTGATAGTTCATTGTTAGTGTGTAGAAATACAACATATATCTGTATATTAATTTTATATCCTGCAAATTCACTGAATTCATTGATGAGCTCTAGTAGTTTTTTGGTTGCATCTTGAGGATGCTATGTATCATACCACGTCATCTGCAAACAGAGACAGTTTTACTTCTTTCTTTCCAATTTGGATTCCTTTTATTCGTTTTTCTTATCTGATTGCTGTGGCAAGGACTTCCAATACTATGTTGAATAAAAGTGGCGAGAGGGAGCATCCTTGCCTTGTTCCTGACATTAGAGGAAATGTTTTCAGCTTTTCACTGTTGAGTATGATATTAGCAGTGGGCTTGTCATATATGGCCTTCATTATACTGAGTTATGTTCCCTCTATACCCACTTTGTTGAGCGTTTTTATCATAAATGAATGTTGAATGTTGTCAAAAGCTTTTTCTGCATCTATTGAGATGATATGATTTTCATTCTTCAGTTTGTTAATATGGTATATCACATTGATCAATTTATGGGTATTGAACCACCCTTGCATCCCAGGGATAAATCCCATATGATCATGGTATATGGTCCTATTAAATTATTGTTGAATTCGGTTTGATAATATTTTGTTGAGGATTTTTGTATCTATGTTCATCAGTGATATTGGCCTGTAATTTTCTTTTTTTGTGATATCTTTGTCTGGTTTTGTTGTCAGGGTGATGTTGGCCTTGTAGAATAAATTCAGAAGAATTCCTTCCTCTGCAATTTTTTCGTATAGTTTGAGAAAGATAGGTGTTAACTTTTCCCAAAATATTTGGTAGAATTTACATGTGAAGCCATCTGGCCCTGGACTTTAGTTTTCTGGGAATTCTTTTATTAATGACTCGATTTCATTACTGGTAATTGGTCTATTCATATTTTCTTTTTCTTCCTGGATCAGGCTTAGGAGATTGAACATTTCTAGTAATTTGGCTGTTTCTTCTAGTTTGTCCATTTTATTGGTGTATAATTGCTTATTGTAATCTGTTACAATCCTTTGTATTTCTGTGTGTTGCTTGTAACTACCCCTTTTTCATTTCTGATTTATTGATTTGGGCCCTCTCTTTCTTTTTCTTGATGAATCTGACTAAGGGTTTATCAATTTTCTTTATCTTTTAAAAGATCCAGCTCTTAGTTTCATTAATCATTTCTAGTGCTTTTTATCTCTATTTTATTTATTTCTGCCCTGGTCATTAAGATTTCTTTCCTTGTACTGGCTTTGGGTTTTGTTTTTTCTTCTTCTAGTTTCTTTAAGTGTAAATTTAGGTTGTTTATTTGAGAGTGTCCTTATTTCTTGAGGTAGGCTTTGATTTCTATAAATTTCCCTCTTAGGACTGCTTTTATTGCTTCCCATATATATATATTTTAATTTTAATACCTTTATTGGAGTATAATTGCTTTACAATGTTGTGTTAGTTTCTGTTTCACAACAAAGTGAATCAGCTATAAGTATACATATATCCCCATATCCCCTCACTCTTGAACTTCCCTCCCATCCTCCCTTCCTCCCTATCCCACCCCTCTAGGTCATCACAAAGCATCAAGTTGATCTCCCTGTGCAATGCAGCAGCTTCCCACTAGATATCCACTTTATATTTGGTAGTGTATATATGTCAGTGCTACTCTCTCACTTTGTCCCAGCTGCCCCTTCCCCACCATGTCCTCAAGTCCATTCTCTACGTCTGCATCTTTATTCCTCCTATGCCACTAGGTTCAGCATTACCATATTTTTCGATTCCATATATTTGTGTTAGCATATGGTATTTGATTTTCTCTTTCTGACTTACTTCACTCTGTATGACAGACTCTAGGTCCATCCACCTCACTACAAATAACTCAATTATTTTTCCTTTTTATGGCTGAGTAATATTCCATTGTATATATGTGCCACATTTTCTTTACCCATTCATCTGTCATTGGAGATTTAGGTTGCTTCCATGTCCTGCCAATTGTAAATAGTGCTGCAATGAATATTGTGATACATGTATCTCTTTGAACTATGGTTTTCTCAGGGTATATGCCTAGTAGTGGGATTGCTGGGTATATGGTAGTTCTATTCTTAGATTTTTAAGGAACCTCCATACTGATCTCCATAGTGGCTGTTTCAATTTACATTCCCACCAACAGTGCAAGAGGGTTCCCTTTTCTCCACACCTTCTCCAGCATTAATTGTTTGTAGATTTTTGATGATGGCCATTCCGACCAGTGTGAGGTGATACCTCATTGTAGTTCTGATTTGCGTTTCTCAACTGATTAGTGATGTTGAGCATCCTTCCACGTGTTTGTTGGCAATCTGTATATCTTCTTTAGAGAAATGTCTATTTAGGTCTTCTGCCCATTTTTGGATTGGGTTGCTTGATTTTTTTTTTTTTTTTTTCTTGCGGTACATGGGCCTCTCCCATTGTGAAGCACAGGCTCCGGATGCACAGGCTCAGTGGTCATGTCTCACGGGCCTAGCCGCTCCGCGGCATGTGGGATCTTCCCAGACCGGGGCATGAACCCCTGTCCCCTGCATCGGCAGGCGGACTCTCAACCACTGTGCCACCAGAGAAGCCCGGGTTGCTTGATTTTTGATATTGAGCTGCATGAGCTACTTGTATATTTTGGAGATTAATCCTTTGTCTGTTGCTTCATTTGCAAATATTTTCTCTCATTCTGAGGATTTTCTTTTCCTCTTATTTGTAGTTTCCTTTGTTTTACAAAAGCTTTTAAGTTTCATTAGGTCCCATTTGTTTATTTTTGTTTTTATTTCCATTTCTCTAGGAGGTGGGTCAAAAAGGATCTTGCTGTGATTTATCATAGAGTGTTCTACTATGTTTTCCTCTAAAAGTTTTATAGTGTCTGGACTTACATTTAGGTCTTTAATATATTTTGAGTTTATTTTTGAGTATGGTGTTAGGAAGTGTTCCACTTTCATTCTTTTACGTGTAGCTCTCCAGTTTTCCCAGCACCACTAACTGAAGAGGCTGTCTTTTCTCCACTGTATATTCTTGTCTCCTTTATCAAAGATAAGGTGACCATATGTGCGTGGGTTTATCTCTGGGCTTTCTGTCCTGTTCCGTTGATCTATAGTTCTGTATTTGTGCCAATACCATACTGTCTTGATTACTGTAGCTTTGTAGTATAGTCTGAAGTCAGGGATTCTGATTCCTCGAGCTCCGTTTTTCTTTCTCAAGATTGCTTTGGCTATTCAGGGTCTTTTGTGTTTCCATACAAATTGTGAAATTTTTTGTTCTAGTTCTGTGAGAAATGCCATTGGTAATTTGATAGGGATTGCATTGAGTCTGAAGATTGCTTTGGGTAGTATAGTCCTTTTCACAATGTTGATTCTTCCAATCCAAGAACATGGTATATCTCTCCATCTGTTTGTATCATCTTTAATTTCTTTCATCAGTGTCTTATAGTTTTCTGCATACAGGTCTTTTGCCTCCTTAGGTAGGTTTATTCCTAGCTATTTGATTCTTTTTGTTGCAGTGGTGAATGGGAGTGTTTCCTTAATTTCTCTTTCTTATTTTTCATCATTAGTATATAGGAATTAGTATATAGGAATGTAAGAGATTGATGTGCATTAATTTTGTATCCTGCTACTTTACCAAATTCATTGATTAGCTCTAGTAGTTTTCTGGTAGCTTATTTAGGATTCTCTATGTATACTATCATGTCCTCTGCAAACAGTGACAGCTTTACTTCTTCTTTTCCGATTTGGATTCCTTTTATTTCTTTTTCTTCTCGGATTGCTGTGGCTAAAATGTCCAAAACTATGTTGAATAATAGTGGTGAGAGTGGACACCCTTGTCTTTTCCTGATGTTAGATGAAATGGTTTCAGTTTTTCACCATTGAGAACGATGTTGGCTGTGGGTTTGTCATATATGGCCTGTATTATGTTGAGGTAAGTTCTCTCTATGCCTACTTTCTGGAGAGTTTTTATCATAACTTGGTGTTGAATTTTGTCAAAAGTTTTTTCTGCATCTACTGAGATGATCATATGGTTTTTATCCTTCATTTTGTTAATACAGTGAATCACATTGATTGACTTGCATATATTGAAGAATCCTTGCATTCCTGGGATAAACCCCACTTGTTCATGGTGTATGATCCTTTTAATGTGCTTTTGGATTCTGTTTGCTAGTATTTTGTTGAGGATTTTTGCATCTCTGTTCATTAGTGATATTGGCCTATAGTTTTCTTTTTTTGTGACATCTTTGTCTGGTTTTGGTATCAGGGTGATGGTGGCCTCATAGAATGAGTTTGGGAGTGTTCCTCCCTCTGCTGTATTTTAGAAGAATTTGAGAAGAATAGGTCTTACCTCTTCTCTAAATGTTTGATAGAATTCACCTGTTAAGCCATCTGACCCTAGGCTTTTGTTTGTTGGAATATTTTAAATCACAGTCTCAATTTCAGTGCTTGTGATTGGTCTGTTTATATTTTCTATTTCTTCCTGTTTCAATCTCAGAAAGTTGTGCTTTTCTAAGAATTTTTCCATTTCTTCCAGGTTGTCCACTTTATTGGCATATAGTTGCTTGTAGTAGTCTCTAAAGATCCTTTGTGTTTCTGCAGTGTCAGTTGTTACTTCTCCTTTTTCATTTCTAATTCTGTTAATTTGAGTCTTCTCCCCTTTTTTCCTGAGGAGTCTGGCTAATGGTTTATCAATATTGTTTATGTTCTCAAAGAACAAGCTTTTAGCTTTATTGATCTTTGCTATTGTTTCCTTCATTTCTTTTTCATTTATTTCTAATGTGATCTTTATGATTTCTTTCCTTCTCCTCACTTTGGTCTTCTTTCTCTAATTGCCTTAGGTGTAGGGTTAGGTTGTTTATTTGAGATATTTCTTCTTTCTTGCAGTAGGATTGTATTGCTATAAACGTCTCTCTTAGAACTGCTTTTGCTGCATCCCATAGGTTTGGGGTTGTCGTTTATTCATTGTCATTTGTATCTAGGTGTTTTTTTATTTCCTCTTTGATTCTTCAGTGATCTCTTGGTTGTTTAGTAGCATATTGTTTAGCCTCCTTGTGTGTGTATTTTTCCAGTTTTTTTCCTGTAATTGATATCTAGTCTCATAGCATTGTGGTCACAAAAGATGCTTTATACAATTTCAATTTTCTTATATTTACTGAGGCTTGATTTGTGACTCTAGATGATGTGATCTATGCTGGAGAATGTTCCATGAGCAACTGAGAAGAAAGTGTATTCTGTTGTTTTCAGATGGAATGTCCTATAAATATCAATTATGTCCACTTGGTCTAATGTGTTATTTAAAGCTTGTGTTTCCTTACTTATTTTCTGTTTGGATGATCTGTCCATTGGTGTAAGTTGGGTGTTAAAGTCACTCGCTATTATTGTGTTAGTGTTGATTTCCCCATTTATGGCTGTTAGCATTTGCCTTATGTATTGAGGTGCTCCTATGTTGGGTGCATAAATATTTACAATTGTTACATCTTCTTCTTGGATTGATCCCTTGATCATTGTATAGTGCCCTTCCTTGTCTCTTGTAATAGTCTTTATTTTAAAGTCTGTTTTGTCTCATATGAGAATTGCCACTCCAACTTTCTTTTGATTTCCATTTGCATGGAATATCTTTTTCTATCCACTCACTTCCAGTTATTATGTGTTCCTAC
This sequence comes from Delphinus delphis, assembly GCF_949987515.2. Lineage (NCBI taxonomy): Eukaryota > Metazoa > Chordata > Mammalia > Artiodactyla > Delphinidae > Delphinus > Delphinus delphis. The sequence continues at coordinate 66,159,924 of NC_082693.1, forward strand.
ATCTGAACTGGGTCTCTCGTAGACAGCATATATGGGTCTTGTTTTTCTATCCATTCAGCCAGTCTGTGTTTTTTGGTTGGGGCATTTAATCTGTTTACATTTAAGGTAATTATTGATAAGTATGTTCCTATTTCCATTTTCTTAATTGTTTTAGGTTTGTTTTTGTAAGTCTTTTCCTTCTCTTGTGTTTCCTGCCTAGAGAAGTTCCTTTAGCATTTGTTGTAAAGCTGGTTTGGTGGTGCTGAATTCTCTTAATTTTTGCTTGTCTGTAAAGCTGTTCATTTCTCCATCGAATCTGAATGAGATCCTTGCTGGGTAGAGTAATCTTGGTTGTAGGTTTTTCCCTTTCATCACTTTAAATATATCTTGCCCCTCCCTTCTGGCCTGTAGAGTTTCTGATGAAAGATCAGCTGTTAACCTTATAGGGATTCCCTTGTGTGTTATTTGTTGCTTTTCCCTTGTTGCTTTTAATATTTTTTCTTTGTATTTAATTTTTGATAGTTTGATCAATATATGTCTTGGCCTGTTTCTATTTGGGTTTCTCCTGTATGGGACTCTCTGTGCTACCCGGACGATTGAGTATTTCCTTTCCCATGTTAGGGAAGTTTTTGACTATAATCTCTTCAAATATTTTTCTCAAATATAATCTCTTCAAATATTTCCCTTTCTTTTTTTCTTCCTCTTCTGGGATGCCTATGATTCAAATGTTGGTGCATCTAATGTTGTCCCAGAGGTCCCTGAGACTGTCCTCCATCCTTTTCACTCTTTTTTCTTTATTCTGCTCCCTGGCAGTTATTTCCACCATTTTGTCCTCTAGCTCACTTATCCATTCTTCTGTCTCAGTTATTCTGCTATTGATGCCTTCTAGAGTATTTTTAGTTTCAGTTATTGTGTTGTTCATCACTGTTTGCTCTTTAGTTCTTCTAGATCTTTGTTAAATGTTTCTTTTATTTTCTCCATTCTGTTTCTGAGATTTTGGATCATCTTTACTCTCATTACTCTGAATTCTTTTTCAGGTAGCTTGCGTATTTCATCTTCATTTATTTGGTCTTGTAGGTTTTTACCTTGCTCCTTCGTCTGTAACATATTTTTTTGTCATTTCATTTTTTATTCTTTTGATGGGTGGTGCTGTATTCCTGTCTTACTTGTTGTTTGGCCTGAGGCATCCAGCACTGGAGTTTGCAGACAGTTAAAGGATAGAGCTGGGTCTTGGTGCTGACTTTAGGACCTCCAGGAAGCATCACTCCAATTAATATTCCCTGTGGTGTGACGTTTTCTGTTAGTCCAGTGGTTTAGACTCAGAGCTCCCACCACAGGAGCTCAGGCCTGACCTCCAGCCTGGGAACCAAGATCCCGCAAGCTGCATGGTGCAACAAAAAAGAAAAGAGAAAGAAAAAAAGGAGCAGTACAATATCAAAAAATAAAAAGTAAAATAAAATTAGAAAGATAAAAAATATATTAGGAAAAATAAAAATATAATTGAAACAACTGCAACAAGGAAAAATAAAACCACAACAGAAAAAGGAAAAAAAAGGGGGGAGGTGTGGGGGGAACAAGCCAAAAGGAGAGAACAATAACAAAGTATAAAATAAAATTAAAAAAATAAAAGATTTATTAGGAAAAATATAAATGAATCAACAACAATGAATCAACAAGGTAAAACAGAATTCCAATCTAAAAGAGGAAAAAAGAAAAAAAAAAAAGGCTTGGCTATGGGGCCGGAGTTGGAACTTAGTCAGGGGCAGGCTTTAGGGTGTTGCAGGACCTAGGTGGGTTGGGGGGTGACAGAGCGTGGTGACAGGGGGGTGACAGCCAGAAAAGGCCTTGGGGTCAGGACCTAGGCAGGGCAATGTTAAAGTGTGGAGTTGGGCCTCTGCTTAGGACCTGCACAGAAGGGGAGAGGCAGCACATCCAAAGATGGGCCTCTGGAGTGTGGAGTTCTGGAGTTTGGAGGTATGGCCCTGGGTGAGGGTGTGTGGGTGGGGTTTAGGCCCAGCACATTGGAGGGGGTCGCCGAGTGTAGAGGTAGAGCCCTGGGTGGTGGTGTAGGGGTGGGGCTTGGTCTCTATGTGGCAGGAGGGAGGCTCCGAGGGCCGAGGAATAGGCCTGGGAGCCCAACTGGCTCCCTGATGCCTAAGTGGACAGGGAAAACGCTGGCCGCGTTCCCTTCTGTTCCTCTGCACCCCTCCCCCACTGTCTCCCCCAAGGTCTCCCCCATCCCTGCTGGACCCCTAACAGTGGGTAGGTTCTGCTGGGTGTGGGAACTCCTCCCCTCCCCCAGCCAACCCTCAGGGGTGCTGGTCATGGAGGTCCAGCCTTTACTTTTGCTCCCCCTTCCCTCCCTCCCACTCCCTCAGGATCCACGTGGCTGGAGGGGACCTCAGTGGGCAGAGGATCAGGCCCAGGATTTCAGCAGGTTCCTGCGGGCCCAAGAGGACAGGGGAAACCTGGCCACACTCCCTTTTGATCCTCTGTCCTCCCAGTGGTCCCCCAATTCCCCCTTTGGTCGTGGGATCCCTTCCCCTTCGCCAGCCGCTGAGAGGGTGTGCAGAAAAGGGAACCCTCTTGCACTATTGGTGGGAATGTAAATTGATACAGCCACTATGGAGAACAGTATGGAGGTTCCTTAAAAAACTAAAAATAGAATTACCATACGACCCAGCATTCCCACTCCTGGGCATATATCCTCAGAAAACCTCACTTCAAAAAGAGACATGTACCACAATGTTCATTGCAGCACTCTTTACAATAGCCAGGACATAGAAGCAACTTAAATGTCCATCAACAGATGAATGGGTAAAGAAGATGTGGCACATATATACAATGGAATATTACTTAGCCATAAAAAGAAACAAAATTGAGTTATTTGTAGTGAGGTGGATGGACAAAGAGTCTGTCATACAGAGTAAAGTAAGTGAGAAAGAGAAAAACAAATACTGTATGCTAACACATATATATGGAATCTTAAAAAAAAATTGGTTCTGATGAACCTAGGGGCAGGACAGGAATAAAGATGGAGACATAGAGAATTGACTTGAGGACACAGGGAGGTAGAAGGTTAAGGTGGGACAAAGTGAGAGGGTAGCATTGACATATATACACTACCAAATGTAAAATAGATAGCTAGTGGGAAGCAGCTGCATAGCACAGGGAGATCAGCTCAGTGCTTTGTGACCCCCTAGAGGGTTGGGATAGGGAGGGTGGGAGGGAGTCACAAGAGGGAGCGCATATGAGGATATAGGTAAGCATATAGCTGATTCACTTTGTTATACAGCAGAAACTAACATACCATTGTAAAGCAATTATACTCCAATAAAGATGCTAAAAAAAAAAAAACCAAAGCAGTGTGCCAATTGAAGAATAAAGCAAGGAAAGAGAAGAAACTAATAAAAATGATTAAAAAATAATAATAAAGTACAATAAAAAGGGAAAAAACACAGGACAACAGAAAAGCAAAGTAGAAATGGAAATATAGTAAAAAAAAAAAAAGAAAAGAAAAATATATTAATGCAAAAGAGGAATAAAATATAAGGGAAAAGAATGCAGAACAACAGAAAAGTAAAGTAAAAATAGAAATGTAAAAAAAATAAAAATATGTTATAAAACATGGAGATCCCAAAATACTAAATAAACAAAAAAGACTAAAACAACAACAAAAAACAAAAGAAGAAAGAAAAACAAACAAACAAAAGCTCGAACCAACAACGGAATGAATCAAAACATAGTAAAATTAATTATAATAATTATGTTTCCCTGGGGTCTCTGCTGTGAGTGTCCTTGCTCACGCTGTGAGCCACAGCCCACCTCCGCCTCCCCAAGAGGCTCTCCTCTGCCTCTGGGCTGGTCTCTAGACCTGCTGTGGGCCCTGTGGGGACCACTCAGACTCTGATCTGGCCCAATTCCTGTGTGTGCTGCCCCCAAAGTCCACAGCTGCCAGAGCTAGACATTTTTCATTTGTGGGAACACTCATTGTCTACTCAGATATTCTGTAGATGCAGGGTCTACCTAGCTGATCGTGGGGATTTAATCTGCAGCTTGTACAGCTGATGGAAAGATTTTCAATCTTCTTCCTTGGTCACCCCGTCCCTGGGGTTCAACTTTGGTTCTATCCCCACCTCTGCATGTTGTCCACCCACAGAAGCCTGGTCCTGAGGCTGCCTTGGAGGTCTTGGATCACCCCTGTGAGGACCGGATGCAGAGGTGGTATGACTGCTTGGTTCATGGGAGCCCCGGTGGTGCCAAATGCAGGGAAGCTGGCGGTCATGGGCACAAGAGATATGGCCCTACTCAGGGCCTCTTCTGGGGGAGCTTCTTTTATTGTCGTCAGCACGCACCAGCATGTGAGGAGAGAGAGGCTACAATAGTGGCTCCTCACCCTGCGTGTGACTCAGCAGTAGCGCCCTGCTCCCATGGCAATCCAGTCTTCCTCCACAGGTACTCCTGGCTGCAGATTTCCTCCCTCCTGTCCCCCCAGTCCATCTCCCTACATCCAACCACAGCCCCTGCTCTGGGCCTCCTCTTCAAGCCCCACGCACTACCCTCCAGCCCTATTGCACATCTGAGAACACACCTCCCAGTCCAGGGCACGTAGGGCCAAGGTACGGACCATCTGTGTATTTCCCACTCTGTCCCATCTGCCTCAGATGGGCTGCTTCACCCTCTTCCAATGGCCTCAAATGCTTCCCTTCTGTCCTAATCGATTTCCCTGTGGAGAGGGCGTTTCTGCAAATTAGGGAATCTCTCCTCTGCTTCAGCTCCCCCACCCCCAGTGTGCAGGTCCGGTTCGGCTTCCTCTCCTCCTCCTTCTCCCTTCTTTTTCTTCCGTCCTACCCAGTTTTCTCCCTTCTTTCTTTCCATCCTACCCAGTTATGCAGGGATATTTATAGTCCTTTCCGGCGTCCAAGGTCTTCTGCTAGTTTTCAGCCAGTGTTCTGTGAGAACTGTTGCATCTATAGATGTATTCCTGATGCATCCGTGGAGAGAAATGAACTCCACGTCCACCTACTCCTCCACCATCTTGAATCTCCATCTCCCATAGATTTTAGCTTGTGTGTTTTCATTTTCATTTGTCTCCAGGTATTTCTTGATTTCTTCAGTGATCCATTGGTTGTTTAGTAGCATATGGTTTCGCCTCCATGTGTCTGGGTTTTTCTGCAGTTTTTTCTTATAGTTGATTTCTAGTGTTATAGCATTGTGGTAGGAAAAGATGCTTGGTAGGATTTCAATTTTTTTAAAAATTTACTGAGACTTGTTTTGTGACCTACCATGTGAGCTATCCTGGAGAATGTTCCATGTGCACTTGAAAAGAATGTGTATTCTGCTGCTTTTAGGTGGAATGTCGTATATATATATATATATATGACATATATACATATACATAAATATATTCCTTTTTGGTCTAATGTGTCATTTAAGTCCAGTGTTTTCTTATTGATTTTCTGTCATTCTGCCTGGATGATCTGTCCATTGATGTAAGTGGGCTGTTAAACTCCTCTACTATTATTGTGTTATTGCTTTTGATCTCAATTTATCAATTTTATTCCCTTTTCTATCACAAATTAAATAATGACAATTTAAACTGTGGCACTAATTTCAGTAATATATTAGATCTAACTTATTGGAATGTTTACTGTGTGCCAAGCTTTATGATAAGTGACATGTATATAACCACTTTTAATCCTCAAAGACTATGAGATGGGCCTTAGAGAGAAAGTGGAAAGCAACCAGTTTCCACTGATAATTGATAGCCAAACAATGGCTTTACTACTGAAACCTCAACTAATTATTGTTGAAGTCTCAGAGCTGAAACAATGATCACATGATTTTTTTTATATAGACAGTGCCAGGTTTTTAGCTTTTGTTTCATTATGCATGAGGTAAAGACCTCTGGCTATTCATAAAGTTCCATCTCTCTTCTTTGTGGACTCACATGCAGCTAGACTACATTTCTAAGCATTCTTGTAAAGTGTAGCTAAGTGATTAAGTTTTAATACATGGTAAGGGATATGTGCATCTTCTAGACCCTACCCACAAGCCTCCCCAATGTGCACGCTGCTCCAAGCTCTTTCCTCTTCCACTGGCTGGATGGACACAGTGATAAGGCATAGAAGAAGGTGGACCAGAGAAGGACAGAGCCCAGAGGAGAGTTACTCTGGCTACTTGAGTAGCTGCCCTGGACTGTAACATGAGATTTCAAAATCTATTTGGTACTACAGGCTACTCTACCCTAACTAATTGAACACATTAGAGATTTTACTTTGTATTTTATAATTAATTTTATAAACATATGCAGTTTTTTTCTTGTCACTAACAATAAATAAGTAATAATACATAATTAATTAATTAAAAAAATAGGAACATGTCTGGCTGACTGATTTAGAGCAGTTGTGCTCCACAAGCAGGGAAAGAAATCTTTTAAACAGACTTCTCTGTAATTCAGCCAGCTATGCATTTAGAGAAATTTTCTGCTCTAGAAATGAAGACATGTCTTTACGAAGCCACCTATCTTTTCATAAGCCTCAATTCTTACCATTAAAATATTTGTTTCGAGGAAGAACTGAGTCATATTTTAAATTTCTTCTCAAGAGCAGTATTATTAGCCCCTATTCCACAAATGAGGACACCGTATTCACTTTCTGTTTGTGCTGTAAAAAAATTGCCACACACTTAGTGGCTTAAAAGAGCAAAAATTTATGATGTTACAGTTCTATAGGTCATACTTCTGATGGGTTTCATCAGACTATATCAAGGTGTCTCCAGGCTGGCATTCCTTTCTAAAGGCTCCAGGAAAGAGTCCATTTCCTTTTCTTTTCCACCTTCTAGAGACTGCTCACATTCCTTGTCTTGTCAATCTCTTCCTCCATTTTCAAAGCCAGTAATAGCAGCTTTGAAGTCCTTCTTATACACCATCATCCTGACCTCCTTTCCTGCCTCCCCCTTCCACCTTTAAGAAACCTTGCAATTACATTGGGCCCACATTGATAATCCAGGACAATCTCCCTATTTTAGATTAGCAAATTTAATTCCATCTGCAAACTTAATTCCCCTTTGCCATGTAACCTAACATATTTACAGGTTGCAAGGATTTGAACTTGGACATCTTTGAGGGGCCACTACTCTGCCTACTATAGAAACTGAGGTTTACGAATGTCAAGTTGGCACTACCAGTGTTTAGATTCATTCCATAACTATGTTTGTATCTTTGCTACCTGTCCTTTAGCGCTTCATTGCTGATTAAATTAAGTTCATTCTTCTATCTCTTTTCACTAAGATAAATCTTTTGGTTTTGGTGAAGAATGCTTTGTTTTAAAAGAATTTGATTTTTTATTAAAGTCTTCCTATGTGGCTAACCCAACTTTGTGACACAGATTTGATTAGTACACAGATACTGTGAACCACATCTCTCCAGGCTTTCAGAACTTTTGACCTTTTATTTATTTATTTGTTTGTTTGTTTAATTTTTTGGCTGCACAGCATAAGGGATCCTAGTTCTCCCGCCAGGGATCAAACCCATGCCCCCTGCAATGGAAGCCCACAGCTCTAATCACTGGACCGCCAGGGAATTCCCATAACTTTTTTTTTTTCCCCCCATAACTTTTGACATTTTAAACACCTCTTTCCTGAAGTAAAATGAAAGTCTCCATTCCTAACGGGGACACTTTCTCCCCAATGGCAGAAATAGAAAATATGCGCCTATGTCCACTCTCGGCCCCAGATCCAATCTCTGCTCTTGTTTGTCATGCATTGTTTGTACAAGAAGCTGGCCCCTGTGGACTATAAATCCCCGGCTTGCTTACATTTGGCTTCTAAATGTGTTCAACCAATGGGAGATAAGGGTGGAAAGAGAGAGAGCATAGAGTATTTTTTCCCCTGCACCTTCCCTACTTTGGCGCTATATTTACATAGGGCTGATTCCACATTCCTCTTTAACCATAGCTTTCACTGGGAGGCCCCTGGTCCGTCTTTTCCCTTTGGTACTAAGGGTAATGGTCTCCAGCTGATGTTGGTCTCTGGCGCATCACCGTCCCTTGTTTGTTTCCTTCATTTGCCCATAGGTACTTCTATGAGAAGTTTTTCAACAAATCTCTCCATTTGAAATGAATCCTGTTTTCTGCTGGAACTCTGACACAATATCCCCAGGCAAATGTTTTTAAAGGGCATTTTTACCTTTTGTTAATGGTAAAACAAATAAATCTGTTCAATGGAGCTGAAAGTTCTACTTTGATGATATATAAAAATAGCCATGAAGAAAGGAAAGGAGGTAGCCAGTAGGGTTTTCTGCACTCTCCCTCTTTATGCATTTTGGCTCTCACCCTCATAGTATGTAGTTTCCTCATAGAGATCAGAACCACCCATTCATTCATTATTCAATATTTATTTGAAATAAAACAGTGGTTTTATTATACTGGTGTGTGAAACAGACAATGCTGGATCTTATAGCTGAGTAGGAGGAGGTGGAGGGAGACAGTCCTCAAATAATCAAACAAATGTACAACTACAAACTGTCTTACCTGTTTTAAAAGAAAAATAGAGGACACTGTGAGCATGGAAGTAGGGGTGCTACTGACCTTGGAAGGGGCCATTGGAAGCTTCCTCATGAAGTGATGTATGTGCCAAGGTTTGAAGGAAGGGAATGGTAACTCAGAGCAGAAGTGGGAATAGGTAAAGCATGTAGTGTGGTTGTAGGAAAGTCTCAAGCAAAGCACAAAATGTACAAAGGCCTTGAGGAGATATAGAACTGAACAGTTTTGAGAAATCTAGAAACCATTGAAACTGGATTGTAGGGAGCAAGGAGAATGGTAAAAGATACATGAGGAACACTGGCCAGGATTTTGCATCCATGGTAAACATTTTGGTCATCATCTCAAGAACTGTTGGAGGCTACTGAATGGTTTTAAACAGATATGTGATGACGAGATGTATGTTTCTGAAAAACTCTGGTTGCCACAGAAAGAATGGTTTGTCAGAAAGCAACAGGCATGAAGCTAGCAAGACAGACTGTTTCTCATCTAGGCAAGTGATAATGGTAGCCTGAACCAGGATGGAGATAGTAGAGATAGAGAAAGGAGGATAAATTTGAGAGATGTTTGAAATTGGCAGGGATTTGTGAAAAATAGAATATGAGGATAAGGGAGAGGGAAGTATCCAGTATGGGCCCTCAATTTCCAGATTATCCAACTGTATGAGGTTTTTAATGAGACAGGAGCAATTGGAGGAAGTCCAGATTTAGAAAGGGGAACAGCGTATGTTTCCTTTAGGACATGCTCCTTCAATATGACCTTTATCATATTGTATTTTTTTCTGTGTGGTAAGAATACTTAAAATGAGGCCTACCCTTTTTATAAATTTTTAAGTGTATATACACTATATATCCTATGTTGTGCAGAAAAAGAAAAAAAAAAATCCTGAAATTCATATGGAGCCACAAAAGACCGAGAATAGCAAAAGTAATCCTAAGAAAGAAAAACAAAGTTGGGGGTATCACATCCTGATTTCAAGATACGTTACAAAGCTGCAGTAATTGAAAATAATATGGTACTGACATAAAAACAGCTATACAGGCCCATGGAACAGAATAGAGAGCCCGGAAATAAACCCATGTATATACAGTCAGCTGATATTCAACAAGGGAGCCAAGAATATACATGGGGAAATGGTGTTGAATAGTACACATTCAACAAATGGTATTGGGAAAACTGGATATCCACATGCAAAAGAATGGTAAGACTTTTAGACGAGACACCCAACTAGTTGAATCACAAAGTAGAGGTACACAAAATTCTGCCTCTTTGAAGCGAGATCTAAGCATGAGAAATATAAGGATCTTTAGAGAACAAATAGTGGTGGACATTCTGAGTATGGAGGAGAGAGAATAGAATGAGAATTGAAGATGACTTTTAAGAAGTTTAGAGTTTAGCAAAAGTGGGTATTGTGTTTAATCCGGGAGATATTGGATGAAAGATATATGCTTTAGGAAAATTTATTGAAGGTTTTAGTATTCCTTGACTCTCTATCTTTCAATCTTTCACCTAAGTTGTAGCTATACTACCCTTTTCTAAAAAGAAAATATTCTTCTTCTCTTTTTCTGTTCTTTACCTGGTTGAAAGAAAATTAGTCAAAAAAATCATAATTTTTTCCTCATATTCCAAAGAAAATAAGTATTTCAATTTCCTAGCATTTAATTGTTACTTTAGTAAAATAATCCAAATTTTTATTTTCAAGCTTTCAAATGGAGTTTCCTTTGCAGTGGATCTTAATTTTGAGATGTCACGGACCTTTGAGAATCTAATGAAATAGTAGACCCTTGTCTCAAAGGAAAGTGAATATGTCCACCTCTAAAATTTTGTAATCAAATTCATGAGGCTTAGGGATCCCCTGAAGTCCATCATCCAACATAGATTCCCTAGAGATAGAAGATTAAATCCTCTTGCTCTAAGAAACATAGAAAGAGTGTTTTGCTCTTTTTGCCTTAATTTTAATGATACAACAGACTGCTTTGATTTTGGGTACATTAGGTATTTTTTTAAGGACTTGAATTCCTGATATTTTACATATGTTTTGTTTCAGAACTCATGGCTTTTAATGATTATACATTTTGATACTTTTCATGACATTGAACTTCTCCACAAATGACAAAATTGAAGATCAAAGACGTTTTGAAGGGGAAAAAAAAGCAAACCTTGATTTCACAAAAACTATCTCTAGAGAATAACTTTCAACCTGATAAATTTTCCCTTTGGCAAGCAAATTATTTGTTCCTTATGCACAAACATGTTTATTTGATTTTTTCTTATTCTTTTTCCATGGAGGAATACACTGAAACTAAGCTGCACACACAGTATGAGAAATATTTTCTAGACCTTTATCTGAAACATAACAGATTGTAAACACAGTAATGTAAGACATGCAAAATTAATGTCTCTGCTTTTCCCATAATTTTTTAATAGCAACAATTCTTCCTTCTGATAGTCCCTTAACTGAGACTGCAAAGCCACTGGTTTTTATTGCGGTTTTTACTTCTTGGCATCCCATTTTATAGCAATATATTGATGTCTGTTGGCTCTCTAGCTGCAACGTTACTATAGATGTAGAAGATTCTTCAAGATATGCGTATAGTCAGAAATGCTTTATTCAGGTCCAGACCAGTTCTGGCCACTGTTCCCCGGCCCCTGAATAAAGGAGAATTCTATTACCATGACCCATGCCTGGGACACAACAAGCCCTCAAGAATTAATTGCTGCCACTAACCAAGCCACGTGTGACTTGGTGATGGTCAGAAATCTGACTCAGGGTCACAGCAGCAACCCTGTCCTCTCACAGTTGAAAGGCGGGGGGGGGGGGGGGGGGGGGGCACCCTGAGAAGCATCAGGTTGGTGAGACCGGCATGCTTTATTAAAACATTTCCTTAGAAAGATAGCCTTGTGGGCTTCCCTGGTGGCGCAATGGTTGAGAGTCCGCCTGCCGACGCAGAGGACACGGGTTCGTGCCCCGGTCCGGGAGGATCCCACATGCCGCGGAGCGGCTGGGCCCGTGAGCCATGGCCGCTGAGCCTGCGCGTCCGGAGCCTGTGCTCCGCAACGGCAGAGGCCACAACAGTGAGAGGCCCGCGTACCGCAAAAAAAAAAAAAAAGAAAGAAAGAAAGAAAGATAGCCTTGTAATTGAAATGAAAATGAAGACCACAAGATTTCCCAGGCTCAGCCTTTACAAAAGGAAGTGGAGGGGCTCTCAGAGTTGGCAAGCAGAGAGCTTGTGAGAACAGCAATGGAGGCAGAGATTCACGGGGCTAAAGAGAAAGCAGAACAAGCTGAATGCTGTACTCTTGACCGCATGCAAAGAATATGCCAACATTTAATTTTCCCACCTAAATATGATAATCCAAACGGAGGGGCAGGCAGAGGACTGCCAAATCCGTCCATATTTTCAACTTTGCTTAAATATGTGTTTTGGGAATCATATAAGAGGAGCATAAACAAAGTTCTTTCATTTTTTTGAAAACCTTTAGATTCTTCAAGTGCAGCATTAATGCAAATGCCTGTGGTAAGAATTAAATACAGATCCAGCAACATTTTTGTTTTTTTGTGGTTAGCTCTGAGGGCTATGGAAAGGTGGTCCCAAGAATTTGAATACTGGGGAATTTCAAAACGGACAGATAGTAGATCCAAGCATAGATATGCAAAGTCACCTAAAGTGGTCCATTGTTTCAAGGTACATGTGGAGTGGTGGGGTGGAGGTGGGGGGAGATACCTACAGGAAATACTGACTTTATTTTTTTATTTAAAAAAATTTTTGAGGCTTAAAACAGAAATTTATTTTCTCACCATTCTGTAGGCTAGACGTTCAAATTCAAAGTGTTAGCAGGAATGGTTCCTTTTGAGGGGTTGAGAGGGAAAATCTGTTCCATGCCTCTCTCCCAGCTTGGGGTGGTTGCTGGCAATCCTTGGCGTGCCTGCGTAATTCCAATCTCCTTCTGTCATGGCCATCTTTCTTTTGTGTATCTGTGTCTTCACATGGTATTCTATCTAAATCTGTCTCTCTGTCTCTTTTATAAGGACATCAGTTATGGTGTATAAAGTGTCCATTCTACTCCAGCATGACCTCATCTTAACTAATTACATCTGCAATGACCTATTTCCAAATAAGTTCACACACTAAGGTTATGGGAAGGACATGAATTGAGGGGGCAGGAGACACTATTCAGTCCAATACGCGTTCCCTGACTCTCGATTTAAAATGAGGTGCACTATATATTTAGTTATGGAGCTGTATCTATAAACATAGTCACGAGTTATTTATTACTGGCCAGTGGTGAGCAAGGTACTTCATTAGACCACATTTCAAGCACTGTACTCAGTTCTGGGCACATCATCCCTGAGAGGGAATGTAATTGAACCAGGTTGTGAACATGGTTATGAAGATTTTAGAAGTAGTGTTATATGGGAAATAACTGGGGTTGCTCTGTTGGAGAAGAGGTTTGGGAAGTCATCATATCTCTCTGCAGTAGGACCCGCCCTTCAGAGGAGAGGTAGTAAGGAAGATCCGATTGTAAATTACATAGATCACAAGTCCGTTCTCCTGTGTGTGAGAAGCAGGGTGCCACCTTTTGGGCGGGTGGGGCTGGGGGTTATCCTTTTACATTAAACCAGATCCAGCTTCCATCTCTCAAAGGACAGGGGATACTGACTTTAAATACTAATGTAATTACAAAAAGACTAAGTCAGTCAGACTATGAAGCCACTGATCAAACTTAGAAGTACAGAAAAAGAAATGAAAAAGAAGTACAGAAAAAAGAGAGAAACTGATCATGTTAATAACAGCTAAAGTGTTGAGAACCCGAGTGTGTGCAGCCACAGTCCTATTTAGTTCTCATAGCCATCCAATTATTTAAGTACCAAATTAGTCCTATTTTATGGATGAGAAGACAGAGGCTTAGTTGCAGCTAAATAACTTGCCCTGGCCACACAACTAAGTGATGGAGTATGAGTTCTAATACAGACAGTCTGGCTCCAGGACCCATTAGCAGGGCATTCTCGGATAAGGAACAAAGATACCCGCCTTCAAGTGTCCTGTTTTACTGCGTGCCTGTGGTTAGAGTGAGAGAGGTGTATCGGGCGATCTCATCCTGATGCCTCCAGCATATATTTCATTCATCATTTTTTTCCCCAGTTTTGCCACCTTTATTATTTTTTTAATTAAAAAAATTCTATAGTGGTTTACAATTTGCAAAAGTTTCACACACATAATTTCATATAATCCCAAAATAACTTTTTTCCCTGCTACTGCTACGTTGCCCCTCTCTCCTTCCGTGTCCCCACTGGTAACTGCTAGTTTGTTCTCTATATCTGTGAGTCTGCTGATTTTCTGTTTTGTTCACTAGTTTGTTGTAGTTTTTAGATTCCACATATAAGTGTATCATACAGTATTTGTCTTTCTGACCTATTTCACTTAGCATAATGCCCTCCAAATCCATCCATGTGGCTGCACATTGCAAAATTTCATTCTTTTTATGGCTGAGTAGTCTCTCATCGTCTATATATACCACATCTTCTTCATCCATTCATCTGTCGATGGATACTTAGGTTGCTTCCATGTCTTGGCAATTGTAAATAATACTGCTATGAACATTGGGGTGCATGTATCTTTTTGAATTAAGGTTTTTGCTTTTTCGGGTAAATACTCAGGTGTGAAATTGCTGGGTCGTATGGTAGTTCTATTTCCACTCATCATTTTTTATTTACTAATTGACAAACACTATCGAATAACTTTTATGGGCAAAACTGTGCAAATCATTGGGATACAAAATCATGAGTAAAAACAGATACAATTCTTCATATCACGGAGCTTACAGATGTAAGACAGCAATGGTGACAAACGCTAATGGTGAAAAGGTAAAGACAAAGGTAAATGGGGCCAGGAGAGCCTAGACCAGGGCAATTTGGCCAAGTCAGTGAGGCCAGTGAAGCATTCCTTGGGGATGCTCTATGTGAACCAAGATCTGAAAAAAGCTGTGAAGCAGTGACTCTGTGAAGAAGGGATGGTCGCATGAGGGCGCTAGAGAGGAGGAACTGCGCATGCCGCGTTGCTGGGGCTTGGGAAGCTACAGCAAATAAGAGACCCAGAAACACCAGGCGGTGGGAGCTGTGGGGCTGGGGCACGTGGAGGAAGATGAACTTGGAGAGGGCCACTGAGACCAGGTAGAACCTCAAATGGCATTTCGGAGATTTGTATCATGTGTCCCAATAGCAGTGGGAAATCATTGCTGGAGGGGGCGTGGGGTAGTGATAAATGTTCTAATAAACCATTATAATTATAATATGAAGGATCAATTGGAGAATGGAAGCATGGGGATCAGGGAGGCTATTGTAATTGCCCAGGTGAGAGATGAGGGTAATTGAAACACCATTTTGTTGACAGTGATACATTGAAGTATAGACGTCGGTGAGATTTTTTTAGAAGCTAGCATCAACAGGACTTGGAAAAGAACAAATTATGAGGGTTGTAAGGGAGAAAATCTTATCCAGGGCGACTCCTGCGATTCTACATAGTGCAGCCGGATAAAGGCAGTGCCGTTCGCCGAGACAGAACCCTAGGAGAGATGGTTTTGACGGGAAACTTCATGAGTTTGTCTGGGAGATGTGCATATTTTGAGATGCCTTTGAGACATTCAAGGGGAAATGGCAAGCAGGCAGGCAGATAGAGGGGTTGCAACTCGGAGAAGAGGTTGAGGCCGAGATACAAATTTGTGAGTCATCTGCCTCTATTCCGTGATACAAGTTATGTGCGTGGGTGAGATAGCCTGGAGAAAGATACAGAATAAGAAGAGGGCCAGGGAGGAAAGCTGGAGGATGTCCAACATTTATTCCAACCCCCCATCCCTGGTTCCTGCCTTCCAAGCAAACTTCAGATTCAAGGTGAGCTAACTCCAGGGAGAGAAAGCCCTCACGCTGGGGAGATCGAGTGGCCTCAGCCCTGTGCCAGCATTTCCACAACATAAATTCAAATGTTCTTCCTGAGAATGATGTCGATTCTCATGTAAATTCGCACACGAGGGGAGAATGTACAGATTGTGTGAATGAGATGTTTGTATTTTAAATTAGTGAATTGGCACTCTGCTGCTGTCTCCCTTTTGTACATTTCAGATACGGTGAGTCAGTCTCTCAGAGCCCACAGGAAAGAGTCTCAGAGCCTTGGTCACTTTCAGAGGGACACATCTGACCAAACTCTCCCTCCTATAGACCCCACTTTCAGCTCCCATGGTAGTTATTTTCACATCTCAGCTTTCAGTATCCGTGGAGCTGAAAGCAAGATGCTGCTCTCTAGAGATTCTGGAGAGACCCAGACCTTGAGTAAGATGGAAATGCTTGGTTAATAAGCATTATATGAAGTTCTAGGGAATCAACACGAGGTATGAATTAGTAATTGCCTGGCAGTAAAGACCCAGTTTAAGGTAGAGATTCTGAATTTGTGGAAAACCTGGATTGCACTATGACATGAACTTCTTCCCCCAAACCAAGGAGGCAAGCCTTAATTTCTTTATTGTGGCCTCTAGATGTTCTTTTTGAGAGAAAAGCAGCTCATTGTTAAATAGTTAACAGGGATTAATGTTTACAGTAGGGAAGTATAATGGACAAATCTACTGTATTTTGGTTTATTGTTTTCTTGTCAAAGACATTTTGTTTAAAAAAGCTCTTCCCTAATTTTGGTCTTTAGAACATGAATGTATGTTCATATCTCCATAATTAGGTTCACATTTGACATATTTTGCTTTTAGGCCTTTTGTTTTGGGCCATGCAATCAAATTATATCTTACAAATAAAAGTATAAATAGAAGCAAATGTAGAAAAGGTACTTAATCTCTTTGTACCTCAATTTTCTCAACTCAAACAAGGACAATAATACCTACAGAATGGGGAAAACAATTTTCTCACTGTCCTCACATTTCTGCCTAAAATAAAAAATAGAAACTTCTCTCTCTTAGATATATTGGCTTAAGGCTTTCTGCTCTTCCTTTCACCTTTCTCATTAGCTTGTCCCCACGGGATGAGAAGGAATTTATATAATTGGTGAAATGAAGAGTGTCTGGCATCCACTAATCAACCCATTGTGCTCTGTTGGGCAGGGATAATGTGTTAAAGCTTGGTGTACATATATGGGCTTTCTCTCTCTGCTCCTCTATTTTGGTTAGGGTAAAGCTAGCCGCAGTAACAAAGAGACCCCTGATGTGTGCTGTGGCTCAGTTACAATAAAGGTTTATTTCTCTTTCTATAACAGTCCAAGGCAGGTGTTCCTTGTTGCCGGGGTTAGAGGGGAGTGCATTTCCAACACATCGTGATTCAGAGGTTGAGAATCCTTTCATCTGTGGTTCTGCTGTTCTCTAGCCCTGTTGTTACCTACATCCCACTGGAAGAAAGTGAAAGACAGTGAGGAGGGACAAAAAACCTTTCTTAGAAGCCTTGGTTCAGAATGGCACACCTCAGAGATTTAGGTAAAAATCCAGTAGTTTCTCAGGTTTTCGGCCTTTTGGCCTCTCTGAGCTTGGTGGGCTTTGAGGCAGGTGGTAATTCCCCAGAATGCTCTGGAAGCCCAAATTCATAAAGTGTGAGTCCAGAGATCTACATCTGGGCTGTTATATGAGGAGGCCTCTTCTGGATTCAGGGTTAAATTCTCCAGTCCAACTTCACAACATACTGGTTAAGCGCCCTCTCCTGAAGCCAGAGTTTTGGGGTTCAAATACTGGTCTTCTACTTACTATATGTCCCTGTTTCATTCCTTTGTAGTCAATCTCTCTCTCTCTCTTTTTCCATTTCATCCTCTGTGAAATGAGAATAAAAATAGAATATACCTCAAAGCATTATTAGGAGATTAGTTTAATTAATCCCTATAAATCACTAAGTAAATGCTCAATGAAAATGAACACTTGTTATTACTAGTAAGATCTTGTTTCTCTCTGACTTCTGTCTATAATTTCTCACTTGGACTGAATGCAAAAGGAAGAGAGTCACATCACTGATCATCTAACACTTAACCTTCAGGTATACCTGGCACTGTGCCTGGTACATGCTAGATATGATAAAAATAGAAAATATTACAGATTTTCTGGTTTTTATCCTCCTCAATTTAGGGCCTTAATTTTTTGTTTGTATTTCATTCTGTTTTTAGTCATAACACGTGGTGTCATTCTACTATCATTTGTAGTCTATAACTTCCTCTGTCAGAATGCTTAGACTTTTCAATTTGAATTTAATGTGCATAGATTCTTCACAGATGGCTCTTCACTTGGTTTCTGCATATTTCTTAATTGATTTTCAGCCATGCTTGTAGACTATCTCTTGTATCTTTAGTAGTCGGGGATCACTGAACATGATTTTTTTTTCTATGTTTTAATTGAAGTATAGTTGATTTAAAACGTTGTTTTAGTTTCTGGTGTACAGCAAAGTGATTCAGTTTTATATACATATATATATTCAGTTATATATACATATATTTTTCTTTTTCATATTCTTTTCTATTATGGTTCATTACAGGATATTGAATG
The DNA here is from genome assembly GCF_949987515.2 of Delphinus delphis. Taxonomy (NCBI): domain Eukaryota; kingdom Metazoa; phylum Chordata; class Mammalia; order Artiodactyla; family Delphinidae; genus Delphinus; species Delphinus delphis. Next base: position 66,177,956 of record NC_082693.1, read on the forward strand.
TAATTCCTGTGCTATACAATAGGACCTTGTTGTTTACCCATTCTATATATAATAGTTTGCATCTGTGAACATTATTTTTAACGCTCTTCTTTCTCTGCTGAGTTAACATAAATCTTCCAGGGAAGCCTATTACTTTCTTCTGTGTCAACTCTTCTGATGCACTGCACAGAGTTCCTAATCTCCTCCACACTTAGAATCAGATTCCTCTTATTCTGTACACAGATTCTCTTTTGCTGATTTTCTGGGAATAGCCCAATTCACTCATTGGCTAACTACCAAATATTGATCACCTTGAATGTATAACTTGTGGAGCCATAATGTTATAGGGTGACCTCAGCTTCTTATATTTGTACAGTGCCTCCAACTTCACAAAGTAGTTTATCATCTAGGATCTCATTTAATAACCAAACAAACCCTGTGAGCAAGTACCTCAATTTCTGGATAAGCACACTAGGTATCTAGGAGGTTAAGCAACTTTGTCAAGATCACCACTTTGCAGGAGCTTGGGTGCAATGCGGGAGTCCTAATCCCATGTTAGACATTTCTTTCCATTTAAATACTCTTCCTTTGAAATCGGTAAGCAGACACAATGTCAGATTTCAGCTGTGCTATTTTATTTATCTTTTCCCTCCAGTTTCTGCAACTTTCAGATGGGATTAATAATATTGATCTCTAAAGATTTCTGTGAGGTTGGCCCCTAGCAAGAATTCAATCACTGCATTAAAAGAAAGAAAACAGAAGCAGAAGACAGGTTAAGTCCTCAGAGAGAGAGAGAGAGAAACATAATGATTATGAGAGACTATGCTTTGTTCTTTATAATTTTCTATCCCTTCCCTAGATCTAAGAAGTTATCCAGGGTCTTTGGGCTCCCCTGTCTTAAGGGGAGTTTGTGGGACTAAAAGAAAAGTATCTGAAGACAACTCCCACTTCCTGTCTAAGTAGTAAATTAAAATATGTTGGGACTTCCCTGGTGGTCCAGTGGTAAAGAATCTGCCTTAAAATGCAGGGGATGTGGGCTCAATCCCTGGTCAGGGAACTAAGATCCCACATGCCGTGGGGCAACTAAGCCCGGGTGCCACAACTACTGAACTTGCACGCCTCAACTAGAGCCTGTGTGTCGCAAACTACAGAGCCCATGCGCCCTGGAGCCTGAGCGCTACAACTAGAGAAGAGATAACCCACACGCCACAACTAGAGAGAAGACCGCACGCCGCAACAAAAGATCCTGCGTGCCTCAATGAAGATCCCGTGTGCCACAACGAAGACTCGACGCAGCCAAAAAAATAAAATTAATTAATTAATAATAAATAAATCTTTAAAAAAATAAAAAATTATTTTAAAAAATGTTTGCTGGGCTTCCCTGGTGGCGCAGTGGTTGAGAGTCCGCCTGCCGATGCAGGGGACACGGGTCCGTGCCCCGGTCCGGGAGGATCCCACATGCAGCGGAGCGGCTGGGCCCGTGAGCCATGGCCGCTCAGCCTGCGCGTCCAGAGCCTGTGCTCTGCAACGGGAGAGGCCACAACAGTGAGAGGCCCGCGTACCGCAAAAAAAAAAAAAAAAAAAAAAAAGTGTTTGCTAAGATTAAAGTCTTACGGGATTAGTAGGGATTCTCAACCATTTTCAACCCACTCCCTTGCAGTTCCTGAAGGAAGTGACAAAATCTTAAAAAATGCATTGTGGATTCTGAAGGTTTGAACATTTGGCTCTGAGATTTGGGCACCAATGAGATTCTTAGGCCCCAAGCATGGCAGAAAGGCTGCTGACCTTCAAGGGCTCACATGGGCTTTGGCAATGGGAATTACCTGCAGCAACCATGACAGGTTGAACATGAAGAGTTCCTCTTCCATTTCAGGCAAACACATGAGCCACGGGATTCCTCAGAGAGCCCAGGGAAAAGAAGCAGCTGTCCACCAAATGACTGTGTTTTAATCTCCAAACAACCCAGTGCGGTAGGACTCCAATTAGGTTTCTTTTTTATTTGAATTATTTAAACAAGGTGATGTTCCTTACATACCTTGTTTGGGGAACTAAGATTCTCATCTACCAAAATAGCATTAGAGGGAGAGGCAGGAGGGAAGAGAGATTTATGCCAAATGTGATAGACCATTGGAAGAGGAGAAAAGTCTTCACCTGAGAGAAGGAGAGAATGCCAAAATATGCCTGAAGAGCAGGAGGACTGAGGGGTTAAATGCCAAAGGGCAAAAGTCATGAATTCCCATGAATCCTTTTAACCCTCCTGAGGGGAGCTACCATAACTTCTGCATAATAGTCACCTACTGGACAACAATTGAGCAAGTGCCTATATTCTTAGAAGATTGGCTTAAGCAGTGGCATCCATGGCAAAGTACCAGAGGGCAAAGATAACCACCTCATTTTTGCATTCCTTGATGATAGGAACTCTGCTACTTGATACTCATCATTATACCGCTAGCATCATGTGAAAGAATGTACTCGAAACTTCCCTAAGCACACGGTGGGTTGAATTATCTAATGAATCCCACTTTCCACAAGAACTTTGGGACATCTCTTACAGATACTTCACTATACATTGAACGATGGCCCAGGATTTGTGTAGCAGAACTAAATGGGCCGAAACTCCCACTATCATTTTATATCTTTGATAATCTGAAGTTGTGTCTTGCTCAGCCTAAGTGATCACTGTTTACAAATCCAAACTCAGAGAATACAGATTAATGTTTATTTGCTTTAAAACAGTCAGCAGGACACAGAACACATAATCACTCTCCATCTGTTTCTTGATCACACAAAAAATAACAAGCGTCCTCCTTTTGAGCCATAGTTCTTTTATGTGCATCTGGTGGTAGAGAAAAGGAATGTGTTGCCCTCTGGTTTATGATTCCATTTTAGTAACTGAAAAGAAAAGTAGGAAGTCTGTGTATAAATAAGTAACTATAGCATGTTTCTCTCCACTGTTGGTACTCATCACTTTCTAATAGAGTTAATGATTTAACATATGCTATTATTAGTATATGGACTTTATCACAGAAGCCAAGTGTTTTAGAAAAAAAAAATCAAGGCTTAAATTGATACTTTATTTTAAACTACCTCTTGTAGAGATAAATGCAGGGAAAGGGTGCAATAATTCAGTCCAGTGAACACTTACTATGTAACCACTGGGTGCCAGCACTATTTTGGGAATTTGCCTTTAACCATCATAAAAGAAGAAAATGTCTGTGTTCTTTTCAGTCTACTTGGATATTTGCAGGCCATTTGAATTTTTTAAAATCTTTATGCTCAATGTAGAGGTGGAGGAAAATGTCAAAAAATATGCATACTTAACTGTGGTCAGAACATCATTCTTATTTCTTCTCTGTCTGGAAATGGAAAAATAGACAAATCATTTTATTATTTAAAGAAAAAAACTATAAAGATTATTTTGTGATCAAAATACCTATTTGGCAACAAAATTTTGGTATTCTTAAAGGCAGGAACCATATATTAGGTAAAATATATTAGCATCATGCTATTAGCATCATGATATATTAGCATCATTCTAACAAAAAGTGTTTAATGTACAGCTTTTGTGGGCTATTTTTATATACACAACACAACTGACAAAAGCGATCAGTCGATAGTGTAGTCATCAAGAGGAGTCTGTCTGATGCCTCTGATGAACATGTCTGGGAAATCTGGAAAGCTCAAAATAAGTATAACCAGGATGTCTTTTGAAAATTAATAAACAAGTTGTGGTAGCGTGAAGGAATATGTTTAAATAAATGAAGAGCAGTTGGGAATACTTCAAAAGAATGGTTTTATATTTATTTATTTGGCAAATCTCTAACTTCTGCACTGGCATTGTATAGGAGAGTCTCTTTGCTCTCCTGATCACAACTTCTCACACGTCAGACGCAACAGCTGTTTTAACCAGCACATCAACACAACCATTCCTGACAGAAAGTGCATTCGGACAGTGAATGTAATTGAAGCTGCAGAATTTAGAGAGACAGCGTACCATTGACCAACTGGAAATGTGGCCAGAATATTGCAGGTAACATTTTTCTTTAGAAAAAGGGATATATCGCTGCACAAAGCCACCATCAACTCAGCTGAAGTCCTTCTCTCCCAGGCAGTCCTCTGTCTCTCCTCATAATGTCTTGTCATGGCCTAGGATGGTTCAAAAGTGCCCTGCATGATCTCTGAGTGCCATCTTCTGAAAATGTGCATTTTGCATACAGCCATTTTCATAGTTTATAAAACCAGATGTGTACAGGATACACAGGGAAAGATAAATAACAGAACAGATCAAATAGTTGGGTTATAGTATGGTGAAAGGATTAAATAAAATATTTTTATTTTACAAATTAAAAGTTTAAAACAGATCACTTGATAATTGGATGACTTATAACCTTACTCGAGTGATGAGCATTTATAGAGCAGGTGTTATGCAAAGGACCGGAGCAGGAAAGGAATGAAGCTGTCTTTCAACGTTTTTACCTCAAGGGAAATCTCACAGAACAAACAGCAGAGATGGATACTGAGCCAACAGATGACAAGAGGACTTGCTCCATTCTCTGGAAAATATGATGATAAGAAACAGATTTCAGCTGTTCCTTAAGTTTTCCCTCTATTGGACAACAAAGCTGCCAAGAAATGAGGATACACAGATTACAACACACACAAAAAGCCTCCACCTGCATCACATCCTGACAAGTCACAGTATGTCTATGATTCAAGTACGGGAGACCTACCCATGAAGCAAAATCATCTTCTCCTGTGAAATACTGTATTCCGTAGAAGAATCAAGCAAAACAAATGAGTATTTCTGTGACATTCTTTAGAAAGCAGCTCAAAATGCCTCTTAACATCGGTAATCAGAGGCTCACATAAACACTACTCTAGAAAGTAGAATCCCACTTTCACCCCCACCAACAAAAACAGACAAATAACAACAACAACCAAAGCTAAGAGAAGTTAGGGACAAAGTTTTGTTACCCTATTGTAAGTACATATTATTTTTCAGTTCTTCTGATATAAAATGAAATTTAGTCCTGCCCCTAACATTCGCGGAGCCCAAGGCAAGAGTATAAATGGAGAATAAACACATATCATCTACCTCTTGAATCAAGCAAACAGTTTTCCTTTTGTGACAAATATACTTTCACAGCAACAAAATTGAAAACTATGTGTAAAGTTCTGTTTTTCCATGTGACTGAAATTTGGCAAAATACCAAAGCTGAATGAATTTAATTACTGTTGCTCACATTGGGTGTTCACAGTGATGTTTTGGTAAGTCATAAAATAAACAATCGTAATATACACATTATTATACGTTTTCTATAATATTATTTCCTTGTATTCGTGTTTCGTCCCAGCAAACTCATTAATTATGTTTTTGAAATCAAGATTTTTACATAATTTTTTTCCTAATAACAGTAATGATCTAAGGAATGAAATATGCAATTATTTTTAAAGTGTACAAAAGTTGAATGTATTTTCATCAAAACTATATAAATTTATGTAAAAAAATAAATACAAATTATTTTGTTTTCAAAGTAAATGATATTTCTTCTAAAATACTCATAAGGAAAAATACAAATTATAATTAGTAAATATAAATACTTTAAATCAAAATGATTTAAATAAATCTCATTAAATAATTTTATAAAAATCAATCAATTAATAATCCCACCATTCAAGGTTCCTGTGGCTGCCAGTGTAAAGAGTCGGTATCACATTTTATTACTATACTTCAAATATAAATATGAAAGAAATGAATTGTTTAATATTCCACAACATTCTTTAGCTGCCATGTGCAAGAGTTGAGACTATCACACTAAATTTGTGAGAATGGCAAATGGAAATATATAAAGAAGCAAGGTGCACTGGGACCTAATCAGCACAGCAAGATTGAAGGTGGTGAAAAAACTGTTACCATGAAACAAAAATTTCCCCCAGCTGTTGGGTGACTTCATAAGGGGACTCTCTTGTCCAATATACAGAGTCCGAAGATGTTTGATGAACTTGGGCTTGATTCCAGCAGGTATGGTTATGCGAGGAGACCCAGTCCGCTGAGTGGGAATACAGCCAAAGGAGTCCATAGGCATCAGGCTTTACTAGAAGTCAAGAGAGGGATGGAACTGTGGTTTCACATGATATATAGCAGAACCTCCTTGAGTAGCGGGAGGGTCCAGGTAACAGAGCTAAGCCTCCAAAGACAATCCTGTCAAAACTAGGCAGGATGTCAGGGCTCCAGCCAAGTGGGCCTGGGTGCAGGGAAAAGTTCTACATCCAGATGGGTTTTGAAATGATGAGAGAAAACCAAAACAGATGTCTGGATACATAGATTCAACCAACATAACCAGGGTGAGGGGGAAAGCACTGATTCAGTAGGCAAATAGAAGGGGTGAAACAGGAAGCATGAGGACCCCAGGTTCCCTCCACTGGCTGATGGTGCAGATGTATTTTCTGCCATGGTGAGAATTGTCCCTGGTTTTGGCTGAGGTCGAATCTGAATGGAAAGCGCATTTGTGATTATCATTGAGTGCAGCTCAAGAAGACATTGGCTGAATAATTTTAAAGTAGTGCCACGGCATGGCATACTTTTTTAAAGTGCATACATGTGATTGTTCGGGAAATTATTTTTTCTGGTTTTAATCTATAGGTCCAATATATTGGTGAAATTTAATTTATTTTTTATTTATTTTAATTAATTAATTTATTTTTGGCTTCATTGGGTCTTCATTGCTGCCTTCATGTGGGCTTTCTCTAGTTGTGGCGAGCAGGGTCTACTCTTCGTTGCAGTGCACGGGCTCCTCATTGCGGTGGCTTCTCTTGTTGCAGAGCATGGGCTCTAGGCACGCAGGCTTCAGTAGTTGTGGCACGTGGGTTCAGTAGTTGCAGTGTGCGGGCTCTAGGGTGCGCGGGCTTAGGTAGTTGTGGTTCGCAGGCTCTAGAGCACAGGCTCTAGAGCGCAGGCTCAGTAGTTGTGGCGCATGGGCTTAGTTGCTCCACAGCATGTGGGATCTTCCCGAGCCAGGGATCAAACCCGGGTCCCCTGCATAGGCAGGTGGACTCTTAACCACTGCGCCACCAGGGAAGTCCCATAGAAGTTTAACTATGATGACAGTTTGACCTGATATTTATGAGTAAATTTCCTATTAAAATATTATACAAGTTTTCATTAATTTAAGTGAATATATATTATAAAATCAATTTTGTAAAATCTTTATTATACATCTTAAGACCCTTGAAACTGCTTTTCCCTATGAGTCCATCTGGGGTCTCATGAGTTTGCTATTTCCTTAACATGGATGGCTTTTTTGACAACGTTGAATGGCTGAAATTGTGTGCTGCGTATTTAGTATCAACTATAAAAACGTATCTCTATTATGAAACTATGCTGATCCATGGATCAGCTCTGTCCATGAAAATGCAAATTTCTGAATAAAAAATCTTTAAAGAAAGACAAGGTATATTCTTTCATGTCCTGAAAAGTAATTCTAGATTACATTCTAAAGATGGCTTTCAATTCTGTCAGTAATACTGATGTTATATGAGATTTCGAAAAGATCTTTGGATTTGGAATTCGGACTTCAAGGGACTGGCAAGGAGAGTGGAGTATTTGCCTGTTCTTACTGACTTTTACATTCCAAAGGCTTTTTTGTTTTTATATGACACAGGAGAAGCTTAATCAAGGAGCCAAGTAGCCACTTAGATCTGGAGGCTCTGCGCTCTAATAACAAGCGGCAGTTAGTGAATCAGAGGAAATGGAAGCTACTTTTATTGATGTTTTTCCTGAAAAGGTCCTATCATAGACAATATTTTAGCTTCACTGACTGATCTGACATAGGAAGTGATCTCTCCTAAAAAACCACTTGGGTGGTAGCTCTATCTGATATTCAGGCAAACACTTTGATTTTCACTGTAGTTTCATATCATTTCCTGCTAAATGCATTAGAAAAATAGTAAACAGATGAATCTTCCTCTAAATACATGATCTATTTTGCTGAAATAATTCTGCCAACAGTCAGCTTATTGAAATAAGGGTTGGTATTACAGAGATATGCTGTAATGTGTATTTTTAAAATATATTTAGTAGGGTAACATTAAAAAACATATACAGTGAATAGTAATTCTTAATTCCAATAATATCTGACAACTTGAAATGACATTAAAAGAGGTACTCTGTAAGTATTCATTAATTATCACTTAAAGTTGATTTCCCAACATCTCTTTCTTTTTTTAACTGTGGTAAAAAACACATAACATGAAATTTACCCTCTTAATAATCTTTAATTAATTAATCTTAATAATCTTAATTTACCCTCTTAATCTCTTAATAATACAGTACAGTATTGTTGATTACATGCATATTGTAAGACAGCAGATCTTCAGAATGTTTTCACCTTGCATGACAAACTCTGTACCCATTGAAAAGGAACTCCCCATTGCCCCCTCCCCCCAGCCCCTGGCAACCACTCTCAGCATCACTTTTCATGAATGATCCTTTATTTAATATTATACAGTTCTAGAATTTTCCAAAAGTATCTATGCATATTATTAAGAATTTTTTTTGTTGTTGTTTTGAGTCACTTTTACTGAGTAATTGTTTCCAGAACCTTGAACGCTTTCCAAGGATGGATAGCCAAGTTTTACTTCTTTGTTACCTGGTGTTTCTGTTATAAAAAATATTTTTAAGAGGTGATTTTAATAAGATGAAGAGATAGGAAATGTAATTAGTACATCTTTGTGTATATGTTGTATTCTGTAATGTCTGTATTGGGCCTCAAGGTAAAAGGCTAATTTTTCTCTATCTATAAAAGAGTTTAAATAGGTATTTCTTGATGTCTATCTGTGCAGAGTGACATCCCCTCACTTGGTTCTCAATACTAGATTGAGAGATAAAACTTCCAACAGTGAGAGTTGGTCCATTCTCTGCCTGAAATGGCTTCTTCTTTAAAAAATATTTTGGGAATCCCCTGGCAGTCCAGTGGTTAGGACTGGGCACTTTCTCTGCCGTGGCCGGGTTCAATCCCTTGTCAAGGAACTAAGATCCCACAAGTGACACAGCGTGGCCAAAAAAATAAAATTTTTTTTCTTCTAGTTTTTTTTTTGAGACATAAATACCATACAGCACTGTATAAGATTAAGGTGTACAGCATAATGATTTGTCTTACATATATTGTGAGATGATGATCACAATGAGTTGAGTGAACTTCCATTATCTCATATAGATACAAAATTAAAGAAATAGAAAAAGAATTCTCCTTGTGATAAGAACTCTTAGAATTTACTCTCTTAACAGCTTTCATAGATAATCTACAGCAGCGTTACTTATATTTATCATGTTGTATACTACATCCCTACTGCTAATTTATCTTATAACTGGAAATGTGTACCTTTTGTCTGCCTTCATCCAGTCCCCACATCCCCGACCATTTGCCTCTGGTAACCACAAATCTGATCTCTTTTTCTATGAGTGGTTTGTTTGGTTTTGAAGTATAATTGATCTACAACACTATGTTAGTTCCTGTTATATAACTTAGTGATTAGATATTTCTATACATTCAAAATGATCACCATGATAAGTCTAGTTATCATCTGTCATATACAAAGATATTATATAGTTATTGACTATATTCCCCACATTGTACATTTTATATCCTTGACTCATTTATTTTGCAACTGGAAGTTTGTGCCTCTTAATCTCCCTCACCTATTTTTCTCCCCCACAACCCCGCCGCACTCTTCCCTCTGGCAACTACCTGTTTGTTCTCTGAATCTATGACTCTGTTTCTGTTTTGTTAGGTTTGTTCATTTGTTTTGTTTTTTAGATTCCATGTAAAAGTGAAATTATACTGTAACTGTCTTTCCCTGTCTGACTTATTTCACTTAGCATAATACCCTCTAGGTCCATTCATATTGTCACAAATGGCAAGATTTGTTTCTTTTTTTTTATGGCTGAGTAATAGTCCATTGTGTGTGTGTGTGTGTATGTGTGTGTGTGTATGGGTACATATATGTACATTCCACTGTGTATATATATATACATACAATGTAATATTATATTACATTATTATATTATTTACTACATTATTATATTACATTATCACATTATTACATATTTGTATAATATATGTAATATTCCATCATGTATATAATATATATCACATTATATTATTACATATATGTGTACATATATACACAATGGAATATGTATATATTTTATATATATATAAATATATCTCACATCTTTATCTATTTATCTGTTGATGAGCACTTAGGTTGCTCCATATCTTGGCTATTGTAAATAATGCTGCAGTGAACAACATAGTGGTACATTTATCTTTTCTAATTAGTGTTTTTGTTTTCTTTGGATAAATACCCAGGAATGGAATTGCTGGATAGTATGGTAGTTCTATTTTTAATTTTTGAGGAATATCCTTACTGTTTTCCATAGTGGCTGTACCAGTTTACATTACCACCAGCAGTGCAGACGGTTCCCTTTTCTCCACATCCTTGTCTTTTTAATAATGCCATTCTGACAAGTATGAGGTGATATCTCATTGTGGTTTTGATTTGCATTTCCCTAATGATTAGTGGTGTTGAGCATCTTTTCACGTGCCTGTTGGCCATCTGTATGTCTTCTTTGGAAAAATGTCTATTCAGATCCTCTGCCCATTTTTTTTTTTTTGCAGTACGCGGGCCTCGCACTGCCGTGGCCTCTCCCGTTGTGGAGCACAGGCTTCGGACACGCAGGCTCAGCGGCCATGGCTCACGGGCCCAGCCGCTCCACGGCATGTGGGATCTTCTCGGACTGGGGCACAAACCCGTGTCCCCTGCATCGGCAGGCAGACTCTCAACCACTGCGCCACCAGGGAAGCCCCCTCTGTCCATTCTTAATTGGGTTATTTGGATTTTTTGATGTTGAGTTGTATGAGTTCTTTGTGTTTTTGGACATTAGCCCCTTATTGGATATAGCATTTTCAAGAATGAATCTTAGCTACTTGGTGTTCTCTGTAGGAATTCACTCCCACTGGTGTTTCTATTTTTTATATTCCAAATTCTTCATATCCTGCCCCATATTCAGTAGCCATCTGGACTTGCCTTCATTTTTTGTTTGTGCAAAACCTAAACGTGGTTGTTTTTGCATGGCCCATGAGTCTATCTCCTTTGATTCCATTATTTCACAAAAATCTCAGCAGAGCAAAGAAAACACTTCAAAGTCCTCCCCAAAGATGTTCTTCATCATCTTACAAAGGGCTTAAAGAAAGAGAGAATCGGAAAAAGTCACTTCATTCTGAAGATGGTTCTCAATATTGTTAATAAAATGGACATCGTATACAATTTTAAAAAAATAAAGGCTCTTGGAACAAGACAGGCATGGTATAGAATCCTGGGTCATCATTTACTATTTGTGCCATCCTCTAGCGTAAGTTATTTGATATCTTTGACCCTCAGTTTTGTCATTTGTGAAAAGACAATAACAATACCTATCTGGTGAGACAGAGAATTAAGCTACCTAGTGTATTTAAAATAGCTGGTATAGTGCCGGTAGACAGTAGGTGCTCAACAATATAAACACGTTTTTTTTCTCTCTGTCCCTACATCAGAAACCCAGTTTAATTTGGCAGTATGTAAGAGAGACAGTAAGGGAGACGGGGAGGAGGGATAAAGAAAAACAACATATTCAAACAAGGTAGAATCATACATGTGGGCAGCCACAGAGCTTGGCTTTTAGTAGTGTTATTTGGGCAGTGGAATTGTCACATGTACCCAGAACCAGGTTAAAAGATGGGTCAGCCAGGCAGTTGTCCACTGCTATGATCCATTAGGGATATAAAATCACAACTGAAATAAATTGGAAATGTAGTGCATATTTGACTCCTTTCATAACTGGCAAGCTGTAAAGATGATCCCTTGAATTGCAACTCAAAAATCCCTTTGGGTCAGAATCAGCCTATCTTGAAATGTGTATTTTTGTAGCCTGCTTCTGTAAGTAGGGAACCTGGTGCAATAACCCTGAGACTGAGGTCTGTCGTTCCTGTCAGCCGAAAGGGTAAAACTGACTACAAAACATGATATGTGCTGTTTGCTGAGAACCAGTGATTTACAACTAAAGTTTAGACACTGTAAGATGTTTCCAAAGATGTTGTCTAGTTCTGAAACCTCACAAAAGTAAAACGGATGATAGAACAGGAACCACAGAAAAATGGGAAATGTTTTGTTGGCATGAAAGGGTGAGGGGGGCAGGGAATTTAAATACTAGAAAAAAAAGACTTGTAACTATATCCATTAAATCACTTATCTCTTGTGAAAGTTGGTGATTAGTGCAATCCAATGACAGTATAGGTATGAGTGATAATCCCAGCTAGGTTAAAGTGTTGTATCACTTTCAAAGTGTACAATAATTTTTTCATTTGGAACACAGAGAAAAATACATGTTGAACAAATATTTTAAGGATATTGGTTAGAAGGAGTGATACCAGCATATCTTTTTTTTTAAGTTTTTAAAATATTAATTATTTATTTTTAAAAATTTATTTATTTTATTTATTTTTTGGCTGCATTGGGTCTTCATTGCTGCTCATGGGCTTTCTCTAGTTGCGGTGAGTGGGGGCTACTCTTCGTTGCAGTGCGCAGGCTTCTCATTGTAGTGGCTTCTCTTGTTGCAGAGCATGGGCTGTAGGCACATAGGCTTCAGTAGTTGCAGCACGCGGGCTCAGTAGTTGTGGCATGTGGGCTCCAGAGAAGCAGGCTCAGTAATTGTGACGCACAGGCTTAGTTGCTCTGCGGCATGTGGGATCTTCCTGGACCAGGGATTGAACCCATGTCCCCTGCATTGGCAGGCGGATTCTCAACCACTGCGCCACCAGGGATGCCCGATACCTGCATATCTTAATCATACGCTGCCCATTTTACTAACTGGTATCATAGACCATAAATATTCACTCTACTTCTCATTCAAAGAAACTCACTCAGGAAACAGATACGATTACATTTACATACCTAAATGCCCACATATACCTAATCACATACTAACATATAAATAGAATTAATAAATAAATCAAGAAGAAGCGAAAAAAAACAAGAGCGAAATTATAAGGGCTCATAATAACAAACGGAAATACAATTTAAAATTTCATAATTAAATAGAGGTGAGGAACAATTTTGAAAAAGAACAGTTGTAAGAACTACACTACCCAATTTCAAGACTTATAAAGCTTCAGTACTTAAGACTGTTTGATATTGGCATAAAAATAGACAGAAGGATCGATGGACAGATTATATGTTCAGAAAGAGACCTACATATATGTCAGTGAACAAAGATACAAAGGCAATTCAGTGAGGAAAACAGAATTTTTAACAAACTGTGCTGGAACAATTGGATATCCAAGGGCCAAACAAAAAACAAAACCCCAAAACAAAAAAAAACAAAAACCACCACCAACAAACTTTGAGCCATACCTCACCCCATATATAAAAACTAAGTCAAAATGGGTCATTGATCTAATTCTAAAACCACAAATTACAATACTTCTAGAGGAAAACAGGAGAAGATCTTTGTGACCTTGAAATAGGCAAACATTTCTTGGATCCAACACCAAAAACAAGATCTAAAAAAAAAGAAAAGAAAAGATAAATTCAACTTAATCAAAATTAAGAATTTCTGCTCTTTGAAAGACACTGTTAAGAAAATGAAAAGACAAGCCACAGGCTGAGAGAAAATGTTTGCAAATTACTTACCTTACAAAGAACTTATATTTTAAATAAAGAACTCTCAAAATCCAATAAGAAGAAAACAATGTAATTGTTTCAATGGGCAAAAAGAAAAGCAGAGAGATTTGAAGGATATAAAGGACCCCAAGCACCACTGCTCTTTTGTAAATTAAGAGGTCCTCGTGAGAAGGAAGGGGACAGTCTCTAAAAGCTAAGAGGTAGGGAATTCCCTGTCAGTCCAGTGGTTGGGACTCCCTGCTTCCACTGCAGAGGGCATGGGTTCAAACCCTGGTCAGGGCACTAAGATCCCACATGCCACGCAGTGAGGCCAAATAAATAAATAAATAAATAAAAATAAAAGCTAAGAGGCAAAGAAATGGGGACCTCAGTCCTACAACTGCAAAGAACTGAATTCTGCCAACAACTGAATGAGTTTGGAAGTGGGTTCTTCTCCAGTGCCTCCAGATGAGAGCTCAGCTGTCTAAACCATTTAATTCCCATCAAATGAGACCTTGAAATGAGAACACAGTTGAGTCATGCTGGACTTCTGACCAGAAAACTGTGAGCTAATAAATTTGTGTTGCTCAAGCAGCTAACGACAATGAAGAAGGGGGGTGGAGAAGGGGGAGGGGGAGGAGGGGAAGAAGAGGAAATGACTTGAACAGACATATCACCAAAGATGTATGGGTTGAAAATAAGCATATTAAAAGATGCTCAACATCATTAGTATTAGGGAAATACAAATTAAAACTTTAATGAGATACTACTACACACTTAGTTGGATGTCTAAAATTAAAAAGACTGATCCCATCAAGTGTTGGCAAGGATGTGGAATAAATGGAACTCTCTTAAGCTGCTTGTGAGAATGTAAAATGTTATAACTACCTTGGAAAAAGTCTGGCAGTTTCTTAAAATATTAAACACTACCAATCAAATGACTCAGCCATCCCTCTCCTAGGTATTTATCCAAGAGATACGAAAGTTTATGTCCAAACAAAGGCTTCTCATAAATGTTCATTGCAGCTTTGTTTGTAGTAGCCAAGAGCTGGAAACAATTCAAATGTTCATCAACAGATCTATGGATAAACAAATTGTGGTATAGCTATACATATAGAATACTACTCAAAGAAAGAGATGAAAAGAAATGAACTACTAAGATGCACAAAACATGGAAGAATTTCAAAGTAATTACGCTTAGTGGAAGATAGCAACCCTCACCCCTGAAAAAGTACATAGTGTTATTTCCATTTATGTAAAATTCTAGAAAACGAAAATCCATCTCTCCTGACAGAAAGCAGATCAGTAATTGCCTGGGTCACACGTTTGCAGTATAAATCGGGGGAGACACTTGGCCAAAATTATCAAAGGTAGTGGATCATAACCTTCCAGCCTAGCACTGGCATGTGATTAACTTCAGGCAGGAGGTGTAGAGGAATGAGAGGCTCTTGACCCAGGTTCCCATTGGTGCTCAGCTTGGAATTGATTAATTCAGTGGTGTCATCATTTGTCCATTTCAATCCAAGGACTGCCTCTCTGGAACTGACTGCCAAGAAAATAAATGTCTTAACTTTGAATCTACCATTGCAGACAACTTGTTTTCTTATTAGTTTATATATCTCAGGGCAAGATCTTCTTCACATGTGGGAGGGTGACTGTTGTTTTGTGCACTGAGATTTAAATCCTTTTGTTGGAGCAAAATATGCAAAAATGAAAGAATAGAATGAAAAGGACAAAAAGAAAGATGAAAGACATAAAGAACATTTGGAAAGAAAATTACAGGATGGTGGAAGGCTATATGTAAGGCCATAAATATATCATTTACTTGTAATTATTAAATTATTAATTAAATTTTAAATTATAAATTAAAAATTATTAAATTATAAATGTTGAGATATTCATTCATTCAAATGGGCAAATTAATTAAATCTATTGCAAAAGTTTTAAATGCATTGATTTTCAGTCATTTATTATTACATGAATAGGCCAAACTGCAAATAGACTTTCTAATCATTTAATAGGAATAATAAGTGGATTAAACATGCTTTATGATGTGCAAATTTGTAGTGGCATTTTTAACATAATAATATTAAGTCACTTTTATAAATGCTTTACTTGGTTTTCCAAATTTTAATTTACATTAATACTTTCATTATTGTGTTGGAGTTTGGGTTATGCTTAGCCCAATTATTTTTCTCATAGATGGTGTGGATTATGTTAGGAAAAAGTCTATGCATGCTTTGAATACATTTATTCTTAAAAATGTATTGTGTGTGTGTATTGTGTTGTCCAATGTAGTAGCCACTAGCCAATGTCGCTATTTACATTTAAATTAATTAAAATTAAACAAAATTTAAAATTCAGTTCCTCAGTCACAGTAGCCGTACTTTACGTGCTCAGTAGCCGCATGTAGCTGATGGCTACCACACTGGGGAGCACAGGTATAAAACCGCCTTTCCAGAAAGTTTTGCTGGATGATGCTGTCTCTGAAGAGTCCATATTGGGCTAAGCATCAAGGCAATGTTCATGAATAACTGGTTAATTTACCTAAGGTCCACCTCAAAACTAGTCTTCTACCTACTCTTTGATTTATCTTTTATTTTACAGAATCTGAGGCTTATCAAAACTCTGTTACCTAAATTCTGTGCCATTTTCAAGCCGTTAGAATATTTTTGATCACTGTTTATACCAGTGCATGTGAATGCATTCAGAGAGATTCTATGAAGGAGGCTGTCCTTGCTTTTCTTGATTGAGTTTCTGAATTCTATCATTAGCCTCATCATCTCTGCAATTATCCATATCTGGTTATCAACATGTTATTTCTACACTCTTCTTCCTCCTCCACCCGGCACCCTGTGAATTGGAAGATTCTTAAAGTGATCTTTATTTTAGTATGGTTTTTTTTTTTTTTGCGGTACGCGGGCCTCTCACTGTTGTGGCCTCTCCCCTTGTGGAGCACAGGCTCCGGACGCGCAGGCTCAGCGGCCATGGCTCACGGGCCCAGCCGCTCCGCGGCATGTGGGATCTTCCCGGACGGGGGCACGAACCCGTGTCCCCTGCATCGGCAGGCGGACTCTCAACCACTGTGCCACCAGGGAAGCCCAAGCAGCTGGTTCTTAACAGCCCTGGGTTTGTGGCAGCGGCGACAGGATCTCTTTCCATGGTTGCATCGTCGTAATTATATTCCTTATGGATCACAAGTTTGGGGATAAAGCGATGTTACATTTGTAATGTCTACAGGGTAGCATTTTAAGATATGTTGGGAAACATCGAAAGGTAACATGTGTAGCCGATGCATTTACTGTCGTTAGTTAACCAAGCAGCCCTGGTGACTCTTTCAGCTCCCTGACCCACATTTCATCCACGCTCTGCTGTTTTTCTCCTGCAGGGTTATTTCCTGAGTAAAGCCCAGAGCTTATGAGTCCCCCAACAGAGAGCTCTGTTCTGACCTCCCTAAACAGACAGTTTTACCTGCTGGGCTAGTGCTTTTCTGCTTCCTAGTCAATCTGTTAAGATTTTAGCAGGAGATTCTTGGATACCTTTTCACAAAACATATGGGAGATTGTAATTACTTTGGCCTGGTACATTTTTAGAACTGAGAGAGCAAGGAAGAGGTGCAAATCTTCTGTTCATAAATAACCAAATCTGTGGGCACTTTAAAAGGCATTCTAGGCAGCAGGAGAATTTATGTGCCACATTTCACCCTTGGCACACTTTACAAATGAATTGTTCAAAGAGAAATTATATTAGGACAAATAGAAATGCCGACCAAGACCAGATGTGGATTTTTAGTTAATATTTATGCAACACCCAAAGGGAAGATAGTATTGCACAATAAACTAAAAATGTCTTAGGCAAATAAGGAAATCTTTACCCCAAGGAACTGGCACTGCAAAGGTATGAATTGTACAACAAAGGGCTGGAAATGCAGAACAAATGCAGGGTAGGTCGGGGCAACTATAAAAAATAATTCACTGAGGAAGTGGTGAGGTAGCAGATGTGTGGAACCTACTTGGGGAAAATAAAGGCTTAGCACTTTTTTGGACAGTCTGGTGTCTAAGGTAGAAAACTCAACTCAGTCAGCCTAATTTCCTTCATCTGTGGAGAGAAAGAGTAGCTTTAAATAGAATATATATGTGTGTGTATATATATATATCTTTTTTAATTTTTAAAATACATACATATATATATATATATATATATTTCAAAACCCAGGCAGCAATCTCACAATGGGTAAGTATACCTTAATAAATTAAATAGCAATGTCCTCAGGTTTGAAATAATCTGCAAGGAGAGTGATGACATCTTTACATCTTTAATCTGATTTCCCCCCCAAAGTTGTTCAAGGAAGGTCAAAGATGCAGGCATTGGCTGCTTCTCAGCCCTTGGAGAGCAGTGTGAAAAAGACTAAGGCTTAATGCCCTGGAAGAATATTGAGACCCACGTTAAATTATAGTAGGAAAATTTGTTAAAAGCAGCTGGATTTCTCAAACACAGCTGGATTTTCAGCCTTCCATTCATCAGGGATGGCAAGACGTGCCACTTTGTGGCATTTCTCAGTCTCCTGTGCTTCTAATTTAGAGGAGTTGGGGGGTGGGGGGGAAGAGAAAAGGAGGAGGTGAGGGAGGAGTGTAGCAAATATTTCTTTAAATCTGTTGGCTCCTTGAGAAAGAAGACAGCTCTGGAAAATGCTTACAAGCTTTCAGCAGACTGAACCCACGTGTCTCTCATGCTTTCTTGCCTCTGATTCCTTCCTCTTAATTACTGAAGGGAGCCGCCTGTGACTTCACACCACTTCCACTTTCCTGAAGAGTCAATGCGTTCTTAAGAAGTTTTAACCTACTTCCTCCCTCGCTCCTTTGTTAATACTTTACTATCTTTAACATTGACAGTTAATCCGTTTACCCTATTCTCTCATGATGAAAGTTTGTGGATTTTCAGTGGTTCTACAGTTTCTGCTGAGCACATTTACTTGTTCATTAACTGTGAACTTGTTTTCTTCTACCTGTCCAGATGTTTATAGGTGCTGGGCATTACATGGAAAACAAGACTGATAAGGTCCCTGGCCTCTTGGGACCACAATTCTGGTGGCGATTCCAGATACTAATGTGTACTATGAAGAAAATAATGCAGCCTGATGGGATAGCGATTGCTGGGGGAGAGGCTACTTCCTAAAGTGTGGGCTGGAAAAGCCTTCCTGTGATGACCTTTGAACTAAGACTTGAATGCTGAGAAGGAGCTGGAGAAGGTCTGGCTAGAAGGCATTCCACGTGGGGGAGAAGAAAAGTGTAGATTCCGGAGGAGCAGGACGTCTCTGTGGCTGGAGCACAGGAGCAGAGTGAGACGGGCGAGAGTCATTGGGCCGGAAGAAGGGCTGGCTAGCTGTGGTAAGGATTCGAGTTTTATTTTATGTATAACAGGAAATCATTGAACAGTTTCTTTTAGCAGGGAGATCATAGGGTTTCAAAAGAATCCTCCGTCTAATACCTGACGTTATGACTGGCGAGGGGTGAGAATTGCAAGAGTGGAAGTAAGGAGAGCACTTAGAAAACTTCTGCATTTGTCCGTGTAGGGAACATGGGTAGCTTGGATTAGGACTGGAGTAGTGTGGATGTGATGGGAGTATGTTTTGGGGGTAAACATCTAGGTGTTAGTTGACAACCTAAAGGATAAGAGGAAGTTGGAGAGAATAATAATAATAGTAGTAGTAGTAATAAATAACAGCTACCATTTCTATTGCATTTAGGACGCTTCTAGGTGCTTTACACATGTTAACTACTTTCATCTTCATAATAATAGTGCCCATAGATAGGTATTATTATCATCACTGTTTTATAGGTGAGAAAACTGAGGCACAAAGAGGTTAGGTGACTGACCAAAGGTCACCCAGATGGTAAGCGGCAGAGTGGGGACACAAACTCAAGCATCTGATTCTAGAGGAGCGTGCCCTTCTTCCAGTGTCCTAGGATCAAGTATCAACATGTAAGTGCAGTGGAGGGACACAGAGGACCTTGATGGGCCAATTGATATGATTTTAAAAACTTTTTTGACAGTGAGCAGAGGTTATGGGGTTAAAAAAAAAAAAGGCAAAAGATCAGTCCCTGCCTTTAAAGATACAGTTCCCTCTTATGTGCGTTTACTTATGTTTTTTCCCAGGGCACAAAAATGGGCCCTTCGTGCATGGCATAATAGGTATAATAAATATTCATCATTTAAAGATGTTGCTTTGTTTTGCAGACACCCAAACCACGGTATTTGCTTTTCAGGCCACTGCCAGACATCCGGGGGGCTCAATTTCTTGCCGCCGTTTTGGAGAGCTTGCTGGTTAGGTGCTGCCTTTGGAGCTATGGCCGAGGTATGGGGGGAAGGGGGGGAGTCAGCCCTCTACATGTCTCTTTTCCATGCATTGTGGCTGCCATGCAGCAGGGGGCGCTGCAGTAGTGTTCATCGCGGTCCCGGGAGCCACTCGTCCAGCCAGAAAGGGGCCAAGCCGGGAGGAGATGTGGCAGGCAGCCCACGGTCCTCTTTGGTCTTGCAACTTTAGTACCCAGAGCTCGTTCTACACAGACCATTCTTCTACACCATATTTCATCAGGTTGGACGCCTTCCATCCAGTCCTGCATCCGGGTGGAAAGGAAAGGGCATTAGCTTCCCGCCTTCCTAGGTGTAAGGGTAGCGCTGTACTCGGTTGTACAGGCGTCTCTTCTCCGTGTTCTTGGGGTCAGCCTGACAGTTACCTTGAAACCACGAAAAGCTCCCGCTGCTGCGGGGTATGAATGTGTGTGCGCTAGTCTTTCTTTCCTCTTCGGGGGTCCTTTCTTTTTAACCTGACTGCGGGAATAGTTCCCTCCCCACACGTCTCTCCATTGACATTCGGAACAACGGTCGGCTCGGAGCTGAAATTTCTCCCTCCTAAGACACCCCTCAAGCTCTCCAACGCCCCCCCCCACCCCCCGCACCGTTTCGGTTCACACACAGTGAGGGTGTGTGACAGGTCGCGTGTGTGTTTGTGGCAACCAAGTCCGCAGCACTCGCCAAACCTGTTCTTCCTCTCCCGGTGCCCAGAAGTCTCTCCAGCTGACCGGACCTACGCCTGGCAGCGCTTGGCACACGATCCAGTCGGTGCTAGGCGCCGCCAGGCAAGAGCGGGGCGAGCGACTGCGTCCTCCTCGGTCTCGTTCCTCCTCTAGCTGCCCCGCCCAGGGCGCACTCCAGCTACCTCTTTGGGCTGTCTTCCAGCCGTCGCCCCTGGATTCCCTGGGCTTCCCAGAGTGAAATCGAAGGTGAAAGAAACAAGGGGAGGGCGGGAGGTAGGGAGGAGGAGCCTCCGGCCGGGGGGGAGTGTGGGAGGAGCCTTCAGCCCAGGGGGTAGCGTGGGCGGAACCTTAGGGGCGGATCTGGGTGGAGAAAGGGGCTGGGCAAACCCAGTGGAGGGTTGGCCACGCAGGCGCGGGGGACAGCTCCGAGAACCCCACGCGGGAGCTTCTGGAGTCTCAGCCACCGCTTCTCACTTCATTGGAGAAGGGACTGGGGCCGGGAGGGGAGCTAATAAAGAGTGAATGAGCTGCAGCCGCTGTGGCGGCCGGAGACTGCCCGAGCGGCACCGGAGCGGTGCGACCGGGAGGCGGCGAGGGGAGGCGGTTCGCCTTGTCCCTCCCACCCGCCCTTCTCTCTCTCTCTTCCTCCAGCTGGTCTCAGAGCCCGGCTCGGTCCGGTCCCTCTGTCCCCACCCCGCACTCTTCCACCTCCTCCGAGTCCCACTCCTCACCTAGGGCGCCCTGCACTGCCATGGGTTAGGGTGGGGGTGCGAGCCGCGCGAAGGACTAGCCCTGTGCATCCGCCGGGGGGCGCGGAGCCCGAACGCCGCTCGCCGCTCGTCGGCGCAGGGCATGGGGAGCGCGGTGTGAGCCCGCACCCAGGGAGGACGCAGGAGCTGCGGAGACGGGCGCCAGGAGGAGGAGGAGAACGGTGGATTGGAAGGACCCGAGGGAGGAAGGGAGGGTGGGGAAGCGAGGGAAAAGTGAAGCTGGGAGGAGAAGGCGGCGGAAGGTGGGGATTGATGCTTCTGTTTTTTGTTGCCGCTGTTGCCCTCGCGCTGGTAGCCGAGCCGGAGGGAAGGCGGTGGAGAGATGATTGCAGAGTTGGTGAGCAGCGCTCTAGGGCTCGCTTTGTATCTCAACACACTGAGTGCGGATTTCTGCTACGATGACAGGTAAGGGGGTGAGAGGAAGGGGTGGCGGGCTGCTTGGGGACTCCGCGGTAGCTCTGAAGCTTCCTGCTTTAAGGTTCGAAGTGCGTCTTGGGGGGACTGGTCCAGCACCTGAAGGTTTAGGAGACGCGTAAACATCAACACCTAAAGCAAACGCCGGGGACGCGGGCGCACTGGGCGGGCTGAGGGAGTTTGGGTTCCTAGTTTGCAGCAGGTTCCTCTCCCTTGCTTCTAGGCTGTTGGCAGACGCTTAAGTTTCTTAGCGGAAATCACAGCAATTTGGGAAACTCTTTAATGAACGTACTAAAAAATAATCTTAGGTATTCCATGGTGCAACAAAAGCACATTGAGCGATTTTATGTCTGGACTGGAAGGAAGCTGCTCCCCGTCCCCTAATCTTCCCTGTAATGTTTCCTTCTATTGATGGGACACTTTTATTTCCCGAGGTTAAAACACACGTTTGACAGTTGCCAAAATAGTGGAGAAATCGCATTCTATTTCAACTTTCCCTTTTGACCCATGGTGTACTTTACTTTGAGCCAGGATAATGCTGCTGTTCATCTCTTCCGCTCCCCCGCCTCCCTCACCGATCGATGGAGTAGCACTTTATAAAAGCCTGGGTTTTCGTTTCTGTTTGGGAGTTTTACTTTAGACGTTAGCGATTCTTTTGTGCTAATTGGGGAAGAAGACGCCCCTAGAGACTGAAGTTGTCTTCTGCGTTTGGGTTAGTTTGGGTGGCTAATGAGACCTGAACTGTGTTGTCAAAGAAACTGCATCGATTTCTGGGAAATGTCACAGTTGTGCTCGTGTCTCTACCTATTTTTTAAGCGTTGTTAGTGTTTAGAAACTGATGAAAAGCTCTAATAGCCATTAGGGAAAATTGCAATTTGTGCCTTTCCGGTGACTTAATCTGATTACAATTAAAACAGATGCATAATTAAAATATATTAGGGAGAACATCACGCCTGGCTAAACTTATTAACCGTCCTGGGGTGTTTCATGCTCCATTGACGTTAAACCATCCAAAAAGTGAGCACAGATTTACTTTGACAGCTTTTCAGCAGCCTCTCTGGGTTATGGAAAGTGAATGGATCCTCAGGGTCAGGGCGAGGCAGTGAGTGAACTTAAGTGAAGTGGTTGATAGTGAGGGGAGAGGAAGGCAGAATTTTCTCCCGGTGGTGCTTAGCCATATTCTGTATCCTCTCGTGTGCCCACTCTCCAGCTAAAAGCATGTTCATGGATGTATGCCTCCAGTCAGCGAATCTTGGTTCACACCCACATGTCTGTTATGAAATCCCCTGATAATCGGTACAAGAACATCCAGCAAACCCTTCTTAATGCATTTTATGTAGAGACTGGTTGATAGGAAGCCACTGTTACACATAAACTTTTCCTCAACTTTCAAGCAGTGTACACATTTCAGCAGTTTTGCTACGTGCTTCGAGAAGTAAATGGTCTGTGTGTAAGAGTGAGGTGAGCTGCTTCTGTACCCTCCAATTTTGTGTTACTCTGCACCTGCTATTTCTAGAATATTGGCAGGAAAAGCTCTTGCTTCCAAAGCTGGGTGACTTTTCACTAAAGCGAGCTCAGGGAAGAATCTGGGCAGTTACTGGCACTGTTGGGGACAGTTTGAAGAGTAAGCATTTAAACCAATGATTTAGGACTTATATAAAAAAGTAACTTACTGTCATACTGTAACTATTGTAGAACCTTGTGCTAAATCAAGCAAATAGCATGGTGTGGCTATTCTTTATTGCTGTCCAGTTCTTTCAAAAGTACATGTCAGAAGAAACTATCCTAATAAAGATTAAGGCTGGAACTAAACTACATTTGCATGTACATTTCTCTGTAGACTTAATGCTTACTTTGTGTTCTTTAATGATCAGTCAGAAGTGTTAGTGTTGTAACTCGGCAGAATGGTGTGAGTGTGATGATAAATTAGTTGTGCTTTGATAGTTGGCAATTGTTATAAGTTCTTTACCTACTATAGATTGAATGGAGCGTCAAAATTCCTGAGTTATACCTAGCTGCATAGATGAATTTAATGTGATGATTTGCCCGTATCATCTAATTGATAGCATGCGCAATGTGTGACATATAGACAACATATACCATTATGATGTTGAAGACCTGTAAATATACATTATACTTAGTTACAATTTGAAAAGTGTATTTTACTCTAATTTTCTTGGTAGCAGAACTGCATATGCAATCACGTACTCTTGAGAGTATGAGATCTTACAAGTGCCACACTTGGTTTTTATGAATCCTAGAAATTATGAAATATGTATTAATAGGAGCATGGCACATATTTGGTGTCTGCATACCATGTGCCAAGGTTTCTGTCTCACAGCTCTAACTCGCTTGTGTGAGAAGCAGGGAAAAAAGCTGGGGAGTCAAGTGGACACTGTAGGATGATGATAATGTGTTTATTTCCACCACTCCATTTCATACTACAAAGACTCAAGTGTAAAACTTTGTTTAAACTGCATCTGTGGCTTCTGCCGCAACACTGCCCACTCCCCTTCACCCCACCCCCCAACCCCCACCCCCGCCCACCCTAGGAACTTTTGTGAAATATGGTTCTGCAAGGAGAGGGCAGTGCTGGGAGTGAAAGGGCAGTTCAAGGAAGGGAGGTGGCTCTTACGCTCCACTTGCTTAACTAAAGCAAGACTCTGCATTTTAGCTGAAGAACCTGGCATTTACTGTAGGAGGGCTTTCTATTGCTTCAGCCTAAACATTATTGCTGTGGTACTTCTCCAAGTTATCATTTCTTTTAAATGTAGTGCTCAGGTTTACTTCATAAACTATATATGTAATTATATTCAGTGTTTGATGTAGCTTGGTTGAGATTAAGTGGTAATCTGAAACCTTCTTCTAGCAAAATCAACTTCCCAATGGTAAAATTGAATATTTTACAAGTGTTTCTGTGCTAAATGTAAGACTATGGCTCTGACGTGATGAAACAAACAGTAGAAGAGTAGAATTCATCATATCTGATGAAAAAGCATATACAGTTTCAGCTTCCTCCCCTCTCCCCTTGCCTTCAATCTAGTAAAGACTGTACTGAATCTTAAATTGTGGTTAGAGTAAAATTGGAATTATAAATATGCAGTCTTTGCCAAAGCTGAAGTCATGCTGCATGTGACTTTGTGAAGGACTGTCTCCCTTTCTGGAGAAATTTGATGTTAGGTCAGTGGGAAAAACTTGCTGACCCCGAATTCTCTGCTCTCTTCCATATTTGTCGAGGATAACATTGCATCACTTTCCCTGCATCCTCTTTAGAAGTCCTGCTATGTTTTGCATGAAGATAGCACTAAAAGAAGAGTCAGTTTACTTCAAAGCAACAAAAGTAAACTATAACTGCTGTTTCATAGTGTGATTTCATTTGGCACATATCATCTAATTGACGGCAGGCCCTTTGTGATAGATAAGTAAGGACATAATGCACCGAATACATCTTTTTAGTCTCATGTGAGTAAAATAATGCATTAGTTTAAAAAAAAAAGGCAATTTGAGTTTTTGAAAGTGGGAAATGCGTTTGTGGCTGCTTTGAAATTTTTTTTCCTTATTGCCCATTCTGCAACTGTTAAACTCACCCATGATCATTAACCTTACCTTTAGGTGCCTTAGTTATTGGTGTGCAGTAATTTTGTGAAATTTGGAGAAGCAACTCCACAGCAGGAATTTCTACTCTTGAAATCAAACTTATTCCAAACTTTCAGTAGCACATCCCTGGTTTAGTTATTCATTTAGGTGTAAATGTAAATCTCAGTTTTGTAGAAACACTTCTTAAGGGTTTTTTTTTTCTTAATGTTATAAAGAGTTTGGTTAACAGTATTTAAAATGAAGGAATAGAGGATTTAAGGTGTATTGACAAGCTTTTTAGAAAAACCTTTTTTTTTTTTTCCCTGAAGATATTCAACTGTACTTTCTACTTGGTCTTTTAGTGTTATTATCATTTTGGTTTTTGACCTGGTATAAGAATAGCTTGTGAAATGATCAGTTCCTCTAACGTCTCTCTGAAAAGTTCTCTCTAATAAACTTGCCTTGGACCAATCTGGGTTTGTTATCTTAAAATTATAGTATGTTCAACCACTGAAGGCATGTCTGGTATTTAGTAAAAGCATGTTTAGAAAGAATTACTATAAAATCAAAGTAAATAAGGGAGAAGTTTGCTTTGTGTCCAAGGTTGTCTCTTCAGGTCTTTATTAGAAGAAGGTAACGTGTACAAGAGTGTTATTTTACTCTCATTTCCTTCCCCGTTGATAATGTACTAAAAGAAAGGCCAGTGGGTACAGTTCATAGTTTATGAAATATTTTACGTGACATTTTATTTTCTAGCTAAGTTTTGATTGTTTAATCAAATCTATGTGGAAAAGGTTCATTTTGCTGTTTGAATAAGTACATCTCTTAACAGTAAATTAAAATTCAAATTCGGTGAAGCAGGTATGGACCACTTTTCCTTACCTCCATCGAGCTTGTCACATGGGGTTTATCCTAGCAAATGACCCAGATACAAGCACTGAACGGACATGTGCAAATGCCGTAGGGGAAATTGCTTGCCAGCCATCTGTCTCTTAGTTTTTCTCATTTATAAATACACTGTATTTGGGAGAGGGGCTGCATTTATTGCACATTATTAGTTTACATCATCTCATCATCTGCACTTAGTTTTTCAGAGCTAACGTGTCCCTACAGTAACACTGAATTCCCTGCTGCTATAATTCTGAAATAGCTACAACCTTTTGGATTCCATGTTAACGGCTCTTAACATGAGTTAAGAGCCGTTTGTCTTCCTGATCTCTTTGTTGCTGTTCAGTGCGCTAAAAGCACTTGTTTAAAATGCCCTTGATGGTGCAGCTGTTTATCATAGGCGAAGGGTATGTTTCCTCTAAAACAGGCACCTTCATAATATTAGGAAAGGACAAAGTTTACCCTTAAGGCACTCCAATAAATCTGTGGCTGACAAACCTACTTTCTTATAACTTCATTATTCTCACCCAACATGCTTTCAACACAGTAACATTCATCTCTTAAATTTTTTGGTCCTCTCTCAGAAGCTAAGTCTTACATGAGCTTTGGGTCCTTCCTTTAATGGCTTCACAAAAGTGACAAGTGTGGCAGCCTTGATGGAAAGGACAAGTGGGTTGCTGAATGTAACAACCTTCCCTCTATGAATAGCTGTCCTCATTAAGAGCCTAGCTGAAAAAAGTGGAGAGGCCTATCACCAGGAACTACCTCCTGTTTTTCATGGGATGAAAAAGGCATAATATTTTGAATCATTACAGGTGTAATTATGCACAATGCTAGCTGATTTCTTTGAAGATTTGATTTGTATGTGTTTTTGAGGAATAAAGGACTACATTCATTAATTCACTAATTATGAACACCACTAGACATGGGCTTCCCTTATATACGGTGCCTAATACAAACAGCAGCTCTTCCCCGTTGTCAGTAAGCGTCCCTGTCCGTCCTTTCCTACCTGTACTTTACCAGGTACTATATAGTGTTTGAATCTGGGAATCTGATGATAGACATAAAAAAATGCTGATAGCTTGTCCTTTAGCAGAATTTCACTTGCATTGACTCATGTTTGTTTTGATTGATACTCATATTTTTAAACTTTTATTGGGATTCTGTTGGCTTCTTTCCCAGAGCATCTCTGCTGAGGATCCATGGTTGGTGGTTTGAATTGGACTTTTTCTTGATCTGGTGCTCATTGGTACTTCATTCATATCTGTGGAAGCTTTAGAATACCTTTCCCAAATGGCTCCTTCCTAATTGTTCAGGTCAGTTGTTTTCCTTGGAGGTCTGCAGGGGCTGAACCCTTTGAGTTAACTAGATTTGCCTTGACTGGTCATAGGGATTGAAGACTTTTGCCTCAGAGATTATTTTGGTTGTATTTTCTAGGCAGTTAATTCCAACAAGATGCAGCACTATCAAATTTCTATTGATCTCTTTTCCTCCACTCTGACAGTTTAGTTTTTCAGTTACATTTGTCAGTTTCTCTGGTACTCAAGGTTTCTTAGAATAAAAGTTATAGATGTTCGTTTCAGTCTTTTAGAAACTTTTGGGAATTACAATTTTGGGTTCAACCGTGAGCTTTTTTCTTTACAGGTAAGTAGGAAAGAATTGAGTAAGCCTATCTATTCAGGAGAAATTTGAAGAAGGCGGGAACACTGAAATGATTTGCTTTCAAGATTCTACATTAAAAGTTTCTGTTGTGTTTTTAAAGTAATTTATTTTATTTAAGGGCACTTCATAAGATACAGTTAATTTGAGTAACTAGAAATGATTGTTTTAAAGATGAGATGGAGAGAGATTTTGACTTGCTGGTGTCTAAAAAATTAATTTGGAAAAGAGATTAGAATTCAAAACCCTAACTCCACCTTTAGATTCCATTTTATCATGGAAATAAGTGAAATTATATGTACATTTACTTATTCCAAGACTATAAACATGCCGCGTTGCTTGAGGGCAGTGCTACTGTATCTGTTTTAAAAGTACCTTAGTACATGGCAGAGGAGATGCTGTTTGCTTGTGATAAACTGGTGTAAGCTTTCGTTTCTTGATTTCTTTGCTGCGGCATTTTGTGATATCAGGGTGAGGCAGGGTCTGAAGCGTGGCACAGCATATAGTTATTGTCAAGGAGACTGACTAAATTACATGATTTCTCAAGTGAAACACACATCAGTGCCCTTGGAATAGCAGCTATGTGGTAGGTACTGTGTCCAAATAAAATGTGTCTTTCCCTTTGTCTTTGATGACTACTCTTTATTTCTGTGGAATTTATTATAATAAATGTGTGATTATTCCTCAGGAGCATCAAGTTAAAAAAAAAAAGTACGAGTTCACTATAGTCTTACGATTATGGTTTAACTAGGAAACAGTTGTATATTGTCATTACAGAGCCGTTTGGGAAAAGGGGGGGTAAGGCTGGCAGCGGTGTTGTTCCCCTGGGGACCATTCTCATTGTTTTATAAACTATCTTTTGTGTGTCTCTGCCCTCCTAGCTTCAGGTTTTTAAAGGTATTATAAATACTGAGACTGCTGCTTTGGGTTGTAAAAGATGTCTTAAGGTAGAATACTTGGGTCCGAATAGTTTGTCAGGTGTACTTTTAGAATAGGATGTTTCTCTCCTCCTCCAAATGATTAACTACAGGACTGCTCTGCCAAAGAAACTGAAAAGAGCTCATTTTGACAAAGCAAGCTTCTAATGGCAAATTTTCCAACTACAAGTTTGTGGAAGAAAAGTTCTCCGATGATGAAGAAGTTTAATCAGGCAAAAAGACAATTTTATTTGCAGAAGTAGGCCCTTTAGTGGGAGACAATTACTTCTAACTGATGTGAAAAACTAGTATACCTGAAAGCATTTGGTAAACCTTATTTAAAATAGGAAGGATTTTCTCGTTATTCTATTGAAAGAAAAAAACAACGGAGCTGAGTTTATGTTAAAGAAATAAGGTTTTACAATTTAACCCACTCTTATAGGGATATATAGTGACTTAACCAAAGAAAATGAATTTGAGATTTGAACAAAAATCTATTATAAAGACACCAGAGTCCAGCCTGAAATTACCAACTATAGTTTGCCACAGATATCTAGTCTTCTATTTAAAATATCCTATTTAAGTGATCTCTTTTGGTTTCCTCCACCTCTATATTTTTAAGAGTCTTTGTATTTTTTCTTTTAGAAACAGTGGTGTTTTTGGCTTTCGTTCCATGTTGAACAGAAAATAAAATTTCACTGTTTTAAAACCTCTTGTATGTCATTAACATAAAGTAAACCATTTCTGTGAGAGAGTATTTAGTAGCTACTTTTAAATTCAGGCCTGATATGATACTGAGGATGCCGGTGGTAGGCCAGGGGGCTTTAGACCTGGTCCTCTCTCATAACCCCGCACCTCCACACCCTACCTTCGTCCTTTGATATGGATGATTACCTTTTAGAAAATCTTTTAAAATGCAGTTCAAATTCTCAGTTTCTTTGAACCAGATGGATATTTTGGTACCTCTCCTAAAAGGACATTTTTGAGCTGGGCCTCTTGTTGGATCTCTTTCCATCTATGTATATGTATATATATTTCTAGACCAGCACTTCCCAAACTTCAATCTACCTGCACATCACCCGGGCTTGTTAAAATGCAGATTCTGCCTGGAGTGGGTCTAAGAGTCTGCATTTCTGTCATTCCCAGGTGTGATAGATGCGGCTGGTTCATGCAACGTACACATCAGTTCAGTGTGTTTTACAGATATTCGGAAAAGACTGCCTAAATTCCTGTATTAAAAAAGATTTAGGATAATCTTTTATATCTCAAAAACGTATGAGTTTAGCCATTTTATGTAATCTCTCTGTTTTGTTTTATATTTGTTCAATCATACATCTTTAAATTGATCTTAAGAGTTTAAGATATTGTGTACATTTTGAAAAGGTAGAGAGCCTGCTAAAATCTAGGAGATGCTCTCTATTGAAATATCTGTCACCAACTTGTATTACAATATCATCTTCTTTGTAGTTACTATGGAGACAGATGTTGGATTCTGAGTTTTACAAATAAACTGATAGGCGGTTGCCTTAGGCTTATGACTTGAATAGATGCTGATGCCTAAACTGAGTCTATAGTCAGTGCCTTGATGAGTTTGTACTTTTGTTGAACAATCCCTTGTAAGGAAACTTGGCTTACACTGAAGGAAGATTATAGACGTCAGGCAGGTGGCAAAATATAGGCATTAGGCAGCTGAGAGTAGGAAAGATAAAGATTTATTTAATGACATTCAGGCACTGGGCGATGCTACTGGGTAAAGGTATGTCAACATAGTATTAGAAATGCTTGGGCCCCTTTGACTTTTTTAACCTGGTACACTATACCTCAGCCTTTGGGCACTTTGGTGGATTTCTGAATAGGTGAATACCACACATATGTGAAGTTTTACATTCCTACTTAGTAGAAATTTTTTTAAAGAACTTATTTTAAAATAAGTTATAATTATTTCTTTCTTTTTAAAACACTGTACTCTGTACTACAGGCAGTATTGTGAAAGAACACTGGGCTAAGATAAAAGAGGAGTCTTGGAAATAACACTTTATTAACTAGTACTTGAGCTACTAAGCCTCTAAAACTTGGTCTTGTAATTGGTCAGGAAGTGCAAATGATGATAACAACTGCCAACCACAGAGTGAGGACCAAATGGAATAGTCTGGTGAATGTTTTCTGTGTGTTTAAAAAGCCGCATGATGTTACAATCAGATGGAGATGGTGTTGGACCAGAGGACGAATGACTCAGTTATCCCCATACATTAGCATCTCACTGTCTTCTCCCCTGAGAACAGGACTGTGTTCTACTCCATGTCCTGGCTCACTTTTTCGCTCGGAGTCAGTGGTTGAGCTCCTTTTGTCTCAGCTTCTGTTGCCTCTGCCCCATCTCCGCTTCTCATCTCTGTCCACCCTTTTGGTCAGCTGTCCCTGGTCTCACCGTAGAAGCAGGTTTTGCTCGCCTGTATTTCTTTTCTGCTGCTTTCCCTTTGTTTCTGGTCTCTGTGCTTATTTTGAATAGATATTCTGGCCAATCTGAGCACTTCTTTCCTTCTGTAGGGTAAAAGGACCAATTGCAGTGCCTCGGGTGTGAATAATCTTTGGTACTCTGGTTCTGCTTGGCAGGGTATATTGTTACTGGGTACTCGTGATCTCTGTCTTCAATGAAACCCCTTTTCTTTTGGGAGTATGTTCAGATTTAGAGCAGTTCTGGCAGTCCAGTGATTAGGAAAGATAGACGTCAGATAAGCTGAAGTTTTCTTGCATTGAAGTGTTTGTGTTAATCAGTGGTGTACTGAAAATCAGTAGCAAGTGTGCTTAGCACATGTACTAGATGGTGACATCTAATATCTAAACCTGGTGATACATTTTTGTAACTAATTAGAAAATGTATTTTTTCTTTTAGACCTTTCCAAGCAACAAGGTGGCAAAAAGTAAAAAGACCACAAGAGTTTTGGAACCAGATAAATTAGGGATCTAATCCCAGAACTGTTACTTGCTAATTGTGTAATTTTGATTGTGTTACTAAAACTCTTCTAGCCTCTGTTCCTGTTCTATAGAATGAGGATAGTAATACCTAGAGTTCTTGGGAGAATTTAATAAGTTTTATAAAATGCCTGGTACGGTGGTGTCTGGGATACTTATTAAGTATTTCTCTTGATCAAGAAATTATTCATTAACTTTATAGCTGATATTTTAAAATCATTATATAATAACATCTAAAAATATTATAGAGCACTTAGGGAATTTTCTTTAAAGCCAATATTCAAAATTTAAACTTATTTCCAATAATATTTAACTTGGTATTGCAGATAGATTTAGTGTCACTGAAAAGTTCGGTGAAGTATTTTAAATAATTACTAATTTAAAATTTTAATTTTCATCTTGGGTTATAGGTTTGAAGAAATGATGTTGAAATTTAACCGTTATATATACACATATGCATGCATACACACACACAAATTTTGCCAATAAAATGTTTGTGGTATATACTTGATTAACTGTATAACTGAATCACTTTGCTGTATACCTGAAACTAGCACAACATTGTAAGTCAACTACACTCCAATAAAATTAAAACATAAAAAAATTAATTGAACAACCAATTTAAAAAAAAGTACATGCGAAAACCAGAACTCAGATATCTCCCATCTTCTTCACTTCAAGTGACTTTCTTCTTTAGATTAGATAATACTTACTGTGTGTAGGAGCATAGGCAAAATTATGATTTCTTAGTATCTTATAAGAATTGTTTCACTCTCTGATATGTAGCTTAGATTTTTAAGGAAAATCATTGTTTAAGGACATATCTTAATATTGTTATTCCTTATTAATATTAATAAGAAAAATCTTAATGAAAATATGGAGTTGTTTTCGGTTATGTTGCAAAAGATAATGTTGAATAGAGAGTTAGCCCAAATCCCAGGAATACTTTTTATATATCTTTTGTTTTACAGTGAGTAAATTGGATAGAAAAGCTCTGTTCTTTGAAGCCTTTTCTGGGAAGCTTTTTACTCTCTAACTTGCTCTCTTACCAGGACCTACAACTCACATTAGTTTATTTACAGGTAGTTCTGCATTTAAGAATATTGATCTCTTTCTTGATTAAAACAGATCTTTTACATGTTTACTTACCATTTGACACTAACATTTCTGGCTTTCTCCCCCACTCCCCCCTCCCAAAAAAAAAAAAAAAAAAGAAAATACTTTCCCCCTCAAAGTCCAAGTAAGCTTAGCATGTTGAAGGTTTACTGTATTGATAACATGGTTTCCTCTTTAAAGTCAGAGTGAGGCTCTAATGATCCTCCAGGGTCCTTCCAGCTTAAAGCAGGTCACAGTTATAGGGTTTAGGGTTTGGGCTCATTCGCCTATGAAATATATATGAAATTGGCCATTTGGAGGCAATGGATAATGTTTTCAGTAACTAGGGATCTGATGTTTTACAGTGAAAATGAAAATGAGGCATTAATACAACAAACCATATCGACCAAACGTGTTTTTACCTCAGCCGTGGTCATCATTTTCTTCCTCATGTGTTACCTTCTTATTGGTTGGAATCTTTGTTACTCTGTTCCTATTGATAACTAAATTGTAACAGCAAGTGGCAAGCTCCTGAAAAGGAGAGCACTTTTGGTTCTTGTTGGATAGCAGCCTAGTTTTCTCTAGTGCACATCTGTTCCTTGAACATTTTTAGAATGTTCAGGTGAAAATTCACCCAGTGTTTTAGTAAACCAGATTCTGTTACTGATGGGTTAAAAAAAAAATCCGTCATACTGTTTTAATTTATTAAAGGGAAACGGCAAATGGTTTCTGTACTATGGCTCTCAACTCTCTGGGATTAATTTAAATGAGTACAAGAAACCAGTAATTCAGGACCTTATTAAACATGCCTCAGCAGTTGATTTTTAAGACTAAAGAAAAGACCAACAGCTGAATTTCTCCAGGGTGAGGAGTTGGATGGAAAGGAGGGGTTATCTACTATGAAGGAGAAGGTTAAGTTTGGCATCCCTATAAATAAACTTCGGTGAAACTGAGAGGAGTTGACTTGAAGAGTATTTTGCCCCTTTCTTGTTTATGATACAGTGCTTTCCTTTTATGGTATAGAGGAGGGATCATTATAGAGAAATTGGGATGACCTTTCTTCGTGTGGGGAGAACAGAGGCACTGCAGTGGAAGATGGGTCATTTTGATTGGTACCTCTGTGGATTGGAACCAGAGCAGCGACTGATTGACAGCTTCTTGAGGTTAAATCAAGACAGTTTGTTAGAATGGAAATCCTCTGAATTCAGCTGTATTTGTGGAAAGTAGGTCTTTGGTGTTTCAGAAAATTCTGTGGTAGATTTTGATTACATGCTGAATTTGGGGTGTGTGCTATAAAATAGCAGTTAGTTTGTACTTTTTTTTAAAGGCAGTTATCATAATAAATACCCAGATGTTCATCTTTGTGTACTTAGAATTTGCATTCTGAGAATTTATGATTTTGGGGAGAGGGTTGGGTTTATTTTTCAAACTAAAGCCTGAGAGAATTAGCAAATTTAATGTTAAATTGGACACTTTATTCGTATACGTAAACCTTGTAGATTTAAGGTAGACCATATATGCTATTTTAAAGTTAATATTGTTTTCAATACTAAGAATAATCTTGAGTTTAGATTTTCACTTTGATTTCTTTTTATGTCATCATTATTTATGAAAACTGGTTGAAAATGAAGATCAAAGATTTCCTGTAAAACCTAAGATGTGACAAGAACGTTATTTACTTTAAAGTTTTCTCTAAACCGGAATAAAAACTTAAACACAAACCAGAACTGAGCCAGAATGTTTTTTTCTTGGAACATCACTGGGAATCTCTATAAAAATAGAGTAAATGCTTTGCATGCAGCTTACCTACTGCATTTGAAGAAAATCTCTTGTGTATGTCTTCAGGCTATTTGTGTGTTCAGAAAGAGTTTACCAGAATCAACTGAAATTGGTAGAAAGTGGCCAAAGTAACACTGTAGCTATAACTTTATTGAAAACCAGAATGGTATTCTCTGTCATAATCTTGAGTAAATGGAAGCTAATGAGTGATTTCTTTTGTGAAATATTATCAGTTTTCCTCCACTTAAAGGAGATTAATTTTATTTTAAGGATTTCTTTTCCCAAGAAAAATCATATCAGTTCCTGCTAACTTCTATCAGCATTGATTTTAGAAAAAAGGAGATGAATAGAAATTAAGAAAGCAGCAAGACTGGTAAAGAGATAATTTCCTTATACGCATACCAACCAAAAGATTTAAGGATACTTAGTAATAACATTGTAAATTGTTTTGTGTATTCTGGTCACTTACCTCAGAGACCAGAAACAGCTGTTGTTACTAGACGTGATGGAGAGAAAGAAAAAGTAAGGGTATGTTTACCATTTAAGTAACCTGATTTCTGCAAATTACAGTATAAAAATATGATAATTCTATTCAAAGTTTGGGAGGAAGATTTGTTGTGGTTTATTTTAAATTCAGGAAATCCACTCAAATAGACATTCGCCTTTGATTTAAAAGTGTTAAGTCATTCTTATCTAGAAGTGTGTTACCTCCCAAGAAAGCATCAGTGTGGGATGCTTTCAGCTCCTGCCATTCCTGTGTTCCTTTAGCAAGCATTTGTAAATGCTTAGCTGTGTCAGGAACCATGTTTAATATGGGGGGCACTGACCCTGAAGAAGATGTAGTCCATAATTTCAAGGATCTTAGAGTCTGGTGGGGAGACCAAGGAAACAGACAGTTTCCCTAACAGGGAGACATGCTTATGATTGTGAGTACGTAAGAGGGGCACTTGACCCAGACTGGGAGGGAGGATGAGGGAGGTACTTGTGAGAACTGATTCCTGAAGAACAAATAAGAAATAGCTTATAAAATGAGGGAGAGGGAGGATTATTTGGGGGAAAAAATGTGCAGAAAGAGAAAGGCATGGTGTCCAAAGAGCAGGGCCTAAAGCTAGAGTAGAGGGAAAAGAGATGAATTGGCAAGGTGGGCGGGAGCCAGATCGCTGCGGGTCTCGTGTTCCCTGATGAAATTTGGAGAACTGTCTGAAGAAGGGTGAAATCCAAAGCAGAGAGACCAGAAAGGGGTCCATTATAGGATTGTATTGGGGGATTTGTATTCCTGTTCGTGATGAGGGCTAAAATAAGGTAGAAACAGAGGTGAAAAAAATTGGGGTGAAATAGAAAGGAAAAGGTGAAGAAAAGTTGATGTCACTTGGTGACAAGCTGAATGTGGAGGGTTGTAGGAGAGGGACTTTTCTCAGGTTTCTGTCTGGAGCAAGTGGGTGAAAAAGGAAGCAGACATGTAGATCAGCTTGGGGTGAAAGATGGTGGAGGGATGTGCTTATTTTCCTCAGTGAGTAAGAAGAAGCAGTGAGATGTCACAGCATGGAGATGCTGTGCGTGCTTTGGAGTTTGGCATGCCTGTACTGCTGCTTTGAATTGCTGCTAAAACATTGTCATCCGCCCTTTACTTTTGCTAGCATGTTTTATTTTGATAATAAGGTTTCAAGTGCCCAAAGCCCAGTTCAGAAAAGGTAGAACCTCTTGCTTGTCTGAACCTAAGAGCCCTGAGGAGGCCTGAAGACTTCATTTCTTTCTCCGTCTCTTGGTCTGGCCATCTTGGTGGGCATTGTGGCCAGTGGCAACCTAAGATCTCTTCCCTAGCTCTCCCAGAATGCTCCAGAGGGGATCTTAGTTATCCTGACTTAGGTTACAAGCTCGTCCATGAAACGTACCTCTGGTCTGGCATTCGGAGTGAAGAGGAAGCAGGTTTGCCTAGCCCATGCCGTATGCAGTATAGGAAAGAGGGCGTTGATTAGAAGGAAGGAAGAGGGATTCTGCGAAGAGGGGGAGACCACAGATGTCCATGGAAACCATGATGTCCGCTTCCGGTCTGTTCATACCCTTAACCATTTGAGTGCCAACTCGATCATAAATGCAGTCTCAGAAGTCATGTGGCCTTACTTAGTTATGAGGTGGTCACACATATGAGGTAGAACGTTGATTCATACGTGTGTGTGTGTGTGTGTGTGTGTGTGTGTGTGTGTGTGTGTGTGTATTCTGGACTATCATCTAAATTGGGAGTAGGCACTACAGCCTGTGGGCCAGTGTCCCCTGTAGCCTGTTTTTTGAACAGCCACACCCATTTGTGGACTTGTCTCTGACTGCTTTCTCTCTACACTGGCAGAGTCGAGTAGTTCCAACAGGGACCTTGGGGCTCGCAAAGCCTGAAATATTTACTGTCTGGCCCTTAACCAAAAAGTTTGCCACCTCTGATCTAAATGGAAACACATACCTTTAAAACTCTTCCAGCAATGATCTTACTGGTCCCTGAGAGCAGGGGACCATCTTACTGGTCCCTGGGCCCTCTCAGGGGTTCCGTGACATTTGATGGGAAACACAGGTCTAAGATACACTTGTTAGGAGTTAAAACTCAAGGTCAGTCTTACAGATGTAAAATGTTACTGACTTCCCTTTCTCTTGGATGACACTATAGTGAGTCCTCACCGGTGATTTTTGATAGAACTTGGCAAACTGCGGCCTGTTTGTCTAGGATAGCAGTTAAGTGACTAGATGGCATGGATGCCACATGTCTGCAGTCGTTTGTGGGTTTTGTCCTAACTCGTCCCTGGATCCTGAGTGAGTTCGTGAGCAGTGGGTTTGCAGGCAACAATATGTCTTTGTGAGCTGGTGCCCCAGCCCCTGTGCAGCCTGGCAGTCCCATTGGGCCTCAAGGAAGCGCCCACTGCTTTCATCTCAGAGCGGCCGCCTAGGGAACGCTGCCGGAGCTGTTTGTGAACCTGGCTCCCCTGCCTCTGGAGCCGCAAGCCTGCCGTTTCCCGGCAGTTGTTGCCCAGCTGTCTGCTGCTTTGTTACATTGTTTCAGGCTTTGCTTCAACCTGCTCTCCAAGTGTTTTGCTTGACCTCCCCCCCGGGTCGGGTCTGGGCCTGGCTTTAGCTCAGCCCTAAGCAGCTGTTTGGTATTCTTCTGGTATCTAGTTCTCATGGGGTCGGCCCACTGGTACTGATTTTCTGTGATTGAGGTTTTGGCACCTACGAAGTGTCTGCGTCACTGCTTGGTTGTTGACAGCCTCGTCTTGGTGCTTTTTCATTCTCTGGGCTCCCCAAGGGCACCCTTGATAAACTGTGTTCAGTAATGTGCTGGCTTTTTTCTTATTGGCAAGGAAAAAGGCCGTATGTTTCTGCTTTGAACTGGATTGCCATCCTACACGTTCTTTTAGAGTCTCCACTTGTCAAATGGTTGCGGTTTGGACGTGGTTGTCCTCAGGTAGAAAGATCGGTGTCAGGACCAGGGTTGCCTACTGCAGGATTACATCTGATTCTTGAACTTTTCAGGAGTCTTGTTAACTTGTGAGGCTAGAAGTGTAAGATTTAGAAAGCAGTCATACCTGGCTTTTCAAAATTTGTATCTCGAAGGTTGGTTTGCAAATTTAAAATAATAGATTAATCCTTACTGAGTGGAAAATGCTGCCTTTGGTATTATTTTCAATAGTTAATTTGAAGAATAACTAATTATGTTTGCATGTGAAATGAACTTGGGAGGCCTGATAAGTAAGTAGAATACATTTTAGCCAGTAGCCACCTGTTCTGCTTAAAAACAACACCAAATAACCTGTTCATTTGATTTTCAATAAGGACCTCTTAAAAATTCTTAATTCCTAAGCCAGGTAGTAAACAGTTTCTGTGAAAGCAGACGTCTAGGTAGAATGGTTTTGACCTGGAGCTAGTGAAATCAATTAAAAAACATTAAGCTAGAAGGGACACATTAAATCAACCATATATTGTAATACTTGTTTAAAGGGTATCACAATATTCTGAGTTTGGGGAAAGTTCAATCCTAATGTTAAATTTTATGAGTAGCTATGTAATATATATGCATCTATACGCAATTCTCTACTTGCCATAAGCCAAAGAAGAAACAATCAATTTACAAATAGCACAGAGGCAGTAAATTTGTTGGCAGCAGTTCTAGGCCTGTTGTAATTCTGTAGTTTTTTTCAACATGCAAGTGGTGAATTGATGTTGCTCTGAGCCAAATATATGGTGATATGTGAACGTGTCCGAGCACTTACATTATGTAAGGCTTGGAGGTATTTAGATATCAGTGAAATACTTTATGGGAGTAATAGGAAAATGTGTACTGTTGAAATCATATCCATAAAATCAGTGTTTATATTGAAGTTACCCTCCCAACTCACATTTCAGATTTAAGGGTTTGGCTCGGTGCTGTGTGATCAATTGAGACACAGTTCCCAGCTGGCAGGGGTTCATGTCTGAATCTAGAC